>NC_134690.1:78947418-79265752 GCF_050947455.1 Rhinoderma darwinii
CGGCCACCAGCACGGGAAGCTCCGTTCACTACAAATGTTTTCTATAACATATACTAATGAATCCACGTGACAGGATCTCATTCCATTCTTACTGGTCTCATTGATTTGTATTTCTTCATAATGCACGACCATTGCAGAAGGCGAGCAGTGTCAGTATAACATTGAGAGACATGTCTATACAAGCCCATAAGAAAAGCACAGCCCGCTGACAGGATGAGAACGACTGCCAGTCTCTACATTACTATACTAACCGTCAGCTACGAGGCCGACTCTCCGTTATCCTGGAAGATTCACTCCGCGATCACCAATCTGGCGCCAAACAGAAAATCTCCTCACCACACACCCGCCAAATCCACAGCACGTCATTTGACTGTTACAGGAAAAACTCCGGGATAGGACGCCATTTTCCCGGAGACCAAAAGAAACCCCATAACAGTAGTCTTAATGCTTCCACTGACAGTCTCTTGAGGTCGGCGCCTTTCAGGAGGGGCGTCAGTGAACCTTAGAACAACTGAACAGATTTCAGAACAAGAATTCTGGGACAGAGACAGAGAAAAGCGTTATTATACCTAGTGCTGGGGGGAAAATGGGGATTTTGATCCAACCTATCAGGTTGCTGCTTTCATTTTCTATCCGTAACCTGGTTGGCCACAAAAGGGAATTTAATTTGTATTCCTACTAATAATTTAGCATATACCCCCATCATAAAATTGTACTTCTATTCATTCCCTATTACTTCACTGTATTATGAAGTACTGTTCCAAATATAGCCGCTTCCCGTACCTGCCAGTATTAAAAATGGCTACCGTTTCTAGTAATCATAGGCTTCTCTCCAGTCAGCAAGCCCCGCCCTCTGTAAACATGGTTCCACCTCTGGTTGCTCCGCCCGTGGTAGCTCTGCTGCCTCCGCTGAATGAGCAGCGGCGCTTCTGACCATGGGATCTGTCAGGAACGGTTACCGGGAGCGGCTGGTGCTGGCCGTAGACGTTGGGAGTACAATACTGCGATGTCACGTATACAACGCAGCCGCAGAAGCTTGTGGGAACGCGGAGGACAAGGTATGGGCTCTACAGGGTTCAAGCAATGATCGTGCCAGGGGGTTCCCTAAATGTCACAGCTTCACGTTGGTCTCATAGCATCTAAATATTAGTCGTGACATCCATGAGGGAAGCGTAATGTTTACAGTATTTGGATTATTATGAAAGCATTGGGCAACCTGTTGAACTACAGAACTCAGCATGCCCAGTAAAGAAAGTCATTGCTAGAACTTCACTGCAATAGATTTCTGCCCATCAATGTTCTCTACAGACAGTTAGAAGAAAGATTCTAGATGAAGC
Source organism: Rhinoderma darwinii (assembly GCF_050947455.1). Classification (NCBI taxonomy): domain Eukaryota; kingdom Metazoa; phylum Chordata; class Amphibia; order Anura; family Rhinodermatidae; genus Rhinoderma; species Rhinoderma darwinii. The sequence continues at coordinate 78,948,756 of NC_134690.1, forward strand.
TCCCCTTTAACTTTTATGTAGGAAATAATACACTAGAGCTGGAACACTGCTGAAAAACTACAAGTCCCAGCATGCCATACAAGATTCAGACTTGTTGCAGGCCACTTCTATACTATACTATTGTGTGTGTTTATTTATTTTTTGTTGCAAAAAAGTAAACCCTATGGACTTGATTTCTGTAGTGATTACTAATAAAACGTGGCCTGATTGTTCTCTTAGGCTTCGTTCACACCTGCGTCGGGCTTCCGTCAGACCTTTCCGTCAGGGGAACCCATGAATGGAAACCATAGCTTTCCTTTTGCATTTACATTGATTTCAATGTCAATGCTTCCGTTGCCAATGGTTTCCGTTTGTCTCCGTTCCGTAAGGTTTCCGTTTTCTGCAGGAATCAATAGCGTAGTCTGCGCTATTGTTTCCGCAAAAAAAAACGGAAGCCTTACGCAACAGAGACAAACGGAAACCATTGGCAACGGAAGCATTGACATTGAAATCAATGTAAATGCAAAAGGAAAGCTATGGTTTCCATTCATGGGTTCCCCTGACGGAAAGGTCTGACGGAAGCCCGACGCAGGTGTGAACGAAGCCTAATAAGGCTACATACAGGCGAGCATATCTGATTTGCGTGCGTAAAAAGACGCAGCATTTTTCGTACATTTCATGTCCGTGTGCATGTATTGGCGTCGGTGTGCTCTGCGGTTACATGCGTTTTATTTTTTATTTTTTTCTCTGCGTTTCTTTGTAACTGATGTGGAAACATGGATGATGTCCGTGTGCTGTCCGTGGTTTTCACGCACCCATACACTTCAATGGACGACTAGGTGCGCAGTGCGCTTCACTCAACAGACACCTGTCTGAATAGCCCCATTGAAATGAATGGGTCCGTGTGCTGTGCGTTATTTCAGCGGACATGTTCAGACGTGGCAGAATTTTTCCGCTTCAGATATTGCCGTAAAATCTGCAGCAACATTTGCATATTTGACCGTTTGTTCAGACGTTGCAGATTCCACTACGGACTTGCCGCAGATTTTAGCCTTTGCATTGCAAAGACTGAAATCCGTAGTGGAAATCCGCTGCTTCTCCACGCATGCTGCGGAATAAAAATTCTGCACCGCAGCTCATTTTCCACAACGACTGGAAAAACTCCACGTCTGCACTAAGTTACCTAAAAAGCCATAGAAAGTGATGAAAAAAAGTCTGCTGCGGAATTCCACAGCAATTCTGCCACGTCTGAACGTGCCCCAAGTTCTTCCGTTATATTTCCCACTCCTTTTGAAACGATTTCTGGCTTTGGCTCAAAAATCTGCATCAAAATCTCCAACAAATATGTGTGAATCCAGCCTATTGCAGAGTATATACGTTTGGAGGAATGCTGTCGGTGTAGTTTTCTTAGGGCGTCAGGTGCCAACATAACCAATAGAGATCAGTAGTAGAAAATTCACCATAAAAAGGCGCACCGTGCTTGTGAATAAACCCTTAACGCATAATCACATTCATGTCATGGGAAGGGTCTACTTCCCGCATTCTGCCGTGCATGTACATAATGGTGATCAAGGGGGCACAGGAGCTGAGCCCGCACGATCACTGTGGGAGCCCGGCTGCCGCTGCAACCACCAAGATCGGAGAATCCGCAGATTCCAGCCGTTTAACCCTTGAATGCCACGGTCTTTATTGACCGCAGTATTTAAGTGTTTTGACAGTAGGAGGGGTCTCCATCTGTCACCCATCGGTGGCCTCTGATGCTGTGCCGGAGGAACTTGCTAATAGACTGCCTGTCAGTTTTACACTGACAGGCAATAATCCTTTGGTATACTAAGTACACCAAGGCATGGCATCAGCGATCAGAAAATCGCATTGTAAAGTCCCCTAGTCGGACTAAAAAAATAATGAAGTAAAGTTCATTAAAAATAAAAAAAAAATTCTTCCATAAAAAGTAGTTTTATTTTGTAAGTGTAAAAATCAAAATGAAAATCCACATATACGGTATAGCCGTGATCGAAATGACCTGAACAATAAAGTTAACGTGTCCATCTAAACCCCACGGTGGACAATGTGCAAACAACAATGGTGGAATTTCTGTTTGTTTTATTCTTATATATTTGGGAGGCCCAAAAAAAATAACATTATTCAATAAGTCCCATATATTCCAAAATGGTACCAATGAAAACGACTCCTCAACCTGCGAAAAACAAGCCCTCGTAGGAGTGCGTCAACAGAAGGATAAAAAAGTTACGGCTCTTGGAATGCGGCAAAAACAAATTGTTTATATTGTGCAAAAGTAGTAACGCATATAAAACGTATACATATTTGGTATTGCCGTAATCGTACCGACGCTTAGAATAAAGGTAACATGTTATTACGTCGCATAATGAACGGCGTAAATTTAAAACACGAAAAACTATCCTGGAATAGCTTTTTTTTCAATTCGCTCCCACAAAAAAGTTAATAAAATGTAATCAACATCTTATATGTATCCAAAAATTGTGCCGTCGTAAAATGTAACTTGTTCCGCAACAAAAAAAAATCCTCCTACGGCTATGTCGACTAAAAAAAGAACAAGTTATGACTATTGGCATGCGACAATGAAAAAGAATGGTCATTAAGGCCCAGTTTTAAGGGGTTAAAAACATGGACAGTAAAACTATTTGTGAGTTATTAGTTTAGTTGGGTTGTGTTTGTCTATAACTGTGACTTAAAGGGGCTCTGTCACCAGATTTTGCAGCCCCTATCTGCTATTGCAGCAGATCGGCGCTGCTATGTAGATTACAGTAACGTTTTTATTTTTAAAAAACGAGCATTTTTGGCCAAGTTATGACCATTTTTGTATTTATGCAAATGAGGCTTGCAAAAGTACAACTGGGCGTGTTGAAAAGTAAAAGTACAACTGGGCGTGTATTATGTGCGTACATCGGGGCGTGTTTACTACTTTTACTAGCTGGGCGTTGTGTATAGAAGTATCATCCACTTCTCTTCAGAACGCCCAGCTTCTGGCAGTGCAGATCTGTGACGTCACTCACAGGTCCTGCATCGTGTCGGCCACATCGGCACCAGAGGCTACAGATGATTCTGCAGCAGCATCAGCATTTGCAGGTAAGTAGCTACATCGATTTACCTGCAAACGCCGATGCTGCTGCAGAATCATCTGTAGCCTCTGGTGCCGATGTGTCCTCGCTCGTCTGACACGATGCAGGACCTGTGAGTGACGACACAGCGTGATCTCTGGAGAACACGGCTGTGTCTGCACTGCCAGAAGCTGGGCGTTCTGAAGAGAAGTGGATGATACTTCTATACACAACGCCCAGCTAGTAAAAGTAGTAAAAACGCCCCGATGTACGCACATAATACACGCCCACTTGGACTTTTACTTTTAAACACACCCACTTGGACTTTTGCAAGCCTCATTTGCATAAATACTAAAATGGTCATAACTTGGCCAAAAATGCTCGTTTTTTAAAAATAAAAACGTTACTGTAATCTACATTGCAGCGCCGATCTGCTGCAATAGCAGATAGGGGTTGCAAAATCTGGTGACAGAGCCTCTTTAAATAACAATCAGATTTTTTTTTTATTAGTAATCGATGCAGAAATCCAGGGAATTCCAAAGGGTTCACTTACTGTGCGTGTGTGCGTGCGTGTGTGCGTGCGTGTGTGCGTGCGTGCGTGTGTGTGCGCGTGCGTGTGCGTGCGTGCGTGTGTGTGTGCGCGTGCGCGCGTGTGTGTGTGTGTGCGCGTGCGTGCGTGTGTATGCTTGCGCGCGCACATACGTATAATATATACATTTGCAATTACCTGTGTGTATGTATGTATATATATTATATAATTTATGTGTGATAAGCAGCTTATTTTTCTGGGTGCGTCACATGAAACCATATCCTCCAGAACAAGCCTTTATGGCAGGCGTGTGAAGTATTTGACAAGTTGATACTCTGCCCTCTGTGTATGTGATGAGGATTTTTTATGTTGTAATCCTAAAACATTTTGTACTCTGTAGTGTGAGGTGGCATATCCATAACAAGGGATTAGTCCTGGTGCCGATGTCACCTTGAAGGGGTTATCGGAAAAAATATTTATTGGCCTATCCTTTGAATAGGCAATGAATGTGTAATTAAAAGGGGTCTGACCCCCGGGACCTCCACCAGACAGCAGTATGAAGGGGCCACAACACTACAGCGAGTGTTCCGCTAGTAAATCAGCCTAGTTATATTACAACACATCACCTTCTCCCATAATGCCGCAAAAGAGTTTATAACATGTGTAGTGATAGGTGGAATAGATAGGTAAGTGCTAGTAAGAGTATGTGCACACACACTATTTACGTCCGTAATTGACGGACGTATTTCGGCCGCAAGTCCCGGACCGAACACAGTGCAGGGAGCCGGCTCCTACCATCATACTTATGTACGATGCTAGGAGTCCCTGCCTCGCTGCAGGACAACTGTCCCGTACTGTAATCATGTTTTCAGTACGGGACAGTTGTCCTGCAGCGAAGCAGGGACTCCTAGCATCGTACATAAGTATGATGCTAGGAGCCCGGCTCCCTGCACTGTGTTCGGTCCGGGACTTGCGGCCGAAATACGTCCGTCAATTACGGACGTAATTAGTGTGTGTGCACATACACTAATAGTCACTTTTCAACCACTCTCCACATTTCAAATGTAATGTCCTGAACTAGTGACCATAGTAATACAGCTTACTATATATTTACTGGTTGTGTCTTGGAGCATGTGCAGGCTCCACACTCCCTTTATTTTTTTTTCTTTCTCACCCCATGGTCCAAGAAGACAGGGTGGTAAAATCCGAGATAAGATAAAGGTTGGACTCTGTTCCTGTCTTGCTATGCTCAGCAGCCATAACAGGACTTCGTGCTGTCACTTACCATAGATAACTACTTGTTTTGATCTTGGTTTTAATGGGTGGCAGTGAACTGGGTCATAGAGATACTGTAAGGCCTCATGCACACGAACGTATTTTTTCCCTCCCATAAATACTGCCGTAAATACGGGTCCTTGGTCACACATATTCGACCAGTATTCCACCCGTATTTACGGGCACGTTTTCGCTGCAAAATTGCACTGCACTAATCGGCAGCCCTCTCCGTAGTAAAAGTAAAAGAAATTCATACTTACCCGGCCGTTGTCTTGGTGACGCGTCCCTCTTTCGACATCCAGCCCGACCTCCCTGGATGACGCGGCAGTCCATGTGACCGCTGCAGCCTGTGACTGGCCTGTGATTGGCTGCAGCGGTCACATGGGCTGAAACGTCATCCCGGGAGGCTCGACTGGAGGAAGAAGCAGGGAGTTCTGGGTAAGTATGAACTTCTATTTTTTTTACAGGTTGATCTATATTGTGATCGGTAGTCACTGTCCAGGGTGCTGAAAGTGTTACTGCCGATCGTTTAACTCTTTCAGCACTCTGGACAGTGACTATCCCCTGACATTGCCTAGCAACGCTCCCGTAATTACAGGTGCACACACGTAGTCACCCGTAATTACGGGAGCCCCATAGACTTCTATGGGCTGCCCGTGCCGTAATTACGGTTTGAAATAGGACATGTTCTATATTTTTCAACGGCCCGGGCACCTTCCCGTAAGCCTACGGGGATGTACCCGTGGCCAATAGAAGTCCATGGGCCCGTGATTACGGGCGTTTTTACGTTCGTGTGCATCGGGCCTAACAGATTTGATTAGAAGTGATAAACAATTCCATTTTTTTTTTCATTTTAATAATCACATGATCTTTTCAAACATCTGAAATTTTTTTAAATTGTCACTTTCGATTTGCGCCATAATGTGAAAAACCATACATACTCCAGAGGAATTAATTTGCAATTTTTACAATATAATTTCATGGTTAGTTTACAGATTTTTGTTTATTTTCTGTTAGGCCCAGTTCACACAATGCAGTTTTGATTCAGAAGCCGGGATCGTATCTTGTGCTGCGAGATCCGGAACGGCCTTTACCAAAGCTTGCGAGACTGTCCTTGTCATTCCAAGAGCTATAACTTTTTTATTTTTGCGTCGACATAGCTGTATAAGGTCTTGTTTTTTGCGGGACAAGTTGTATTTTTTAATAGCACCATTTTGGGGTACATATTGGGAAAAGACCCATAAATTTCGCCACTCTTTTTTGCTTCTTAGATTTACGCCGTTTACTGTGTGGTATAAATAACATAATAACTTTATTCAGTGGGTTATTACGATTGTGGTGATAACAAATTTATATCGATTTTGTTTGTTTTACTACTTTTACACCGTAAAAACACTTTATTTATTTTTTCAAAATTATTTGTTTTTGTGTCGGCATATTTTAAGAGCCATAATTGTTTTATTTTTACGATGATGCAGCTGTATGGGGGCTTGTTTTTTGCGGGACGACTTCCAGTTTTTATTGGTACCATTTTGGAGTACATGCTACTTTTTGATCACTTTTTATCACATTTTTTTGAAGGCAGGATGAACAGAAAACCGCAATTCTGGCGTTGGTTTTTATTTTTTACGGCGTTCCCCGTGCCGGTTGAATAACATAATCGCTTTATAGGTGTGGTGATATCAAATATGTGTAATGTTTAAAAAAAAAACAAAACATATTTATAAGGGAAAAAGTCGGTTTTTAATTTGGGATTTTTATTTATTTATTATTAACTTTATTAAACTTTTTGATAACTTTATTTTTAGTCCCACTAGGGGACTTCACTATACGATCTTCTGATCGCTTTTATAATACACTGCAATACTTCTGTATTGCAGCGTATTATTCCCTGTCAGTGTAAAACTGACAGGCACCTGCTAGGTCATGCCTTTGTTAGGCCCCCGGCTGCTATAAAAGCCATTGGCACCCTGCGATTGAGTGAGAGAGGGAGCACCGTCCGTCCAAAACCACTTGGATGTGGCGCTCACTATTGAGCGCCACATCTAACTGGTGAGATCGATGTTGAAATAGATCCCGACCGTTAGTGCAGGTGTCCGGCTGTCTTTAGACCGCCCGACACCCACTTTAGCCGGCACAGGGCACCCGTGCCAGGCATATGTCAGAGCGCCGTAAAAAAGGCGTATTGGCAGTCGTTAAAATGGGTTGTCCCAAGATTAAAGCTTATCCCCTAACCACAGGATAGGTGATAATATGCTGATCGGTGGGGGTACAACCGCTGGGACCTCCACTGAACACGAGACTAGTCTATGAGACTGCCGGAGATAGCCAAGCGATGTACTCGGATATCTCCAGCAGCACCATACATAGGGAGTGAATGGTGCAGCAGGGCGCATGCGCGTCCTGCTGCTTCATTTATTAAGAGGAACGGGTCTTCCGTTCTCGTGATCGGTGGGGGTCCTAGCATTCGGACCCCCACCGATCAGCATGTTATTACCTATCCTGTGGTTGGGGATAACATTTAATCTTGGGACAACCCTAAGCTCTGTGACCTGGACTGAGCTCCTATTGATGGGCTGCACATCTGTTTTTTGGCAAAAGCGACTTTCCAATTCTATCAACAACTGCACCTGACAATGACAGAAAATACAACATGGCAGATCAGTCAGTATCTCTCACGTTCTGTTGTAACAAAAAGGCGCTGACAGCAGAAACCGTATAACCATCTGAAAAACGGAAATCTGTTTAAAAAAGTAGAGACCTAAAAAGCTTCCAGTTAGGCCCCATTTACACATTAAGGATTTTGGCGCAGAATCTGTGCTGAACTTTCTTATTAAATCCGCTAACATTCTACATCCAATGCATGTGATTAAGGTTTTTGTAACCGCGTTCACATGCAGCGGATTGCACGTGGAAAGGCCGGCAGATTAGCTTCATTGAATGGGCTAATCTTCGTGCGGATCCGTGGCACGTCAAACTGCACGTCCGAGTGTCAGACTCCGATTTCTGCTGTGGATTCTCTAGTAAATACGTGTCGGATTTGCGATCGGCTTCTTTCTGGGCATTCTTCTACTATACTTCTGCTTTTGGCCTAGTGAGAATAGCCGTAGATGGAGCTTAAATGGTTAATGCATGTTTTTATTTCCCCTCTTGACAGATAAAAGTTTTGTATCCTCACCGTGGACATGTGGAGATCAACCCTGAGGAGCTATGGAAGCAGTTTGTGACTGTGGTGAAGGACGCAGTGAAAGGTAATTTCTTCGCTGACGTGATGGCTATGACTGCTCTGCAGAGAATTCTGTTCTGCTACGTTACTCGCTGTTAACTCTTTACTAACACAAGGCGTTCCTCACAGATGCAGGTATTCGTTTAAGTCAAGTCGCTGGTCTTGGAATCTCCACACAAAGGGCAACTTTCATTACCTGGAACAAGTAAGCTGTTAAAGATGCGGGTTAGTTAGGCGCTTGAATAAAATATTACGCTACTGATACCCTCCCTCAACAATGGGCAAGTTCCAATCCACAAGTGTTGAACTATTCTGGAGCATCTTTTCTTTAAACTCTGCATTGTGTTGTTCCTCTGTTAGTCCTCCTGGAAATTAGTGAATAATTTGACATCTGGGTATTCTCTTCCCCTTGTCAATAGGGTGTGTTCCTACACACTTTGACATTGTTCAATCTCTGCTGGCAGTGTCAGACTGAAAGAGCATTCCACTTTTGCCCAGAGCCCAATGCAGCGTGCAGCACACCACTACAGTCTGCAATTGGCATTGCACATTGTGATCTCAGGATTGTATGTAACATCTCCGTCATGGAAACCCAATCCATGAATCTTTGGCTGAACAGTTCTTGTGCCGGCATTTCTTCCAGTGGAGTCTGTTGCAGTTGAGAAGAGCTTTTCTGTCCCCTCCTGTTAGCGTCCGAGGTCTACAGCTTCACGGCTCAGCTGTCGTTGCACCCAGAGACTGCTGAGGTCTTTAGCATCACCCGTTCTGCTGCTAATGCTTCTGCATGGATATCCACAGGATAGCTGATAATTTCCTGATCACTGCGGATCCCACCGCTTGGGACCCCCACGGATTGTGAGAACAGGGTCCCGAACACCCCTCGACCGCAGTCAGGGGGAGCTTGAATGGAGCAGCGATCGAGCATGCGCGATGCCGCTCCATTTAAAGTCTATGGGAATTAGGAAAACAGCTGCGTACAGTGGCTGTTTCTGTTATTCCCATAGATATTGGATGATCAAGAATGGGGGTCACTTTAATTATTACTATTTATAAAATAACAAATTACGCTCTCATCCTTTTTCTGTTAGACTTGTTCGTTCTTTTTTTTTTTTCTGTCGTAACATCTCATCGTGTTTCCAGGAAGACTGGCGAACCATTTCACAACTTCATCAGCTGGCAGGATCTTCGGGCGGCAGAACTGGTCAGTTCCTGGAACAGCTCTTTTATGTTAAAGGTAATACATCTTTTTCTCTTAAAGAATTGTATTCGCTGACAGGAAATGAAAGTTTTACAATAAATGAAGTGATAGAAATTGACATAATGGTGAGATTCGTAGGTTTTTCCAATCAGGAGTCTGTAAAATTTGTCTGACGGCAACTGAAAAATGAGAGCGCTTCCGATTGGGGTATTCAGTTTACAGCAATTATATAAGTAAAATGTATTCCGTTTTCCAACCTACTTTGTGTAGCAATTCCTCAAGATTTTTGCCTGCTGTTAGTGAATGGGAAAAATCATTATTTACTTATGTCCTGAGCATGTGATGATCACATAGGTGTACGGCTCGTTACAGTACAGCTGATTTGCGGCAAGCCGGCGTGGTTTTTGCCTCAGTGTGGCTGTAACTTGGCTGAACCACGTGGCCACAGGGTTTTTATGTGGATCCTGTGTGCATGTAAAAAGATAAAAGTTTCAATGCATTTTAGTGGCTTTTTTAAATTTGTTTTGTTGGGTTTTTTTTTGTACGGGGATTTCTACTTGCAATTTTGACGTTCTTTTGAAAAGCCTTTGGGAAAAACCACTATCTTCATCAAGCTGCATTTTAATAAAAATACCACTAAAACGCCACAAAGAAAAATGCTGTTTATGTAGACCTTTTTATATCTTTATATAGACTTCCAACAAACATTCAGCAGCATCCTATTAGCTCCCAAAAATGCCGCAAAACACTGCCTAAGGCCTTATTCACACAAGTGTGTCCGATTTGCGTCCGCAAAAAACGGGCTGTTGTCCAAGCATATGACTGTCAGTGTGGCATACGTTTTTCTCGTCCCTGTTTTTCATCTGCAAACACTTCCTGGTTTTACTTCTTTTTTTTTTTTTTTTTCTCTTTGCATTTCTTTAGCAACTGAAGCGTGAAACATGGGCAGCACACGGATGTTATCCGTGTGCTGTCCGTTCTTTTCACGCACTCAGTGACTTAAATGGGCAACGCAGTCCACAAATGGACCAGAATAGGGCATTCAGTGATTTTCACACAACAGACACACGCTCTGTGGAAAAACCCGGAGATAAATGAATGGCCTCGTTGACTTGCATTGGTCCGTGTGCTGTCAGTTATGTAAACGAACAGCACACAGATGTGAAATACACTTGTGTGAATAAGGTCTTATGCTGTGAAACCAGCCTCGTGCATATTGTTTTTTTCAGAATCTGCAAAGAAAGTTTGCCCCTGCGTCTGTAGGATCCTGAACGTACTTCAGCCTTCACAAAGCTCAAACTCTTCTGTTCATTTTTGTTTTTAAGGCTGTTCACGGTTCCTGTAAATTCCTTCACTTCTTTACCCGAAGAAAACGGTTTTTAGCAGCAAGCCTGATCAATTTCACCACTCAGCATGTGTCCCTGCGGCTGGCATGGGTCTTCCAAAACATTCCTGAGGTAAAAAAGAAAGTTTACAACAGTCGGGTATATCTTCCTGAAACAAATACTGAGGTAGTGTGAAAAACATAAACTCCCTAATGGCCCAGGACTTCTGGCCTTACCCCAGTCAGCAACTTCATGACTGAAAACCGATATTCGCCACAGGTTGATGTAGCCATTATTTATTCAAGTCCATAGTTCTAAAATTGCCATCACAATTGTAATTACTGAAGTTTATCCATAGGGAATCTATAATCAGAAAATGATCTATTGTTTAAATCAAGTTTTTATGTTAAACATATTTTTAAAACACTGTTGGTGGTGATTTTTAATATTCCATTTTGCTTTTATTTAAAAAAAATGAAAGAAGCCCTCCAGTGGAGACACAACTTTCTATGTCTGCATTCCCCACCTGACTGTTATATACCACACTCTACACTTCTTTTATGTATTCTGTACTTTTTGAACTACTACCTTAAAAAAGCCTCCATCTTGATTCTTAGATTTCTCCAGCTTTCTCTTCCTCTCTGCTTTGCTATTAATCACATGATGCTTCAGTACAGCATCGCATGACCAGCTAAAGACCATACCATTTCTGCATGCAGGGGGACATTGTGATTATCATTCTCTCTATATTCTCCTAAATAACCTGAAAAACCATAAGTATACAGTCAGGGAGGCTGCACTATATTATTCTACATTATACCCGTGTGACAGGAAGCTGTCTAAGTATGAGTGGTGGCTGATGATCGAAGTTTCCGCCCCCCCCCCCACCCCCCTGTGGAAAACTAGTGTGGTACAGGAACTGCTGAAGCCTGTGATGGGTGACACATAGATCTCCATAGAAACAAGTAGAGAAAACGTGTCTCCGATCCTGATCCACACTGCTGCTAAGCAACCATCCCAGTCTGATATATAGAGATAGAAATAACAGGTGAGAGACTGACACATGGAATACCATAATGGTACACATGGGAAAGTTTAGTTTAGGCTGGAGTGTCCCTTTAATAAGATCCTGAAATCTTACATTTCTTACACTGGACAAAGACCCTCAAAATACACTAAAACGTACTGTTTTGTATAGATCACTTCTTGATGTGGTTTCCGTGGCGCATTTTGCCGCTAAAACCGCATCGGGGTAGCCATAAGCATTTTAGGTTGAATGGGGCTAATCTGTATTTAGAAATGTGGCAGCTTTTAGAGCAAAACCACAGCGGTTATCTGCCAATTCCACATAAAAAATCTGCTGTGTGAACATATCCTTATAAAGCTGCAGGCCGGTAACACAGGATCCATTATTGACAATAGGTGATGGACACAGCTTAGCTGCACCCCTCCCTGCACAATGACCACTGCACAGGTCAGAGAGCATGCCCACAATAATCTCCCATAGAAGTCAATAGGTCGTTGAGTTGCCTGAGAATTCACGGTGCGTTCTATAAAGAAGATCTCTAAAAACCGCTGTTCACAGCTCAGGCAAGACTACTTTTCAACTAATCGTGTACATTAAATAAAATGTAAAAATTATATACAATCAGAAAATGAAGAAACGAGAAAAAAAAAGAATGTATTTAAGTATAATTGTTTAATTAGTAGAAAAAAAATATGAACATACATTCCCTTTAAAGAGACTCTGTCACCACATTATAAGTGCCCTGTCTCCTATATAAGGAGATCGGCGCTGTAATGTAGGTGACAGTAATGCTTTTTATTTAAAAAAACGATCTTTTTTCACGTTAGGAGCTATTTTGGTTTATGCTAATGAGCTTTCTTAATGCCCAAGTGGGCGTACTTTTACTTTCGACCAAGTGGGCGTTTTACAGAGGAGTGCATGACGCTGACCAATCGGCATCATGCACCAAATCTCATTTAGCTCTGTGATCTCGCGAGATTTGGTTTCACTTGCCGGAATCTCACAAAAAAAGAGTCAGAAGTGTCAGGATTCTGAGTACACATGACGTCCAGGCTGGATTTCATGTGTATTCATTATCAGGACACTGTAGTAATGTTAGGGCTTGTGTATGAGGCTGTACATAGCGATATATCTATATCACTAGTGCAGTGTAAATGAATGGAGAGGAGTGCATGATGCTGATTGGTCAGCGTCATGCACTCCTCTGTACAACGCCCACTTGGTCGAAAGTAAAAGTACGCCCACTTGGGCATTAAGAAAACTCATTAGCATAAACCAAAATCGCTCCTAACGTTGTGAAAAAAGATCGGTTTTTTTAAAATAAAAAGCATTACTGTCACCTACATTACAGCGCCGATCTCCTTATATAGGAGACAGGGCACTTATAATGTGGTGACAGAGCCTCTTTAATGTAAGGCCCCGTGCACACGCCTGTAGATTTCATCCGTAATTATGGATGAAAACTACGTTCGTGTGCATGGGGCCTTAGATGTAGCTGGACTCGTAGAATTCTATAAGCCCATCTTCCGCTAACCCCACCTCTCCTAGAAGACCCGAGGCGAGCCAAACTTATCCCATTACGATTACGGCCGAAGGGGCTCGACTGAGACAACGAGAGGTGAATGGAGCCTAAAAAACAGCACACAGTCCTTTCACAAAACTGCAGTTTGTTACAATTTAGCAGTGCAGTCAGCTAAGCACAGCAGCGGCACCGTCTCTTTCCTGTCCTGGACTCCAGACTGGATTTGGTCTTTTGTTGCTCGACAACCACACCGGAAAAAAAAAAACGCACGTTTTCCTTTAAAAAAAACAACAACATTCTAGAAACTGTTCTTCACAGTACCACATGTAAAAACTGCAATTACAGTTTTGCACTATATTTTAGTCCCCCCCCAAGTATGTTTATCACCTATTTAGAGGATAAATGCATTATTTATTGCTGGGGGCTCCAGCACTGGGACACGCACTGACACTAGAACGGGGGCCCATTGGCTTATTGTTTGCAGCCTCCACTATGTTGAGTTTAGGCCTTACTGTAAGGGTATTGAATTCAATGGGAGCTGTATAAATGTCTACAGCGAGCTCCCTCTATTAGTAGCGATCATCGTATGAAGTCAGTAGGGAGAAAATGCCACAAAGGTCAAACATCTAGAACATGCTGCGATTTCAAAAGATCTTCGCGTTGCGCTGACCGTATCATGATTGATATTTGTCCTTTCATCTTATTTTTTTAGGTGCGCCAAGCTGCAGAAGAGGGCAACTGTTGTTTTGGCACAATTGACACATGGCTATTGTATAAACTCACAAATGGTGAGCGCTGTTTAAAGTACGCAGGGCTTTACCTGTAGTGACTGTAGCATCAAATGATCAATTTCATAATCGGAATCTTTTCATAAGTTTCTCTGTTATTTGCAGCTAAAATTAAGGTTTTGTTTATTTTTTCAACCAAATGAAAAAGGATTCGCACCACCTTTTCCCCCTACATTAAACATATATGCCTATATACAAAAAAACAGACATTCTGTAGGGACCCAAATCTTCTATTTTTCATATGCATGTCAAAAGTTTGTACTTTTTGCGTACGTTTGGATACCTATTATTTTTTACATTACTGACAGGCAAAGGAGATAACGTTTTTCAAAACCACAAAAAAAAAATGTATACATTAAAGTATATCATCAGTAAATGTTTTTTTTATTGGACTTTCCATCATGTTAAAGGGAACCACGTTATGCATCCCTCTCTGATTTCAGTGATCTGTCACTTACGTGTGATAGTTATGTATTTTTTGAAAACGTGCATATTAAATGGTGCAGCGTGATGCTAGCGCTGTGTGGAAGTTGGCTGGCATGTTCGTGAGCTGCTGCCCCTCCCGCCGCTGATTGACAGCTTTCTCCACATCCACAGTTAATAGGGAGAAAACGACCAATCATCACAGGCTGCGCGGGGGCAGCGATAGTCTACGTTTTTACAAAGCTAACAACTATACAAGCGGGCATACAGTACAGAACTTTACAGCTTACATGCTTTGGGTGTTTTGAAAAAAAATCTCTATCAGAATCGACGTAATATGTTATTATCACTGGAAGATTTGCCTGGGTCCCCGTGGCGATAAGCCTGATAATGAATGGAAAACCTCTGTGACCTGGAGGACAGCTGCCAGTCATAGCCATTGTACCGGTCTTATGGCGGTGATAAGAGAAACGGCTTTTTGGCCTTGTATGCCATAATCATCACTGATTGGGGCGTATATGAGGGAGTCCTCCTTTTATAGGCCTCACTGGGATGCCCTGTGATGCAATTAGGGTTGTCCTAATACCAGAGTTTGGACTTTGATGCCGATACTTTGTGTAGTATTGCGATTCTCGATACTTGACGATGGAATAATTATTTTTATTTTTTTCCTCTTCGCATCCCGGCATTCAGAACCTTTTTTTCTTTTTCTGCTCAACCTAATTTATTTCAAATTTTATTTTGGCAAAAATACATACAGCATCCACTGATCATCATAAATGATACTATAAAATTTGTTGTGCAAGTTATTACGATCACAATGATACCAAATACGTATTATTTTATTGAGACTTATATTTTAATGTTCATTGTAAAAAATGTGCATTTTTAAAAAAAATAACATTACTTTTTTTAAAATAAATTTTGCTTTTTTATTTTTAAACTTTGGTGCTCTATCTACATGGGCACTGTGGCTTTATATGGACACTATCTAAAGGGGGCACTGTGGCTTTATATGGACACTATCTACAGGGGGCACTGTGGCTTTATATGGACACTATCTACAGGGGGCACTGTGGCTTTATATGGACACTATCTACAGGGGGCACTGTGGCTTTATATGGACACTATCTGCAGGGGGCACTGTGGCTTTATATGGACACTATCTACAGGGGGCACTGTGGCTTTATATGGACACTATCTACAGGGGGCACTGTGGCGCGATCTATATAGGCACTATGTACAGTGGGAACTGTGGCACTATTTACATTCGGCATTATCTATGCGGGCACTGGCACTATCTACAGTGGTATTGCCTCACTATCTATGTGGGCACTGTGGTGTTTTCAGGTGGCTAGGACAAAAAAAAAAACCCTAAGGTCCCATGCACACATGCGTAAAATCGCCCGTAATTACGGGCCCATTCATTTCTATGGCCGACGGACACCTTCCCGTATGTTTACGAGAATGTGTCTGTGACGTAGAATCTTGCCGGAAAAAAAATAGGATATGTCCGATATTTTACTTTATACTAATGGGAGCATGGGCCCGTAAATACGGACGGCTGTCCGCGGCCGCCGTGCCCGTAATTACTTGCACGGTTGTGTGCATGGAGCCTAACTAATTAAATTCATCAATTTTTTTATTTTTTTTAACGTCCATGAAAAACGGATGGCAAGCGTCGGACAGGAAATGGATTCAAATTTTGAGACACATTGATGCAAAACAGCCATGAAAAACTGACGGTTGACCTGTTGTTAACTTCCCTTTCTTTCACGTTGTGTGAATATAGCCTTGCAGCCATCTTCACTCTTTATATATAAAAAAAAGTGGGGGGGGGGGGGGGGGGGTTTCAAATTTTTAGTGATTTGTCTGCTCATAATAAAAATGTAAAACATGGAATTAATTAAACTAATCTAGAAAATGTGAAGGCCCCTTTAGTCTTGTAAAAAGCAAGGTGAAAATAGTTGTGATATTCAAAGCGGTTGCAAAGATATTATTTAATGAAGTGCATATCAGGAATGGAAAATTTGAACTGGCCACGGGCATCAATGATCCTTGGGCATGAAAGGGTTAAATACGTTTTATTCACTAATAAAAAGAAAAGTAATCTGCAATAGAAATTAATGTATATGTACCCCCCCCAGCCAAAAAAAAATAAAAAAAGTACAAGTTGTCCCACAAAAGACAAGGCCTATGTCGTTGTAAAAATAAAAAAGTTGATGGTCGCAGAAAGGAAAAAAATATTTGGGTCCTAAAGGCTAAAATTGACGGTGGTTGAATGCAATGTTTGGATCCACACAGATGCCAATGAAAGTAAGGTTGTATTTTTTCCCCTCTTTAGGCTCTGTACACGCAACAGACTATTCAAATGCAAGTGGCACGGCAATTTTCGACCTTTATTTGGTAAGTGACCACCACGCATGAATGAAAAGCGTGATCTTCGCAATTTTTATGAAACCTAATGGGAAGGAGGTATAAAAACTGGTCCGAAGGGCCATGTATGCAAAATAAAAACTCGCTGCTATCCGCAAAGGTAAACTGGATTCTCTCCATTTCCAAAAATATGGAAAAAACATACTTGTATGATTTTTGTCTAAAATAAAAAAATTGGTACAGCAGAAGTTTGCAAAAGTGACAATAGGATGTTCAGCCATATTAGATTATTTCCCCGTGAACTGATGTGTCCCTATGTTCTTCAACGAAACTTTGGCTACTTACTTATATATGGGCAACTTGACATTTTTAGTGGAACTCCCTTATAATGTTTATCCCCTTCACGACTGCCATACGGCTATATACGTTCTAACTGCCGATGCCCCGTGCAATTAGCATATGTATAGACGTCGGGAGCCTGGAAGGGGTTTAATGAGTGCGGTGCTGCTTCAGTGTGAGCAGCACTGCACTCTCATGTGTGCTGGGGCTTTGAAAGCCCTGGAATACACCCCCCCACTGTAGATCGTGCCACCCACAACCCCCGCAAAACCCTCTGTAAATAGCGCCACCCAAGCTCCCTCCAACATCGGAATCCCCGGCCAGTGCTCTGGCTGAGGATTCCCCTCCTAGAGGGAGCCCCCGCTGTCGCTCTATCCCGGTTGTAGCTAGTGCCACCTCCCTGCAGATAGCAACCTCCCAGCTGTAGATAATATCACACCCCCCACTGTATACAGTGCCACCTGAACTGAGTCTAGTAGCAGGATCCCCGGTGTCAGATCGCACTGGCCGGGGATTCTGCTCCTAGACAGAGCCACTAACGTCCCTGTCTAGAAGCGGAATCCCCGGGCAGTGCGATCAGACACCGGGGATTCCACTCCTAGAGTCAGTTCAGGTGGCGCTATTTACAGCGTGCTAACACGGATCCATGTGGAGGTCGTGGGGCTGGGCTGCAAATCTCAGAGCAAGTCTTATTCCTGTCTGTGTTTGCAGTGTGGTCTCGCCCATTCAAGTCAAACCTATGGAACATGGGGATGCGGAGGTCATACTGCTGACACACGGACCGCTAAAAACGGACAACCGATCTGTCTTTTACAGGCCGAAAAATACAAACAGTCGTATGCATGTGGTCTTATAAGGTGGCGCTGTAGTAGTTCACTAAAATGATTCTTTGCCTGTTTTTTCTAGATGAGCTGGAGCTCCTTCCTCTGCTCACTACTGTCCATCCCTCTGTCTATATTTCCTCCTGTGGAGGATACCAGGTAGGAATATTCAGGTTTTCTTTGAGTCTGTCAACCTCCTATATGTGGATAATATTTGGCCTGAGATTTTTTATTTTTTTTTCTCATCTTTTTAGTCACAACTTTGGAGAAGTGGATCCCAGTATATTTGGAGCTCCAATACCTATTCGAGCGTTGGTGAGAGAAATCATATACAGTATATTGAATATTATAAGAAATAAGTACCTTGTGACTAGGAATGCACGATGCATTGAAACTTCGATACTGTTTCGATACCGTGCACACCCAAACGGTTCGATACCGTTATTTCATGTATTTCGATACTAAGCTCTGCGGCCGCACAGCTAAGTATAGCAACACGTGAATGTCTGAGAGCGGGGCTGCGGCTGTGTTGCCCCGCTCCTGAGTCCTGACCAGTGCGCGCAGTCAGGATGATGCGACGTGGCCAACGCTGCATTAATGAGTGCCGGCACTGAAAACAGAACATGGCGGGCGCACTACAAAACACCACCATGTTCAGTCTTCAGTGCCTGAACCGCCGCTCATTAGTGCTGCGCCGGCCACATCACCTCATGCTGACCGCGCGCGCACTTACTGTCAGGAGCGGGGCAATGGCTGTATTACACAGCCGCAGCCCCGCTCTATAACGGCGGAGATCAGAGAAACCTCTCATCTCAGCCGTTATTCCCCTGAATGCTGTGATCAAATATGACTGCAGCATTCAGGGGAAAATGAGAAGGGGGGTGGCCCTTGGATCGCATCACAGAAATCCCTGTGACGCGTTAGAGGGACATACCATATATGGCCAGACAGCCCAGGGTCCGTTGAAGGACCGTTAATCTACATGTGCTCCTAACAGAGCACACAGGCACTCCCCGCAGCCCAGCATCTCCCAGTACGGAGATTAACCCCTTAAATGCGGCAGTCAATCGCGACCGCCGCATTTCAGTTGTTACAACAATGTCGGCACCCCGCTACGCGATTGCCGATTGTTGCTATGGCAACCGGAAGCCTAACGAAGGCTATTAGGTCCTGCCAGAGGCAGGACCTAATATGCCCCCTGTCAGTGTGAAACTGACCAGTATAATACCCTACAATACATAAGTATTGCAGGGTATTATAACAACGATCCAACAATTGGATCTTTAAGTCCCTAGTAGGACTAAAAAAAAAAAGTTCCAAAGAAATGTAAGTGTAAAAAAAGAAACATTTCAAAATTAAAACAAAAAAAAACGCCCTTTTTCCCTTATAAAGTACTTTATTATTAGAAAAAAATAAATAGACTATGCATAATTGGTATCGCCACATCCGTAACGGCCTGAACTATAGAAATATAATGTAATTTATCCCGCACGGTGACCGCCATAAAAAAAAACGATAAAAAAACTATGAGTTTCTATTTTTTGTTACTTCAGCTCCCAAAAAATGGAATAAATAGGGATCAAAAAGTCGCATGTACTCCAAAAATGGTACCAATAAAAACTACAGTTTGTTCCGCAAAAAACAAGCCCTGATACAGCTTTCTTGATGGAAAAATTAAAAAGTTGTGGCTTTTAGAATATGGCGACACAAAAACAAAATATTTTTTTTAAAACCGTGACTTCATCGTGCAAACATATAAAAAAAAACTATATACATTATGGTATCGCCGTAATCGCATCGACCCACAGAATCCATTAAATATGTCATTTATAATGCACGGTGAACGCCGTAAAAGAAGTCTGTCACGAGAAAACAATCTCAGAATCGCTTGGATAGGTAAAAGCATTCCCAAGTTATTACCACATAAAGTAACACGTCAGATTTGAAAAATCGGCTGCGTCCAAAAGGCCAAAACAGGCTCAGTCCTCAAGGGGTTAAAAATAAAGTAAAAACAAAGAAATATTAAATAAATAAAAAATTACACATACACCTTTTTTCCCAATAAACATTAAAATAAGTCTCAATACATAAAATACACATTCAGTATTGGCGCGGCCGTAATAACCTGCACAACAATTTTTTTTTGCATCATTTATGATGTGTGCGCTGTAAAAAACAAAAAAAAAACTTATTTCTTTCACTTATTGTGAGGCACGAGGTGTGATGAATTTTAACCTCCATGTACCTCGCATTAATAGTAATTAACCCCATCATGTACCTCACACATTAACCCATTATGACTGAGAAATATGATGGGGTTAATTACTATTATTGTGAGGCACATTCAAAATTCATCGCACCTAGTGCCTTCACAACAGTAAATGGAAGAACTTTTTTTTTTTTTTTTATTAGTCTTGGCAAAGTATCGAATTGGTATCGAAATCGCAATACTACACGAAGTATCGGTATCGAAGTCCAAATTCTGGTATCGTGACATCCCTACTGGTGACCCAAAGTCCTGTGTATTCTTGCACTGCGGAGTGGCGCAGGCAGAGAATAGCACCGTTCAAGTACCACAGAAAAGTTGGGGCTTAAACCGCATGTTAATACGCTTGGTTTGTGCCATGGTTTGACTGAATGCGGTAAAAAAATGCAATTACAGTAAAACCAAGACAAAAACCATATGTATTTGCGTGCAGTTTTTCTGTAAATCGGCTGTGGTTTTACATAAATTACATTAATTAAATGATACATTTTGTTCTTAGGGTAGTTAGGAGGTAGTGGTCGTATTCCGGTCCTGTTTTTGGCAGAGTTAATACCCAATATCTCTGATAGTCTAAGGTGATGAAGTGGTTAATATTGACATACACTGTACATTGTGATTATCTAATATCCCGTGACGTTTGGTGCTTAGCGGTTTACACTTACTGTATTATGTTATATTATTATGTGGTTATTATATTATTTAGGAAAGTAAAAGAGGTATTCCCAACTCAGATATTTATGGCAGATCAAAATGCTTCGACCATAAGGCTGGATTCACATGAGCATGTTCGGTCCGTAAAGGACAGAACGTATTTTGGCGGCAAGTCCCGGACCGAACACAGTGCAGGGAGCCGGGCTCCTAGTATCATAGTTATGTACGACGCTAGGAGTCCCTGCCTCTCTGCCGGACAACTGTCCCGTACTGTAATCATGTTTTCAGTACGGGACAGTAGTTCCATGGAGAGGCAGGGACTCTTAGCGTCGTACATAACTATGATGCTAGGAGCCCGGCCCCCTGCAGTGTGCTCGGTCCGGGACTTGCGGCCGAAATACGTTCCGTCCTTTACGGACCGAACATGCTCGTGTGAATCCAGCCTAAATGTCTGATCGGTCCGGGTCAAAGAGATGGGACCCTCCTCTATCTCCAGAATAGGGGTCATCTGAGAGAATGGAGAGCTGACCCTTCCATTTGTTCTTCTCCTGGGTACAGTTGCTGGCGTCAGGCAGGACTGGGGTTTAGGGACCCCTGTTCTTCATATAAGTGCCGGTCCCAGAGGTGGGACCCACTTCCATCAGATATTTATGGCATATCCTGTGATTGTCATAAATGTCTGAGTTGGAATTAACAACTAATTCATGATGCGAGTCTATGACAGGAAGGTGTACTGTACCTATAATTCCATTTTATTTCATCTAAATAGGGCCAGAATTCTGTATAAGGCTTTGGAGATCTGGTTCTCAGATACAGAGCTCCAAATCCCCTGCTTCCCTTCACACAGCCATACAGTAATAGGATAAAATGCTGCCTGTCTGAGGCCACCGCTAGATGAAGATCCCCGCTAAGGGATGTATACAGTCCCATTAAAGTCTATAATAGATTTATATGCAGTGCGCTCCCAACAGTGACAGCAGAGTTTTTTTGCATTTAACACTATGTATTTTTTCTCAACTTCTCGGAATTGATTTCTTTGTACCCAAAAAAACCACTAAGTGGGGTCCTGGGCGCAGCACTCTACCGTAAACTTGATTTATTACTAATTTATTCCTTTTCACAGGTCGCAGACCAACAGGCTGCTATGTTTGGCCAGTGTTGTTTTGATGTGGGGGATGTTAAATTGACAATGGGAACTGGATCATTTATGACCATTAATACAGGGAATAATCTGCACACTTCTATAGCAGGTACGGGCGCTACATCGCTGCTTGGCGTATCTGACAAGTTCTACAACCTATTGTAACAAATGCAGTAACTGTATATACACACAAGGATGATCATTTGTATATTTTTCTTCAAGGCCTATACCCACTTGTTGGCTGGAAGATTGGCAATGAGCTGGTGTGTTTAGCAGAGGGTAATGCCTCCGATACAGGGACCGCTATCAAGTGGGCACAAGAGCTGAGTAAGTGCTAAGTAAGTCTTCACAATGGTAATGGACCAAAGTTATTTATAGGTAATATTTAAAGGGGCTGTTTCATAAAGACCACCCGTGTCCATATGCTTAGAAACCCCCTTTTGAAGCCACAACGCAGATCCCCTCTGGCAGACCAAGCACCTCTGTGCATTACGTGGGTGGCCATTTATTTTAATTGTTTGCATATAATTGTACTTTTACAATGAGTGGACAGATGCAAGTTAGAAAAGCCTGACCCACAACAACAAGCCGGTTTCCGCGCCACATTTAAAAAAAAAAAATACCCTGCACGAGAGTATAAAATAATTTTCACAAGCTATAGATAGTGTTAGATACATTAAAAAAAATCGAGGAATTATTTCTGAATAATTTTGTCATAAAAATTATGGAAATTTGATACATTTATGCTAGATGAATAACATTTTCCATTCCTAAGATCTTTTTACAGATTTTGCTGACACGGAGTTGATGGCCAGAAATGTTCCAGACTGTGAGGGGATTTACTTTGTGCCGTCCTTTACAGGCCTGCAGGTAAGTTCAGTCAATGACCGGACTGCCACAAGATCACAGCCTTTTACAGTCTGGAATATAAAAATATCAGTGGTCATCCTATTAAGGCGAACTGCTCTGCCATCATTAGGGTCTACGGCCTCATGCACACTTCCGTCGGGCGTCGTACGGCCCTTAATGACGGTCCCGTCGCACTCGGGCTGCACACGGATGGCTTCAGTGTGCAGCCCGTTGTTTCACGGACCAAAATCAATGCAAAGGCCGAGACTGTTCCATCAAAAACGGGCAGCAGTAAGACCTGCCCTACTTTTGACAGAACGGCCGCACGGTTCCATTAAAACAACAGAAGTGTGCATGGCCCGATTGAAATGAATGGGTTCAGGGTGCTATCAATGACAAAAACGGATCGCACCCTGAAGGAAAAGACTGCAGTGGGCATGAGGCCTAATCCCTAGATTTCTACAATGTTCATTGTGTTATCATAAAAGGAGTTTTATATGTCTTAATAAATATTGCCAAACTGGCAGAGAATATTTAGGGCTCACATTCCATAATATGCACGCTGTTAAAGTTCAGTCGCTGCGGCGGACTGTGTTTGTGCTCATGTCCTTATACATTGGGCGAGTACAATGATCCCTATGGCTATGCGCTTTGTCCATAGGCAGCGGTGTATAAAAACGGTGATCATCGTACCAAGTGTGAGGACTGCGGGTGCTCTGTTAGTTTATGATATTTATTAGTATATAAATACGGTTTTCAGCTGCTTGTTTATCCATTATTCATTTCTTATTTTCATTTCTTTTAAAATTTATTTGTATTTTATATGCATTGTAGACCAATTTCAGAATGATGCGATACTTCACTGTGTGTCATTTTTAGGTCCAAAATACTGTTCAGATTAGTTTCTTAATATATCCTTTTTGGGGGTTGAAGGGTCTTGTTTTGTTTTTCTTATACAAAGCTCCAAATGTCTTGCATAGATATAAATTTAAGTGTTATTTGGGTTGTTAACATTTTTTACAAATTTCCTGTAAGAAAAAAAACCAATCCGCACTCAACTATTCTTTCCCCGGCGATCCAGCGCTGAGTCTCCGGCTGTCCGCCCAGTGTTCGTTTACATGCGGGCAGCATATGACCGCTGTAGTCATTCAGAGGGCTCAGTGGTGATGTGTCGTATTCCTGTCATCATGGCACTCAGGCCTGAGAGTTTGTTCCAGAAATGCAACACATGACCGCTGAGCCGCCACTAGAGGGAGCTTGCTCCATGCTGTTTTATTATGGAGTGCTCCCTCTAGTGGGATCCAGCATGTTACCTTTTAGATCTATATCTATGCAAGACATTTACAGCAATGCACAAAAAAAAGAGAGCTCCTGTTAAAGAGTAACCATTGTTTTAATTTTTTTTTTCATGAATCAATCGTACAAGGCTACATTAGAAACTTTTTGTAATCTCTTATTAGAGAAGAAAACTTCTTTCTCCACTCTTCAGCGACCTCTTCCCTCCTGCCTCATACACTGACTCATTCTCAATTCACTGGTAAAATGAGACTTTAGTGAGGCAGAGATGAAGATGGATTATCAGGTCACAGCTGCTGTCCATAGATGTCTATGAAGAGGGGAGGAGGGAGCAGCTGCAGATAGAGAGACACTGCTGCAGCTTCTTGTAAGTGTTTTACTGTTTCACCCCAGTACTGGATTTACAAGCTTCACTGTTCATTACTGCCGTATAATCTCCTCCATGTTGCTGCTTGTTTGAGCGTGTGAGAGAGGGGGAGCAAGGTGTCCCATTTGCTATGATGTATCTTATACACAGCACAGAGAAGCTAGTCTCTCCCCCCCCCCCCCCTCCTCTGGAGCTGCGCTCAGGGAAAAAGGACAATTCGATATATATCCTGCAAAAAGGGGAAAACTGCTTAAAATGTCATATACAACTCTTGAGAAATGGGGTTATTCCTCAGGTACACACATACGACAGCTTATTCTGAAAATTCACCTGAAATGAGTTAGGGCCACACGGTGCGTCGTTGACGCGGTTTTGTTGCGTTTGATAACCGCATGCGGTCAACTGCATACGTTTTTTGTCTCTGTAATGCTGCAGTTCTGTTGTGTTTTTAAAGGAAATAATTGATGGGCATAGTTTTCACCCGTGTTGACGTTTGTTAGGTGCTTCCTGTATATAGCTCATTACACGGCATTGCAGAACTGTTAGCAAAAACGCAAGCAGTTCAGCAACAACATTGGCAGCGCGGTCATTAACCGCATGCGGTCAGACAATATGAAGATGCAAAAACACATTGTAATATAATAGCCGTCTGTCCATAACAAACATTTCTCCATTGACTTCTATTGAAAAATGACTTGCTGCAGTTTAAAAACGCAACATAAACGCACCGTGACCGCATCGTGTGGCCTTACCCTTTACTCTTTAAATCTATGTCTATGCAAGGGATTTGGAGCTCTGCATCAGAAAAATAGAGCTCCACCAACTATAAAGATATATTAAGAAATTAATCAACACAGAATTTTGAACCAAACCCAAAAAGAAAATCTTATTTAAGGATGGACATTCACTCATTCAATTTAAGGTGGTTAATTGATATAATTATAGTGTCTACATTTTTTTTATAGTTCGGCTAAAGTCTTGAGATCAGGCTTTCCTGTATATAGCTTTATAGCCTCCATGAGGTGGTATACAATGTCTTGAGGTTCAGATCGAACCCTGGTCACAAGCATTTTCTGCCTGATGTTATACATTGCACTCTCTGTGTACATTGTGCATGGGCATTTGTATTCTATGCATATACATCTCTAGGAGACGGAGATGATGCATACAGAGTTTGTGTTGTCTGCTTGTAATGTGTCTGTTTTTCTCCCTCCCCGCTGCCGGTACATGTATGTAAGTGTTTCTCTATTACTATATTTTGGAAGGCAGTGGCAGGGAGCCTTTTCATTTAGATAAATAATTTCTTTGTCTTTAGGCTCCAGTGAATGATCCCTATGCATGTGCCTCCTTCATGGGACTAAAGCCTTCCACCACCAAGTGCCACCTTGTACGTGCTATACTGGAGTCGGTGGCGTATAGGTAAAGACACATTGCTTAAAAAAATAAATAAAATACTTCATATATACGAAGTACATTAAACCATACAACCAAGCAGAGTAGCAGATATTTTTGATGATAGACTGGACATTGGAAAGTGATCTACTAAATGTAGCCAAGATAGGCAGCCGGTCGCCATTAAAGCTTTGAACATATATGAGTTTTTAGGACTACAATTGTATTCTGATTAAAGGGGGACTCCAGGACTCCTTAGGATAAGCCATCAATGTTTGATTGGTGGGGGTCTGACCTCTAGGACCCCTGCCGATCATCATAAAGTAGGGGCCACTATGTTCTTACTAGTGTTTTGTCCCCTTTGTTTACACAGGCTGAGCAGCTCTTCCATATGGGCAGCTGTGCCTAGTACTGAAGTTTGTCCCATTCACTTGAATAGGACTGAGCTTTTGTACCAGGCACGGGCACTCGTACCGACAAGCCGCTGTGCCTGTGTAAATAATGGTGATGCGAATCTCGCAGGAACTCCATGACCTCTTTTATTATGATTGGTGGTGTTCCCGGAGGTCAGACCCCTACCAATCAAACATCGATTACCTTACCTGAGGCCAATAATGTTTTTTTTTTTTCCTGGAGAACCCCTTTGACATCCGGGTTCAAAGCAACTGACAGGGGCTCCAATATACTCACCGTTAGTTTACGTATAGTACATTTTATATACCACGAATTACATTAGGTGCAACAAATCGTCTATATAACATAAGTGTTGGTTAATAAAATTTGTTACAACGAATTATTACGCCATTAGTTTTTGTTTCGCTGTTATGGAGCACGAACATAAATGGCACAATCTTCGACCGTATTAAAAAAGAAAACATTTTGTTGGTGATAATGTGTGTTTTTTTTTTTTGTTTTTTTTCTTCTTACTATTGCAATTTGGGGAAAGTACATTTTCGATGGTCAAATCTTTCACGTTTTGATCTGTGTCCACCTTTTAAAATTGAATACGTTGTGTTATCTTAGTATAAATTCGATAGATTATCTGTTGATTTTGTTATCACATGTGATTTCAGGTTTTTTTCTTTATATATTTTTTAACAAGGAATAGGCAGCTCTATGACACCATGCAGAGAGAGACCTCTATTAAAATCTCCAAAATAAGGTAGGTATTTAACCAGTGGAAGAATACATTCCGATCCTTGTTTCTCTCGTTGTGATGGGATGTTGTGCTCTGAACATTGCAGGGCTGATGGAGGAGTCAGTAACAACAGCTTTGTGATGCAGATGACCGCAGATTTATTTGGCCAAACCATTGATAAACCAAAGAATACAGACATGTCCTCCCTGGGAGCTGCTTTTCTAGCTGGCTTAGCTGTAGGTAAGTCAATGTGTATAGGGACATACAAGGCCAAAAAAAAAAACAAGGTAAAATGCCATGAAAAGCAGTTGTCACAAAGGCTTAAAAGCCCCGAATCGCCTACACCGCTCAGCCATAACATTAACCCCTTCCCTCTTTAGCCACTTTTGACCTTCCTGACCAAGCCTCATTTTTCAAATCTGACATGTTTCACTTTATGTGGTAATAACGTCGGAATGCTTGTACCTATCCAAGCGATTCTGAGATTGTTTTCTCGTGACACATTGGACTTTATGTTACTGGCAAAATTTGCCCGATACATTCAGTATTTAATTGTGAAAAACACCAAAATATAGTGAAAAATTGCAAAAAATAGCATTTTTATCAATTTAAATGTATCTGCTTGTAAGACAGGCAGTTATAACACACAAAATTGTTGCTAATTAACATCCCCCATGTGTCTACTTTAGTTTGGCATCGTTTTTTGAACATCCTTTTATTTTTCTAGGACGTTACAAGGCTTAGAACTTTAGCAGCAATTTCTCACATTTTCAAGAAAATTTCAAAAGGCTATTTTTACAGGGGCCAGTTCAGTTCTGAAGTGGCTTTGAGGGCCTTATATATTAGAAACCCCCAAAAAGTCACCCCATTTTAAAAACTGCACCCCTCAAAGTATTCAAAACAGCATTCAGAAAGTGTTTTAACCCTTTAGACGTTTCACAGGAATGAAAGCAATATAGAGGGGAAATTTATAAATTTCGTTTTTTTTTGCAGAAATTCATTTTGAATCCATTTTTTGTGTAACACAGAAAGTTTCACCAGAAAAATGCAACTCAATATTTATTGCCCAGATTCTGCAGTTTTTAGAAATATCCCACATGTCGCCCTAGCGTGCTTATGGACTGAAACACAGGCCTCCGAAGCAAAGGAGCACCTTGAGGATTTTGGGGCCTTGTTTTTATTACAATATATTTTAGGCACCATATCCGGTTTGAAGGACTCTTGCGGTGCCAAAACAGTGGAAACCGCCCACAAGTGACCCCATTTTGGAAACTACACCCCTTGAGGAAATTATCTAGGGGTATAGTGAGCATTTTGACCCCACAGGTTTTTTGCAGAAATTATTGGAAGTAGGATGTGAAAATGAAAATCTACATTTTTCACAATAAAACGTAGGTTTAGCTCATTTTTTTTTCATTTCCACAAGGACTAAAAGAGAAAAAGCACCACAACATTTGTAGAGCAGTTTGTCCCGAGTAAAACAGTACCCCACATTTGATCATAGACTGCTGTTTGGACACATGGCAGGGCTTAGAAGGGAAGGAACCCCATTTGGCTTTTGGAGCTCAAATTTAGCAGGAATGGTTTGCGGAGGCCATGTCACATTTGCAAAGCCCCTGAGGGCACAAAACAGTGGAAACCCCCCACAAGTGACCCCATTTTGGAAACTACACCCCTTGAGGAAATTATCTAGGGGTATAGTGAGCATTTTGACCCCACAGATTTTTTGCAGAAATTATTGGAAGTAGGATGTGAAAAATGAAAATCTACATTTTTCCCAATAAAACGTAGGTTTAGCTAATTTTTTTTCATTTTCACAAGGTCTAAAAGAGAAAAAGCACCACAACATTTGTAGAGCAGTTTGTCCCGAGTAAAACAGTACCCCACATTTGATCATAGACTGCTGTTTGGACACACGGCAGGGCTTAGAAGTGAAGGAACCCCATTTGGCTTTTGGAGCTCAAATTTAGCAGGAATGGTTTGCGGATGCCATGTCGCATTTGCAAAGCCCCTGAGGGCACAAAACAGTGGAAACCCCCCACAAGTGACCCCATTTTGGAAACTACACCCCTTGAGGAAATTATCTAGGGGTATAGTGAGCATTTTGACCCCACAAATTTTTTGCAGAAATTATTGGAAGTAGGATGTGAAAATGAAAATCTACATTTTTCCCAATAAAACGTAGGTTTAGCTCATTTTTTTTCATTTCCACAAGGACTAAAAGAGAAAAAGCACCACAACATTTGTAGAGCAGTTTGTCCCGAGTAAAACAGTACCCCACATTTGATCATAGACTGCTGTTTGGACACACGGCAGGGCTTAGAAGGGAAGGAACCCCATTTGGCTTTTGGAGCTCAAATTTAGCAGGAATGGTTTGCGGATGCCATGTCGCATTTGCAAAGCCCCTGAGGGCACAAAACAGTGGAAACCCCCCACAAGTGACCCCATTTTGGAAACTACACCCCTTGAGGAAATTATCTAGGGGTATAGTGAGCATTTTGACCCCACAAATTTTTTGCAGAAATTATTGGAAGTAGGATGTGAAAATGAAAATCTACATTTTTCCCAATAAAACGTAGGTTTAGCTCATTTTTTTTCATTTCCACAAGGACTAAAAGAGAAAAAGCACCACAACATTTGTAGAGCAGTTTGTCCCGAGTAAAAGAGTACCCCACATTTGATCATAGACTGCTGTTTGGACACACGGCAGGGCTTAGAAGGGAAGGAACCCCATTTGGCTTTTGGAGCTCAAATTTAGCAGGAATGGTTTGCGGATGCCATGTCGCATTTGCAAAGCCCCTGAGGGCACAAAACAGTGGAAACCCCCCACAAGTGACCCCATTTTGGAAACTACACCCCTTGAGGAAATTATCTAGGGGTATAGTGAGCATTTTGACCCCACAGGCTTTTTGCAGAATTTATTGGAAGTAGGCCGTGAAAATGAAAATGTAAATTTTAACCAATAAAACGTAGGTTTAGCAAAATTTTTTTTCATTCCCACAAGGACTAAAGGAGAAAAAGCACCACAACATTTGTAGAGCAGTTTATCCTGAGTAAAACAGTACCCCACATGTGGTCATAAACGGCTGTTTGGACACACGGCAGGGCTCAGAAGGGAAAGAACACCATTTGGAGTTCAAATGTAACTGGAATGGTTTGCGGTGGCCATGTCGCATTTGCAAAGCCCCTGAGGGGTCAAAACAGTGGAACCCCCCCACAAGTGACCCCATTTTGGAAACTACACCCCTTGAGTAAATTATCTAGGGGTATAGTGAGCATTTTGACCCCACAGGCTTTTTGCAGAATTTATTGGAAGTAGGCCGTGAAAATGAAAATGTAAATTTTAACCAATAAAACGTAGGTTTAGCAAAATTTTTTTTCATTCCCACAAGGACTAAAGGAGAAAAAGCACCACAACATTTGTAGAGCAGTTTATCCTGAGTAAAACAGTACCCCACATGTGGTCATAAACGGCTGTTTGGACACACGGCAGGGCTCAGAAGGGAAAGAACACCATTTGGAGTTCAAATGTAACTGGAATGGTTTGCGGTGGCCATGTCGCATTTGCAAAGCCCCTGAGGGGTCAAAACAGTAGAACCCCCCCACAAGTGACCCCATTTTGGAAACTACACCCCTTGAGTAAATTATCTAGGGGTATAGTGAGCATTTTGACCCCACAGGCTTTTTGCAGAATTTATTGGAAGTAGGCCGTGAAAATGAAAATGTAAATTTTAACCAATAAAACGTAGGTTTAGCAAAATTTTTTTTCATTCCCACAAGGACTAAAGGAGAAAAAGCACCACAACATTTGTAGAGCAGTTTATCCTGAGTAAAACAGTACCCCACATGTGGTCATAAACGGCTGTTTGGACACACGGCAGGGCTCAGAAGGGAAAGAACACCATTTGGAGTTCAAATGTAACTGGAATGGTTTGCGGTGGCCATGTCGCATTTGCAAAGCCCCTGAGGGGTCAAAACAGTAGAACCCCCCCACAAGTGACCCCATTTTGGAAACTACACCCCTTGAGTAAATTATCTAGGGGTATAGTGAGCATTTTGACCCCACAGGCTTTTTGCAGAATTTATTGGAAGTAGGCCGTGAAAATGAAAATGTAAATTTTAACCAATAAAACGTAGGTTTAGCAAAATTTTTTTTCATTCCCACAAGGACTAAAGGAGAAAAAGCACCACAACATTTGTAGAGCAGTTTATCCTGAGTAAAACAGTACCCCACATGTGGTCATAAACGGCTGTTTGGACACACGGCAGGGCTCAGAAGGGAAAGAACACCATTTGGAGTTCAAATGTAACTGGAATGGTTTGCGGTGGCCATGTCGCATTTGCAAAGCCCCTGAGGGGTCAAAACAGTAGAACCCCCCCACAAGTGACCCCATTTTGGAAACTACACCCCTTGAGTAAATTATCTAGGGGTATAGTGAGCATTTTGACCCCACAGGCTTTTTGCAGAATTTATTGGAAGTAGGCCGTGAAAATGAAAATGTAAATTTTAACCAATAAAACGTAGGTTTAGCAAAATTTTTTTTCATTCCCACAAGGACTAAAGGAGAAAAAGCACCACAACATTTGTAGAGCAGTTTATCCTGAGTAAAACAGTACCCCACATGTGGTCATAAACGGCTGTTTGGACACACGGCAGGGCTCAGAAGGGAAAGAACACCATTTGGAGTTCAAATGTAACTGGAATGGTTTGCGGTGGCCATGTCGCATTTGCAAAGCCCCTGAGGGGTCAAAACAGTGGAAACCCCCCACAAGTGACCCCATTTTGGAAACTACACCCCTTGAGTAAATTATCTAGGGGTATAGTGAGCATTTAAAAAAATGTTTCAATTAAAATCCATGGATGTGTGATAAACTTTGAAGCACTCTTTTATGCACAGGCCAGGTTTGTCGGGACAGGTTTCACAATGATAAG
The DNA here is from genome assembly GCF_050947455.1 of Rhinoderma darwinii. Taxonomy (NCBI): domain Eukaryota; kingdom Metazoa; phylum Chordata; class Amphibia; order Anura; family Rhinodermatidae; genus Rhinoderma; species Rhinoderma darwinii. The sequence continues at coordinate 78,980,697 of NC_134690.1, forward strand.
TTGTGTCTCGTCTTCTCCCTCTGTTGTAACACACTTTACACCTTTTTTGGCTCCTTCCCTTTTTACCAGTGGGGGGGATTTCGCCAGGAAAGTGTTGCCCTGGTACAATACGTGGACCATCGCTTCTAGAAGTACTGGGGCTCTCCCCTTCCTGGTCCCCAAATACAAGGGCCTTGATAACCGCTTCTTGAAACTGAAGGAATGTCCCTGTCCGGCCTGCACATCGGTATAGCACGTAAGCGTTATACAATGCCATCTGTACCACGTGCACGGCCAGCTTTTTGTACCACGTCTTTGTTTTACGCATGGCACTGTACGGCTTCAGTACTTGATCAGAGAGATCAACACCTCCCATGTACTTATTGTAGCCGAGGATGCAGTCTGGCTTGGGGGTCATTGTGGTGCTACCTCGGACAGGGACAGGGGTGATGCCACTACCGTGTATTGTGGTCAACATAAGGACGTCCCTCTTGTCCTTATACTTGACCAGCAACAAGTTATCGCTGTGTAGTGCCCTGCTTTCTCCTTTTCTTAGGGGTTGCCCAATCAGATTTTTAGAGAGGCCTCTCTGATTTTTGCGCACGGTGCCGCATGCTACAGTACTTCTGGTGGAGAGGCATTTAAATAGTGGGATGCTGGTATAGAAGTTATCCACGTAAAGGTGATAACCCTGGTCCAGCAGTGGGTGCATCAAGTCCCACACTATTTTTCCACTAACTCCCAGGACAGGGGGGCATTCTGGAGGTTCTATCCTGGTGTCCTTCCCTTCATAAACCCGAAACCTGTAGGTGTACCCTGAGCTGCTCTCGCACAGCTTGTACATTTTAATTCCATACCTCGCCCTCTTGCTTGGCAGGTATTGGCGGAATTTTAGTCTCCCCTTAAAATGTACAAGGGACTCGTCTATTGCTATGTTCTTTTCGGGGGTGTACACTTCCTGAAATTTGGTGCAGAAATAATCAATCATTGGCCTGATTTTGAATAGGCGGTCGTATGTGGGGTCATCACGGGGCGGGCACTGTGCATTATCATTATAATGCAAAAATTTCAGAATAATTTCAAATCGTGCCCGGGTCATTGCCATGTGGTATAATGGGGTGCTGTATAAAATGTCCGCACTCCAGTATTGCCTAATCTCTGTTTTTTTTACTAGGCCCATATGTAGGACAAGGCCCCAAAATTTCATCATCTCCGCTGCCTCTATGGGGGTCCACCTAGCAAATGATGACGTGGGGTTTTGGGCTAAAAATTGTTGGGCATATAAATTTGTTTGGGCCGCCATTACATTAACAAAATCCTCAGTGAAAAACAGATTGAAATAGTGAATTTCTGCGAGGCCTACAGTCTCAAATAGAATTCCAGAGCTCCCTGTGAAATCTGGAATGTGAGGCTCATAATTATCAGGGGGTGGGTTCCACAGGGTATCGCTCATTTGGGGGGTTGCCTCAGCTGATGTCCTGGGGCGTCTTTGCGGGGGTTCCTCATCACTGGATGAGGATGATGAGGTCAAGATGAATGGGGCAATTTCCTCTTCTCCCTCGCTGGCCGATTCAGTGTCAGAGGCCAGGATGGCGTATGCCTCCTCAGCGGAGTAGAGCCTTTGAGATGATTGGGCCATTTTTATTAGGGGGGTATGTAGTGCTTCAACACGTGTAATACTCTTTATAGAGGTGGTTTTGTATGTTGTGCTTTTACACGTGTAATATGAAATTTATAGGAAAAAAAAAAGAAAAAGAAGAGAAGAATAAGAAAAATTTAGGAGAAAGAAATTTATTGAACGTTCAATATAGAACTGTAAAAAAAACTGAGCTACAACTGTGTCGCTACGCTATCAGAAATTTAGTGAACAAATTTCAGTTAAAAAAAACTGAATGTATGTCACTAAATGGACGCTGACTATAAGATGTAAATTTATACTAAAACTGTCGCTACGCTATCAAAAATTTAGTGAACAAACTTCAGTTAAAAAAAACTGAATGTTCGTCACTAAACGGACGCTGACTATAACGCTATAAATTTATACTAACTGTCGCTACGCTATCAAAAATTTAGTGAACGAACTTCAGTTAAAAAAAAACTGAATGTCCGTCACTAAATGGACGCTGACTATAAGATGTCAATTTATACTAAAACTGTCGCTACGCTATCAAAAATTTAGTGAACAAACTTCAGTTAAAAAAACTGAATGTCCGTCACTAAACGGACGCTGACTATAACGCTATAAATTTATACTAACTGTCGCTACGCTATCAAAAATTTAGTGAACGAACTTCAGTTAAAAAAAAACTGAATGTCCGTCACTAAACGGATGCTGACTATAAGATGTAAATTTATACTAACTGTCGCTACGCTATCAAAAATTTAGTGAACGAACTTCAGTTAAAAAAAACTGAATGTCCGTCACTAAACGGACGCTGACTATAACGCTATAAATTTATACTAACTGTCGCTACGCTATCAAAAATTTAGTGAACGAACTAAATGTCCGTCACTAAATGGACGCTAACTATAAGAAGTCAATTTATTCAAACTGTATAAAAAAATATATAGCTAGAACTTCTGCTATATATCTTTTTTTACAAAACGGACGTCAGTAAACGTCCGCTACTCTAATGCTAGTCTTTTTTTTTTACAGTTTTATAAAATGAAGAAAAAAAGGCCAAAAAAAAACCTGCGTAAACAAATTACCACTGAGGCTGATTATTAGACTCAGCACTCAGTAGCCGCAGGGCGCACGCAAAAAAAAGGTGCAGTAATAAAAAAGGCCAAAAAATAAAAAAAATTACCACGGATGCTGATCAGTGATGGCGGTCACTGATCAGCACTCAGTGGCCGCAGGGCGCACACAGGGAGGTGCAAAATACAAAAAAAAAGGAAGTCCTGTGCCAAAAATTGGCGGTCAGTGATGGCGGTCACTGATCCGCACTCGGCGGCCGCAGGACGTAAAAAGGGAAAGATGGGGAGGGTGGGATGGGGGGGGAGGGTACAGGGATAAGAAGTTTAGGAAAAAAAACAAGTGCTGCTGCTAAAAAAAAAAAAATCAGCAGCAGCACAGTTGATGATGATGACGGTTCACTCTTCTGCAGGAAGCAGTCGGATGAAGACGTCACAGCAGGATCGCAGCACAGAAGGCCTCAGATTCGGTAAGTTGGCTTCACAGACGGTCACACCAACTCTGCTCACCGTTCCTAACCGGAATGAGGTGGGCAGGGCTGGTGTAGGGTGTTTCAAACACCCGCCATGGCTGCGATTGGTCGGTCGGTGCTGACCGACCAACCATAGCGATCTGGGGGCTGGCATCACCGCCATTTTTTACATGGAACATGGTAGTCATTGGTGCTGTCCTAGACAGCACCAATCACCACCATATCACTGTGCCCTGTGGCACAGTGATTGGCAACAGCCGCAATTGGCCGGTCTGAATTGAACGGCCAATGGCGGCGATCGCCGATGCGGGGGGGAGGCGACACCCCCCTGGGCATCGTGTACAGATGTCCTGCTGTTATGAACAGCAGCCATCTTTACTTTAAAACTTTTATTTTTGATACGGTAACCCCTTCTGCATTTGACGTACATGTACGGCAAGATGCGGGAAGTCAATGCTTTCCATGACGTACATGTACGGCAATGTCGGGAAGGGGTTAAAACCACTGACAGGTGAAGTAAATATCATTGACGATCTGGTTACAATGGCGCCTGTCATGGGGTGGGATCTATTAGGCAGCAAGTGAACAGTCCGTTCTTAAAGTTGATGTGTTGGAAGCGGGAACAATGGGGAAGTGTAAGGATCTGAGCGACTTTGACAAGGGACAAATTGTGATGGTTAGACGTCTGGGTCAGAACATGTCCAAAATGTCAAGTCTTGTAGGGTGTTCCCGATATGCAGTGGTTAGTACCTACTAAAAGTGCTCCAAGGGAAGGGCAACCAGTTAACGGACAACAGTGTCATGGGGCCGAAGGTCTATTGATGCGCATGGGGATTGAAGACTAACCCGTCTGGGCCGATCTCCCAAAATAAATACTGTAGCAAAAATTGCTGAAAAAGTTACTGCTGGCCGTGATCGAATGGTGTCAGAACACACAGGGCATCACAGCTCTCTGCGTTCAGGGCTTTGTAGCCGCAGAGTACACAATATTAGGCAGGATGTTTTAATGTTATGGCTATATCCACATCAAAATCTTCCCCCACTGTATGTATTTAGAGCTACCTTGTATGGAACCTAAGGGTAGGAGGAATTGTCAGATCCAGCCCATATTCTTAGCACTGCATCGCACCTTATTACAGATGATGCGGCTGACAGCAATGGGTATAATATTGATGCCATGACCTATAAAAAAAAACTAGATAACCTGACTTGCCGTCATTGGGGCTTTAAGTGTATCCTCTGCTTTTATTTTTAGTTCATTTCTACACATGTAAATCAAGTATATAATCTTGTATATTCCATAAATTGCACCAATATTAGGCTGCTTATTTGCAATATTTTATCTAATTTTCCCTTTTCTATTTAGGTGTCTGGTCCACCAAAGAGGAACTAAAGAAGCTTAGACATCCAGAAGTCTTATATGAACCACAGCGCAAGCTCAACGATTATGAGCCCTCCATGTCTGGTTGGGAACTGGCACTACAGCGATGCTCCAACTGGTATAATGACACTTGAGCAATGACCCTTAACACTAAGGACACCAGATGGATTTGAGCGGTGGCCTTTGAAGGAGACTATAGTATTATGAAGGATGTGGCTGACACAATGGGTCGGCCTACCTGAAAAAGCAAAGAAATCTGAGCTCCCCTTTATTTTTACACTTGTTTCGCATTTGTATGTTTTTGTCCATATGGCTTTATTTATAACTGGATTAGTAGAACGCTACTTTTCTGAGCTTTCAATGCCGTTAGTATGGTCATTTACGTGCTTTGGTGTGATTGGGAATGTCTTGTCCTTAAAGGGGTATTCCCCACTATTGAAAATGAAGCGGCGTTCACGCATGTGCACTGCAACTCCATTCAATGTCTATGGTGCTGGCGAAGGCAGCCAAGTGTAGTGCTCTGCTGTTTCGGTCTTGCCCACAGACCTTAAATGGAGTGGCAGTGCACATTCGCCACCCCCTCACCATTTAAAATTCTCCGCACTGGGAGATCACGCAGTGAGGAGGACGGGGGTCAAGAAACCAGTTCGCTGGGGGTCCCAGCAATCATACTTTTATCACCTCTCCTGAGGAATTTCTACAAGTTCTATTCAGATGACTAGAATTTCTGCAACAAAATCTGCCACGTGTTATTTGAGTCTAAGAGGACAAAGTCTTGCAGGTGCAAAAACCATCGCTGCATTTTTGAGTTCATAATGTGGTATTTTCAGTCTGCCCATAGGTGGAACTGTTCCAGTTGGTAGTTGGCTAAACTCTAAGGCTGTGTTCACATGGACCACGACGAGTTTTTTTTACTCGTGGAAAAAAAACTCGTCTGCCTCCCATTGAAATCAATGGGAGGCATTTTCGGGCGGTTTTTGAGGAGTTTTTTGGTGTGGTTTCTGCCCCAAAAAACTCGTCAAAAAACTCAGTGTGAACAGGGCCTAACGGGTTACTAAACTTTCAACGAACTTCTGCCATGTTATAGTGACATGTCAGAAGTTTTGATCGATGGGGGTTCAAGAACTGAGACCCCCACCGATCGCTAAAACGAAGCGGCAGAACCGCTCGGGTGAGCGCTGAGCCACTTAGGTTTCTGACCGGCTTTTCTCAGAAAGCCGATGTAGCGATGTACGGACTCAAAACAGAGTCTATGGGCCCGTACACCAACTGCTCGGCTTCCCGAGAAAAGCCGATCAGGAACGAAGCGGCACAGCCCTCACCCGAGCCCTCCTCCCACTTAATTTTAGCGATAGGTGGGGGTCTCAGTGTTTGGACCCCCACCGATCAAAGCTTCTGACATGTGACTATGACATGTCAGAAGTTTGTTGAAAGTTTAGTTACACTTTAAATGTTGTTGGTTTTTACACAGTAATGTCAAGATAGATCCACTGCAGTCCATAAGTCATGGCTGGTTACAGTATACGGTCTAAATAGCAGAGTGGCAGGCTTAGATAAGCACAACAACCGGGAGAATATTCCACGAAAATTGTAGTTGAGAAGTAATTGCTAAAAAAAAATATGTCATGGTGCCCTAAAATGTACCTACAGATGGAAATATTTGGGTTAAAATATTAGGGAATTGTCTTTTATTGTGAGGGTAGGGACATATGTAGATGCCAAGGTGCGGCCAAACACCAAGTAAAGGTTATAAAATGTGAAATCTAGATCCATGATACCACATTATAAAGGTGATGCCAGCTTATCTGACTAGTTTTGCATTGATCTTTTCTTACAGATTTGTTATTAGTTCATTATAAAACATCTATCAATTAAATAATATTAAAGGGACACAACACCTAAAATCGATCTTCAATGAGATTCAGAAGCCCTTGCATGACCCTACTTGCTTAGAAGTGAATGGTAGGCCATGCTAGGCCACCTCTCTATTCATTCTCCATTTGGATGCTATGGCCACCTCGTCAGTCGGGGTTCCCTGTTTTCCAGATAGGTGAGGAAGTGTAACTGAAGTCCCAGCGCTCTGCTGGATCTATTGTACACTATTATTCCCATCAAATGTGACGGAAGTCTGTGACCTAGGATCTGAATGTAAACGCAGATGTAAACCGTCTTATTTATACTTTTCCAGGAGGAATAACGGAGGAATGACAATGCCGAATTCTGAGAAAAGATGCTTTAGCATTGTTATTTCATAGAGAAGTAATTACTAAAACAGATAACAGAGCTGATGCGTCTGCTTTAAGACCCTTTATTTACAGCACAGTTGGGTGGAGTTACCTTTTTAATTTCTAATTTACTGCCTGGCCTCACAGAGTACTGAAAGGGGATGGTTTAAATCATATTGTGCGTCACTAAAGGGAAAATTCATTACTTGTCCATGTTTACTTTTTGACGTGTCATCAACCTGTAAGAAAAGGAATGAAGGCAAAATAATTTTTGTACAGTAGGAAATAAGGAATATGTATAAATTGTTTTGTTAAATTACCTCAGTGTCTTTTAAGATTTGTAGATCTATATCCGTAAATTAACTCAAATAACTGGATGTATGTTGTAAATATCTGTAATAAAGAACAAATGTGATGTTTTAAACCTTTTTTTTAGCAATACTTTTTGAATTAGTCAGTAGAGTTGGAGAGTACGGAAGAGTTGGGAGGTGATGCCATTGGGACTAGTATGGGAGGGTCTCTTCAGCGTTTTAATTTTATACAGTGGATATAAAAAGTCTACACAACGCTGTTAAAATGCCAGGCGCTTGTCATGTTACAAAGTCGGTACATGATGAATAATTTCAGAACTTTTTTCCACCTTTAATGTGACCCATAATCTGTACAATTCCATTGAAAAACTGAAATCTTTTTGGGTGGAAAAATAAAAATAAAGAACAAAAAAAGTGTGGTTGCAGAAATATGCACACCCTTAAACTAATACTTTGTTGAATTACCCTTATGACAGCATTCAGTCTTTTTGGGTAGAAGTCTATCAGCATGGCACATCTTGACTTCAATAGTTGCCCACTCTTCCTTGCAAAAGCGCTCCAAACCTGTCAGATTGCGAGGGCATCTCCTGTGTACAGCCCTAATTAGGTCACCCCACAGATTTTCAATGGGATTCAGGTCTGGGCTCTAGATCTTCTTTGATCGTCTTCTAGTGAAGCCATTCTCTTGTTGATTTGGAGGTATGCTTTGGGTCGTTGTCGTGCTGAAATGTGAAATTCCTCTTCAGCTTTTTAGCAGAGGCCTGCAGGTTTTGTGCCAATATTGACTGATATTTGGAACTGTTCATAATTCCCTCCGCCTTGACTAAAGCCCCAGTTCCAGCTGCAGAAAAACAGCCCCAAAGCCTAATGCTGCCTCCACCATGCTTCACTGTGGGCATGGTGTTCTTTTGGTGAGGTGCAGTGTTGGCTTTGCACCAAACATACCTTTTGGAATTATGGCCAAAAAGTTCAACCTTGGTCTCATCAGACCCGAAGACGTTTTCCCACATGCTTTTGGCAGACTTGATGTAGGTCTTTGCAAAACATAGCCGGGATTGGATGTTTTTCTTTGTTAGAAAAGGCTTCCGTCTTGCCACCCTACCACACAGCCCAGACATGAAGAATATGGGAGATTATTGTCACATGCACTACATAAAAAGTACCTGCCAGAAAGTCCTGCAGCTCCTTTAATGTTGTTGTAGGCCTCTTGGTAGCCTCCCGGGCCAATTTTCGTCTTGTCTTTTCATCAATTTTTGAGGGACCTCCAGTTCTTGGTAATGTCACTGTTGTGCCAAATGTAATCCACTTCTTGATGACCGTCTTTACTGTGTTCCATGGTATATCTAATGCCTTAGAAATTATTTGGTACCCTTCTCCTGACCGATGCCTTTCAACAATAAGATCTCTTTGATATGTTGTAAGTTCTTTACGGACCATGACATTTGCTGTCACATGAATGAAGAAAATGTCAGGAAAATTCTAATAGAACAGCTGAATTTTATATCTGGGTTACTCAATCATTTTAAATAATGGCAGCTGTGTACTGACTACTATTCTAGCAGCGATCAGTGCTGCAGGTAAAAAAAATAAGTGTTAAAAATGTTTTATAAAAGTGTTAAAATATAAGTGTTTTTTTTCCTTTAAGTCTTTTTATTATAGGGAAAAAATGAAAACGTTAAAAAAGCAAATCTGTGTACTTTTTTTTTTTTTATCACTGCGTTCGTAACAACCCAATCTACAAAACTAGGTTATTTTTCCTGCACAGTGAACACCGCAAACAACATAAATGAAAAACTATGCCAGCATCGCTCCCAAGATGCAGAGTAAATAGTGATTAACCCCTTAACGACCAAGGACGAAAATGTACGTCATGGTCGGCTGCTAGTTCCCGCACCATGACGTACATTTTCGTCCGCATTTCAAACTGTCACTCTGTGTAAACACAGAGTGACAGACCCGCGCTGACAGTTGTCCCCGACAGCTGAGACATCAGTCTTGCCGGACAGCGGACCATCGCCGCTGATTTCGGCAGTTAACCCCTTAAGTGCGGCGACGGATTGCCGTCGCCGCATTTAAGTGGTTTGAAGCACATCAGCAGACCCCACGAAGTGATCGTGGGGGCTACCGATGCTTGTCACGGCAATCGGAGGTCAGATAATGACCTCCGGGTTGCCATGCACGGAAGCCTCGGAGGAACAGCCTCCGGCCGTTCCTCCTCTGCTTCCTGTCAGTGTGACAGTCACGTCACAATGACAGTTAGAGTACATTACACTACGTGTGTAGTGTAATGTACTCTAGCAGCGATCAAAGCTGCAAGTCTAAGTGTCCCCTAGTGGGACAAGTTAAAAAAGTAATAAAAATGTTTTAAAAAAAGTGTAAAAATAAAAGTTATAAGTTCTATAAACACTAAATGCTTTTTTTCCTATAATAAGACTTTTATTATAGAAAAAAAATGAACACGTTAAAAAAGTACACATATCTGGTATCACCGCGTTCGTAACGAACCCAACTATAAAACTATAATGTTATTTTTCCCGCACGATGAACACCCCAAAAAAAATCAATAAAAAACTACGACAGAATCGCAATTTTTTGGGTCACCACCGCTCCCTAAATAAAGAATAAAAAGTGATCAAAAAGTCGCATGTACCCGAAAATAGTACCAATAAAAACTTCTATCCGTCCCGCAAAAAACAAACCCTTACACAGCTTTTTTGACTAAAAAATTTAAAAATTATGGCTCTCAGAATATGGTGACACAGAAATTATTTTTTTTATAAATAAGTCATTTTATTGCGCAAACGCTAAAAAAAAGGACCAAACCTATATACATATGGTATCGCCGTAACCGTACCAACCCGCAGAATAAATTAAAAATGTCATTTATTGCGTACGGTGAGCGCCGCAAAAAAAAAAACCTAAAAAAACGGTGTCAGAATTACTGTTTTTTGCTCAGGATTGCAAAAAAATTGAATAAAAAGTGATCAAAAAAAATCGCATGTACCCCAAAATGGTACCAATGAAAACTACAGATTGTCCCGCAACAAATAAGCCTTCACACCACTCTATTGATGGAAAAATAAAAAAGTTATGGCTCTTGGAAAGCGGGGAGTGAAAATCTAAAATATGAAAGCAAAAAATGGATCTAATGAAAAAAACGTATGACCACATGTGAGGTATTTCCGTACTCGGGAGAAATTGCTTTATAAAAAAATTGTTGTTTTTTTCCTCCTTTATCCCTTGTGAAAATGAGAAAATGCAACATTTTAGTGGAAAAAATTTTGATATTAATTTTCGCGCCCTAATTCTAATAAACTCTGCAAAAGACCCGTGGGGTCTAAATGCTCACTATACCCCTAGAAAAATTCCTTGAAGGTTTTTCCAAAATGGGGTCACTTTTGGGGGGTTTCCACTGTTTTGGTCCCTCCAGTGCATTGCAAATGCGACATGGCACCGAAAACCATTCCAGCAAAATCATAAATCCAAATGGCGCTCCTTCCCTTCTGAGCCCTGCTGTGGGTCCAAACAGCAGTTTATTACCACATATGGGGTATTGTCGTAATCGGGAGACATTGCTTTACAAATGTTGGGGTGCATTTTCTTCGTTATTCCTTGTAAATAATAAAAATTTCTATGTTGTTTCAGAAAAAAAGTACATTTTAATTCTTACAGACTAATTTCAATATATTTAGCGAAAAACCTGTGTGGTCAAAATGCTAACTATACCCCTAGATAAATACCTTAAGGGGTCTAGTTTTCGAAATGGGGTCGTTTATGGGGAGTTTCTATCATTCTGGCAGCTCAAAGCCTCTCCAAATGTACATTGGGGCCTAAAACATTTTCAAGCAAAATATGAGTCCTGAAAGCCTCCGGGTGCTCCCTTCATTTTGGGTCCTGCCGTGTGTCCAGGCAGCGCATTAGGGTCACAATGGGGGCATTTTTGAAAACAGGAGAAAGAGGGTGATAGATTTTGTGGTGTGTTTCTTCATTTTCATGGTCGCTTTACAAAGAAATCGGTCTTCAAACAAATACTTTTATGAAAAAAGTGAAATTATTTTTTTTTTCACCTGATATGCATTAAATTTAGCAAAGAACTGTGGGGTCAAAATAATTACTATACCCCTAAATAAATACCTTATGGGGTCTAGTTTTCTAAATGGGGTCGTTTATGGGGAGTTTCTATCGTTCTGGCAGCTCAAAGCCTCTCCAAATGTACAGTGGGGCCTAAAACATTTTCAAGCAAAATATGAGTCCTGAAAGCCTCCGGGTGCTCCCTTCATTTTGGGTCCTGCCGTGTGTCCAGGCAGCGCATTAGGGTCACAATGGGGGCATTTTTGAAAACAGGAGAAAGAGGGTGATAGATTTTGTGGTGTGTTTCTTCATTCTCATGGTCGCTTTACAAAGAAATTGGTCTTCAAACTGATACTTTTATGAAAAAAAGTGAAATTATTTTTTTTTCCACCTGCTATGTATTAAATTTAGCAAAAAACTGTGGGGTCAAAATACTTACTATACCCTTAGGTAAATACCTTAAGGGGTCTAGTTTTCTAAATGGGGTCATTTGTGGGGGTCTCCATCACTCTGAGACCTATGAGCCTCTGAAAACCTGGCTTGGTGCCGGAAAACAAAATGTACTTCAAAATTTATAAAATTATTATTCAATTTGTAAGTCCTCTAAATTGCTGAAAATTTATTTTATTTTTTCAAAAGTGCTGCCAAAATGGAGTAAAGAGATAGAAATATATATTTAATTAAAAAAATTGTACAGTATGTGTGTACATATGTGACATATTGCAGTTAAAAATAGGGGAAAATTGTAATTTTTACAAAATTTCTTCAATTTTTCTATTTTTTAATTAATTTCCGCAAATCGTATCAGTCTACTTTTACCACTAAAATAAAGTACAACATGTGACGAAAAAACAATGTCAGAATTACTTGGATATTCAAAACTTTCACAGAGTTATTCTCTGATAAAGTCAGACATACCAGATTTGACAAATCTGGCTTGGTCATTAAGGTACAAACATGCCCGGTCATTAAGGGGTTAAAAAGTTGCATGTACCCCAAAATACTATGAATAAAAACGAACACCCGTTCCACAAAAAACAAGACCCCACAGCTTTTTTGACTAAAAAATAAAAAAAGTTATGGCTCTCAGAATATGATAACACAGAAAATAAATTATTTTATAGAAAAGTAATTTTATTGTGCAAACGCTGCAAAACATTAAAAAAAACTATATACATATGGTATCGCCATAATTGTATCGGCCTGCAGAATAAAGTAAAACTTAATTTATTGCACACGGTGAACGCCATAAGGAATTATCTTCGCTCTAAAAAAAAAATTAATAATAGGTGATCAAGAAGTTTCATGTGCCATAAAATGATACCAATAAAAGCTACAGGTCGTCCCGCCAAAAAGAAGCCCTCAGACCGCTCAATCAACCAGAAAAACAAGTTATGCCTCTCAGAATGTGATGATACAATTTTTTTTTTATTTTTTTTAACAAATAGTCTTTTCTTTGTAAAAGTTGTAAAATATAAAAAACCTATATAAATTTGGTATCACCGTAATCGTATTGAGACGCAGAATAAAACTCTGTTGTAGTTTTTACCGCATGGTGAAAGACGTAAAAACAAAACCCCAAAAACAATGGAGAAATCAGTTTGTTTTTTTCCAATTTCAGCCCGCAAATAATTTTTGTTCAGTTTCCCAGCACGTTTATATGGTACTTTAAATGGTGTCAATAGAAACTACAACTGCTCCCACAAAAAATAAGACTCAGACCACTCTAGTGGCGGAAAAATTAAAACGTTATAGCTCTTGGACGGCAGGGAGTGAAAAATGAAAAAGCAAAAAAGGATCAGTCCTGAAAGGGTTAATTAATTTCAAACAAAAAAACATTTATGACCACATATTGGGTATTGCCGTACTCGGGAGAAATTGCTTTACAAATGTTGGTGTGCTTTTTCTCCTTTTATTCCTTGTAAAAATTCTATGTTTTAGCAGAAAAAAAGGTGATTTTCATCTTCACAGACTAATTCCTCTAAATTCTGCAAAAAAACGGTGGGGTCAAAATGCTAACTATACCCCTAGAAAAACTCCTTGAGGTGTGTAGTTTCCAAAATGGAGTCATTTTTGGGGGGTTTCGACTGTTTAGGTACCACAAGACCTCTTCAAACCTGACATAGTGCCTAAAATATATTCCTAAAAAAAGGAGGCCCCAAAATCCAGTAAGTGCCCCTTTGCTTCTGAGGCCGGTGCTTCAGTCCATTATCACACTAGGGCCACAACTGGGATACTTATAAAAACTGCAGAATCTGGGCAATAAATATTGTGTTGCATTTCTCTGGTAAAACCTTCTGTATTACAGAATGTTTTTTATTACAAATGAATTTCAGCAAAAGAAATTTAATTTGTAAATTTCACCTCTACTTTGCCTTAATTCCTGTGAACCACCTAAAGGGTTAAAATACTTTCTGAATGCTGTTTTGAATACTTTGAGGGGTGCAGTTTTGAAAATGGGGGGAATTATGGGGACTTTCTAATATATGAGGCACTCAAAGCCACTTCAGAACTGAACTGGTCCCTGTAAAAATAGCCGTTTCAAATTTTCTTGAAAATATGAGAAATTGCTGCTAAAGTTCGAAGCCTTGTAACGTCCTAGAAAAATAAAAGGACGTGAAAAAAAACGCTGCAAACATAAAGTAGATATAAGGGGGATGTTAACTAGTAACTATTTTGTGTGGTATTACTATCTGTTTTACAAGTAGATACATTTAAATTTAGAAAAATGCAAATTTTTGCACATTTTCTCTAAAATTTGACGTTTTTCACAAATAAATATTGAATTTATCGGCCAAAGTTTTTTTTTACTAACAAAGTACAATATGTCACGAGAAAACAATCTCCGAATCGCTTGGATAGGTTAAAGCATTCCAAAAAGTTATTACCACATAAAGCGACACGTCAGATTTAAAAAAATCCTCTGTGTCCACAAGGCCAAAACAGGCTCAGTCCTAAAGGGGTTAAATGATCTTGTTTTTCAATGGAATTGTACAGATTATGGGTCACATTAAAAGGTGGAAAAAGTTCTGAAACTATTAGGCCTCATTCACACGACAGGGTCCGAGTGTCGGCCGGGAAAATCGGCCGTTTTTGGCCGATTTTCCCGGCCGGTTTGCATCCGTTCCGATTCTGTTCCGGGCCGTGTTGCCGGCCGTTTTGGACCCGATTTGCATCAGGTTTTTTCCCTGACCGTTTTTTAATCGGATGAATTTTTTTGCACTTATTTTTTTATTATTATGGTCTGTCCCTCAAAGGTCAAAAAAGACCTTTTTGGAACTTGTAATATTTTTTTTCTTTCTTTTACACCATGTTTTTCCACTGTAACTGGAGCTGCACAGCAGCCCCAGTTACAGGGGAAATCAGCCCTCTCATAGTGACGATTGTCACTAACTGGGCTGTGCTTGGTCTAGTAAGACCCAGCAGCAGTCTGTCACTAACGGCACCCGGCGATCATGTGACCAGTCACATGATCACCGGGAGGAATAGAGACCGCGCCGCTGCTGCTGTCTCTATTCCTATACACAGCGTTCATTGAGCGCTGTGTACAAGTGATCAGAGAAGACAGAAGCAGCGAAAGCTGCTTCTATCTTCTCAGGGTTCCCGGCAGTCACTGACAGCCGGAGACCCGACATTCAGCTGCCCGCAGGAAGGGAGAAAAAGGATCCAGCGCTAGGTAGAATTAAAATGGATTGTCTGTTCCAAGTTTAATGAATTGGGTTAAAAGGAAGTCCAGTTGTATGTAGTCCTGGGTGTGAAGAAAAGTAGAGGTATAGTGTCCTCGGGGCCTACGCGTTTCGGACGACTGCCGCGTCCTTAAACAGCCAAGTTTAAGGACGCGGCAGTCGTCCGAAACGCGTAGGCCCCGAGGACACTTTACCTCTACTTTTCTTCACACCCAGGACTACATACAACTGGACTTCCTTTTAACCCAATTCTTTAAACTTGGAACAGACAATCCATTTTAATTCTACCTAGCGCTGGATCCTTTTTCTCCCTTCCTGCTAGCCTGCCATGTGTCCCGACACGAGGATCCGAGCGCTATCCACAACACACTGGAGTGTGCCAGGTGAGCTGGAGGTTCTCGCCCCATTTTTTCATTCAGCTGCCCGATCGCGCGGGCAGCAAGTTAAAACCCGAGCTGTAAAAAGTCTATGGCTCGGGTTTTAAGGACCCTGACCGCTGGCCGTAAAAATACAGCCAGCGGTCGGGAACCGTAACAAGCAGGGGAAGGGAGCCAGCCCAGCGCTCCCTTCCACCTGCTCTACACCCCGGCCCTGCCACACAGTATATCTCCAGCATAGCCATTCGTCCGAATGGCATCAACTCCTCCTCCTCACATGCACTCTGCGCTGTGAGGAGGAGGAGGAGGAGGAGGAGAGAGTGCGCGAGCGATGGTAGACCCGGCCATCACTCGGGACACATTCCGGTGATGGCCGTGTATTATCCGGCCCCATAGACTTCTATGGGAGCCGGGCGGCCGGGTATCCGGCCGAAAATAGGGCATGTCCCATTTTTTGACAGCCGGTTTTCCCGGCCCATCAAAAAATCGGTCGTGTGAATAGCCCCATTAGGGGTCTATTATTCCTAATGCAGCCGGGTGCCAGCCGGGAAACCCTGTCGTGTGAATCCCGCCTTAGGCCTCATTCACACGACAGGGTCCGAGTGTCGGCCGGGAAAATTGGCCGATTTTCCCGGCCGGTTTGCATCCGTTCCGATTCCGTTCCGGGCCGTGTTGCCGTTTTTACTGGCCGATTTGGACCCTATTTGCATCCGGTTTTTTTTCCCTGCCCGTTTTAAAATCGGATGAATTTCATTTAAATTTGTTGCCACACACAGCTCTCTGTAGATAATGCCACACAGCCCCCTGTAGGTAATGCCACCCTGCCCCCTGCAGGTAATGCCACCCTGCCCCCTATAGGTAATGCCACCCTGCCCCTTGTAGGTAATGCCACCCAGCTCCCTGTTGGTAATGCCACCCTGCCCCCTTGTAAGTAATGCCACCCTGCCCCTTGTAGGTAATGCCACCCTGCTCCTTGTAGGTAATGCCACCCTGCCCCTTGTAGGTAATGCCATCCAGCTCCCTGTCGGTAATGCCACCCTGCCCCTTGTAGGTAATGCCACCCTGCCCCCTGTAGGTGATGCCACCCAGCCCCCTGTAGGTGATGCCACCCATCCCCCTGTAGGTGATGCTACCAAGTCCCCTGTAGTGGTTGCCACCAAGTCCCCTGTAGGTGATGCCACACAGCCCCCTGTAGGTTGCACCCATCCCCCCCCCCACATTCCAGGAGAAGTCACTGACCTCAATGTCCATATATGGACAGTGTTGTCACTGACTTCTCCTGGAGAGGAATTCCCTGCCACAGGTCGTGAATTCCGCTTCAGAAGTGAGTGACGTCACTGTGTCCATATATGGACAGTGTAGTCACTCACTTCTCCTGTAGCGGAATCCCCGGCCATAGCGTCGGGGATTCCGCTGCAGAAGTGAGTGACATCGCTGTGTCCATATATGGACAGTGTAGTCACTCACTTCTCCTGTAGCGGAATCCCCGGCCATAGCGTCGAGGATTCCGCTGCAGAAGTGAGTGACATCGCTGTGTCTATATGTGGACAGTGTAGTCACTCACTTCTCCTGTAGCGGAATCCCCGGCCATAGAGTCGGGGATTCCGCTGCAGAACTGAGTGACTTTGCTGTGTCCATATATGGACAGTGTAGTCACTCACTTCTCCTGTAGCGGAATCCCCGGCCATAGCGTCGGGGATTCCGCTGTAGAAGTGAGTGACATCGCTGTGTCCATATATAGACAGTGTAGTCACTCACTTCTCCTGTAGCGGAATCCCCGGTCATAGTGTCGGGGATTCCGCTGCAGAAGTGAGTGACATCGCTGTGTCCATATATGGACAGTGTAGTCACTCACTTCTCCTGTAGCGGAATCCCCGGCCATAGAGTCGGGGATTCCGCTGCAGAAGTGAGTGACTTCGCTGTGTCCATATATGGACAGTGTAGTCACGCACTTCTCCTGTAGCGGAATCCCCAATCCCTGGCCGGGAATTGGGGATTCCGACTCCTACAGGGAGCAAAAAAAGACCCTCCTCCTCCTCACATGCACTCTGCGCTGTGAGGAGGAGGAGAGAGTGCGCGAGCGACGGTAGACCCGGCCATCACTCGGGACACATTCCGGTGATGGCCATGTATTACCCGGCCCCATAGACTTCTATGGGAGCCGGGCGGCCGGCCGAAAATAGGGCATGTCCCATTTTTTGACGACCGGTTTTCCCGGCCCGTCAAAAAATTGGTCGTGTGAACAGCCCCATTATGCAGCCGGGTGACGGCCAATTTATGAACGGCCGGCACCCGGCCGGGAAACCCTGTCGTGTGAATTCCGCCTTAATCTTGGACAGATTTTTTAACATGACAAAAACCTGCCATTTTAATGGGTGTGTAGACTTTTTATATCCACTGTATGTAGGTAGATATATATATATATATATATGTCAAAAACAGAGACTGATGGGGGACCAGCTATTGTAGCCCATACCTTGTAGCCCAATGAAGGACCCCAGGGCTGTCTGACCATATTCCCTGTAACTAGGGTATAATTTGGCATGTACTAACAACTTCCTGCATACTATTAATACACAGGCCAATGTACTGGCATATAGATAGGGAAAAAAAATATCCGTAAAAAAAAACCCCAGCATAATATATACATATATGGTATCCCTATAACCATAACAACCTGTACAATAAATGTATATCATCATTTATGAAGGTTGTACGATTAAATGAGCCAAGAAATTGTGACCATCTTCTAGCAGTTGTGGGGTCACTCGGTTTATACAAGGCTTTGTTCAGACTAGCGCCATGGCAGATCCGTTTTGTAATGGATTCCGGTGGATCCCATTGACTTCTAATTGGTCGATCAGATTTGAATTTTTCCGCTCTTCTGACCATCAAAAAGCAATGGAAACCATGCAGCATGAACACTAAGGCCTCCCACACAAGAGCAAGATATACGGTCCGTATGTCGGCCACATTTCCCAGACCAAACACACTGCAGGGAGCCGGGCTCCTAGCATCATAGTTATCTATGATGCTAGGTGTCACAGCCTCGCTGCGGGACAACTGTCCCGTACTGTAATCATGTTTTCAGTACGGGACATTAGTTCCGCTGAGAGGCAGTAACACCTAGCGTCATAGATAACTATGATGCTAGAAGCCTGGCTCCCTGCAATGTGTTCGGTCCGGGAAATGCGGCCGATATACAGACCGTATTCAGTGCCGCACCTGCCATAAAGCGAGGTGAGCCGACAGCCTCAGGCGGCGCCACCTAGCCGAAAATGAGGGGCGGCACCTTGAACCAGGGACAGACTGGACCGGGGGGGAGGGGGCATGCCTTATTTTACTTAGCAGACGTACCGCATGATGGGCACATCTGTAAGAACACTCCTCTCTGACGCTGTACGCAGCACGCGACGCTAGAGAGGAGCAGATCTGCAGGAGGAGCAGGCGAGCGCTCTCTCAAGCAAGAAGAGAAGTGACAAGATGAGCGGTTGCCTGTATTAAAAACTGAGTGCCACTTACAGCGCTCACGCACCACGCTCGGCCGAAGCTGAGGGACCGGGCCCCGGGAGTATACTGCAATGGGGGTCTGGGCATTTTACTGACAGCCAAGGGCTCTATGGGGGTGAATAATCCACCCCATAGAGCCCTCATGTCACTATAATGGAAGGATAGGGGGGCAGTCTGAGCGTCTGACTTACTGCAGAGGTCTCTATAGGGGGGGGGATTCTGCCCTTCCCCTTTAGAGCAGTCAGTCAGATGCTCAGAGCCCCCTAACCTTGCAGTATAGTAACTAGTGAGGGCTCTATGGGGGGATTATTCCCCCCTATAGAGCCATCTGTTGTCAGTAAAACGCCCAGACACCCCTTGCAGTATACTGCCAGCGTTGTTCGACCCCTTTTAAATTAGTAGGGGCAGGAATAGTGAGCGCAGTATGATCCTTCCCCATAATCTGCCCCCTCTAATTTAATAGTGATCGGCCGAAGCTGAAGGGCGGGGGATTCTACAAGTGGCAGTCTGAGCGTCTTACTGACAGCCAAGGACTCTATAGGAGGGATTAATTTTCCCCATAGAGCCCTCAATAGCTACGATACTGCAGGGTTAGCGGGTCTGAGCGTCTGACTGACTGCTGAGGGCTCTGAGGGGAATCTGCCCCCTTAGAGCCCTTTGAAGTCAGTTAGACGCCCAGACCCCCACCTTGCAGTATAGTAATTAGTGAGGGCTCTATGGGGGGATTATTCAGCCCCATAGAGCCCTCGGCTGTCAGTAAGATGCTCAGACAACCCCCCTTAAATGAGTGGGGGCAGGAAGCTGACTGCAGTATAGCTCCCCCCAGGTCAGGCAGTACCCCCCTCGCAGTATAATCCCCCCCCCCCCATAGCGCCCTCAGTAGTTATTATACTGCAAGGGGGGGAGAGTTTCAGTGTGATTGGTGCAACTTTTGAATTACGTTTTATTAAAAATTACTTTTACCTTTTGAGATAAAGCTACTTTGTAACGTCTGCATGAAGATAACTAAAAAGGTATGGAAACCAATGGACAAACTGTCTGCAAAGGATTTCCACTGCGGACTGTCCGCAGCTGAATTCCACAGTAATTCCGCCACGTCTGAATGTGCCCTTACCAATCATATCTAAGTTCATAACTTAGATGTGATCGATAATAGGTGCTAATGGATTCAGGTCTCAGCGCCAGATACAGCTGCTCTGTATTCAGGATACAAAGCAGCTATCTCAAAAAGTAAAAATAATTTTCAATAAAAAGTAATTCAAACTTGCACCAATCACATTGATAGATATCTTTTTTTATATACATATATATATATATATATATATATATATATATATATATATATATATATATATATATATATATATATATATACATACATATATATAAAAATACTTTTTTAAAGGTGTACATAGCCTTTAAACTGTAACTAAACTTTTATCATGTCACACTGGCATGTCAGAAGTTTTCAACGGTGGGGGACGGAGCACTGAGACCCCCATCGATCGCTAAAACGAATCACAGAAGTGCTCAGTTGAGCGCTGTGCCGCTTAATTTATGATCGACTTTCGGCTGAGTGAGCGGTGTACGGACTCTGACTTTCTATTGAGCCCGTACACTGCTCCAAGGAAAGCCAAACAGAATCGAAGTGGCACACCGCTCACCCGAGCACTTCTGCTGCTTCGTTTTAGCGAACTAGTGGGGGTCTCCGTGCTCGGACCCCACTGACTAAAACTTCTGACATGTCAAAAGTTTTACAATTTTTTTATTACACTTTAAAGAGAACCTTTCACCTGCCCATACATGTGCAGCTGAGTGCAGCATGTAATGGGCAGTGCTAACCAAACCCTGGGGCACTTTGCATTTTTTTCCTAGCCTCCTTTGTTATTTAGATATTGGTGCCGTGATATTTTGCGCTCGATATGTAAATAACCCACTGAACTGTCAATGTGGCGGTAATTGGCAAGGGGGCATGTAACAACGCTGTGACACTGTCCAATCAGCTACGGACAATGTCAACAGCAAGAGCTGGAGAGAGGAGAGTATGTGCGTGCGCGCGCTCTCACTCTTCAGCTCTCGGCAGGCAAGTACAAGACTGTGTGATCACTCGCGAGAAATCAGTCTTGTCGTCCTTGTCTGCCGAGAGCTAAAAAGTGAGAGAGTGCGTGCGCACACAGGCTCTCCTCTCTCCAGCTCTTGCTGAGACACTGTCCGTAGCGGACTGGACAGTGTCACAGCGATGTTACACGCCCCCTTGCCAATTACCGTCTCATTGACAGTTCAGGTGGTTATTTAAATATCGGGCGCCAAATATTACGGCACCGATATCTAAATAACGAAGGAGGCTAGGAAAAAATGTAAAGTGCCCCAGGGTTTGTGCAGCCCTTCCCATTACATGCTGTACTCAGCTGCACATGGATGGGGAGATTAAAGGTTCTCTTTAAAGGAAAGGTCACGTTACAAGGGGGAGAGTCTCTTGCTCTGGAGGAACTGTCCTGTCTGGAATTTAACATATAACTATTGAGGCGAAGTTTCCCCAGAGATTACAGCTAATCACTGGGGTGCTTAACAGGGGGACACTTTGTCCTCTGCCTATAGTTAGTTGCCCCTTTAACATGCATGGTTGTCCAAAACTAAGAACCCCTTCAAGAGTCGAAGTTAAAAGCTTTTAGGAATAAGGATGATGTATTCATTTTAAATATGCATTGCAATGATTTTTATTTGTGTAATTTTTTTTTGTGCCGATTGTTTGGCCAAAGACCTTGAAGTTTCACCTGGCAAGAAGATGTGTTAAACCATTTTCAGTGTTTATGCTGCGTTGTTGATCTATGATACTATCTTTTCTGTACTTCAAACAGCACTTTAACAAATAAACAACAAATGTTTGGGGGGGGCGTCTTTTTATAGTACGCCTCAGGCAGCAGAGGAGCTAGGTTCACCCCTGACCGTATATCACGGATCGAACACGCTCGTGTGTGAGGCTCCTAAGGGTATGTTCACACGGCTTATTTTCAGCCGTTCTTCGGGCCGTAAATGCCCCGAAAAACCTGAAACTGAACACCTCCAAACATCTGCCCATTTATTTCAGTGGGAAAAACGGCGTCTCCTACCAAAGTGGCGTTTTTTTTACGCGGCCGTTTGAAAAAACGGCGCATTAAAAAACACCCCATAAAGAGAAGTGCATGTCACTTCTTAAACCGTTTTTCATTGGGTCGATAGAAAAACGGCTGCAAAAAAGCATCAATAAACTTTTGAGGCTGAAAAAACGGCTGAAAATCTGATTTTATTTTCCCTTGAAAACAGCTCCGTATCTTACAGCTGTTTTTTGTTTAGCGTGTGAACATGCCCTATAGGTAATGTGAACATAGCCTGGAGAGCATATAAGGTCAGCATGTATTGCACCTGAATGTATCCACTATAATCATTAAGTGGGACGGTAAGAAAGAATTGCTGTATATGGCCCCTACCACAAGTCCTTGAACTTCCACATGTGGTTGCTTTGCGCTTTGTTATTGAAAGAACACGCTGACAAGATGACTCTATACGAACAGTTTCTGAAAAGTGCCAATATGGCTGCACTTCCTTTCGTCACTTTTGCAAAAACAGCCACCAAAAAAACTCCAAAATCTCTGTAAGTAAATAAAATATAATTACCTAACTATTCTATAACTTCTCATTCACTAACATGTGGAAATTCTCTTTAAGAATAATGTGCTATTTCATGTATAGTCAAATATTATTATAGATAACGATACATCCAGTGTCCCTTTTTTTGGGGGAGACAGTCCTTACTTTTAACCCAAGAACCCCTGCTCCTTATGTTCTTTTTTTAACTGATAGTTTTTCATTAATAAACTTGCTTTATTATTATATTATTGCTCCAGAAATGGGCTTCTTGGCTCTTAACTGCATTTTAGACTCCACATTTTAGATTATTTTAGGATTTGATGGCAATTTGGGCGGAATTCAGATGACTTTTATGATAATGTGTACCTTTCCACAATGTTGTGAGGTATACATGATCATTTTTGTCTATAACTAGCTGTAGAATAGGTTAGTGGCAAAGTTAAAACAATCTGTACCAAAGCCCAAATATTTGATAAGAATTATTATTTGTACATTTTGTGTATTTTTGGTATTATATAATATTTTTTTTATTATATATAAAATTATTATTATTGTTACTTATTTTTATATATTATATTTCCTGTTATTGTTGTCGGTAACTAAAAGGTTTTGCTATAGAAAGAATACAAACAAGACGTTACTGCCTTGTCTGTTGAATGGCATATATACATGTGTCTATGAATGTACCGCGTTGTGAGTAGAGCTTTAGTATGGCTCCCTCTACTGGCCTTTATTATTATGTCACAAGAGCAAAGACCCAAGTAAGCCCTATGTAAATCCAGTAATCCAGGCAGAGCTTTACAGTGCACTTATAACATAATGATATGTAAATCTATATAATTACTAATCTGACGTTTCTGGGTTGGCCAGGCTTGCTGAATGAAATACTTGAGGGGGAAATGATCCCATGGGCTCTCTGGTGTATTTTACACTCACTCCTATGTTATTTTTACGTTCTTGTTAATAATCATGTTCGTACAACCACGTCCTCACCCCTTCTTACTTTGTATTAAGGAAGGAATTAGTTGGTAAATTATGACGCCTAAAATCTCTAATAGGCTTCTCTTGAATTGTCTCAACAAGTTGTGTTCGGGTGCAGTCACATGTGGCGTATTTGCTTTGTATTTCCGCAGCGTAAAAATAAGCTGTGGAAAACTTTAGGGTATGTGCACACACACTAATTACGGACGTAATTCGGGCGTTTTTGCCCCGAATTACGTCCGAAAAATGCGTCTTGAAAGCGTTGACAAACATCTGCCCATTGAAAGCAGTGGGCTGACGTTTGTCTGTTCACACGAGGCGTATATTTACGCGCCGCTCTCAAATGACGGCGCGTAAATAGACGCCCGCGTCAAAGAAGTGACCTGCCACTTCTTTGGGCGTAATTGGAGCCATTATTCATTGACTCCAATGAAAAGCAGCGCCAATTACGTCCGTAATGGACGCGGCGTTCAAGCGCCTGCACATGCCGTTATGGCTGAAATTACGGGGATGTTTCCTCCTGAAAACATCCCCGTAATTTCAGCCGTTACAGACGCTGTCGTGTGAACATACCCTTACAATGTAAGCCTATGGGAAAAATATTTTGCAACTCAAAAAAATTAAGAAATCTGTTGCGGTATTTTTTTCCCATTGGATATTGTACCGTTTTCCCGCGGTAATACAAGGCAAATACACCACATGTGACTGCACTCTTGTGGGATCTCCATTTTTAATCCGGTTCATAATTTATTCTACAGAAATATTGATCTACATATGTATGATGAGACAAGTCATTAAAATCAGAGTTTGGGAGGGGTCATCAGGCTCTTCTGACACATCTGTTTGATGCTGGGTATTGTTTGGAGGACAAACACTCATATTTAGTTGAATATCCGATTAGGAAATTCTGGCACGTAATGGGTTACTAATGAACCAGATTTGGGCAAAGAACAAGGGGGATAATCTCTTTTTGTGAGGGTCTTCTGGGAGGGGCAGGGAGGAGGAATCCCGCATTCAGAGCTACCACAGAAGGGCTGTAGGAACAGACATAAGGCTGATTATCCTCTCAGTTGCCGGCTTCTGAAAGTTGAGATGTACAGACGGCATATGGGTGACAGGTGGTCTAATCCAGTTAGTCAGGGAGCCTGAACTGGGGGGACGTTTAAAATGCAGCCTGTTCTTTCTGGTATTAATGCCGCTGAACTCTGCAGGAGTTTTTATGAGGCTGTTGTGCGAGACATTTAATATATCATTTTTCTAGATATTCAAATCTTTTACTATATAGATGTTTCATTTATTTGTCATACATGTGATTTTTATTATTTTTTCATTTCCCACTAGACCATAGAAGAATTTGCTATAGATGTGAAGTGACATGCCCTGGAGCAACACTTTTTGTATCAATATGACAATCCGCTTGTTTCACAGCAGTGGAAATTTGTTCTTTTGTTCGTGTTGGTTCAGATATTTATTTTACAGATAATTCAAATATCTCATCTACACCTCCCCCATGTCACATTCACAAGGGCCCGGAAAACTGAGATATGGGATTTTGTATGACAGGGTCCTAATACTGGAGAGCGTGTCCCAAATCCACTATTTTTTAGAGACCCCCCAGCTCCCCAGTGTACAGACACATCCAACTGACTGCCCATATCCCAGCTTCTTGGACCCGTGTGTGATGTGCTGTTAAGGCCGTGGGATATGGGAATTTAAAGGAGCACTCCATATACACTGTGTTATACCTAGTCAGAGCCTGAGGGGGGCGGTACATGACACAGATTCTCTCTTTGGATCTCTTTGAATCCATATCATAATGTCATGCACCGCCCCTTCAGGACCTGTACTAAACATAAATCGGTTTTCCCCAGGGGGTTCCTTTTAACTTCAGTCATATCTGAATCACTAAATTCTTAGCGGAAAACTCAGCCAAGAATTTCCTATGTGGTTTCAACTTTCCATATGAGAATCATAGCAGATCATGTTTGTATTCATTTAATTATTATTATATGATTGCAGGTCATTGCACTGCACTGTTTGTAAGTTACGTGCTGAGGAGAAGCTGTAGGGTTTTACAATGGGATAATAGACAGTTTAGAAAAATGTCTGCCCTGTGATTACTACTAAATCTCACATATATCCGAGATCTGAGTATCATCAAGATACGTTTACATAGGTACTTATGAATATTATCAGATCTCTTTGTAAGATATACTTTTATCATTTATGGACTTTGGGTCTATTAGGGATTAAGACTCATTGTTTCTTTAAGCTGATCAGTAGCATGAACTGTGATATTGCACAGGAACTTATTTCTCCTGCTCAAGGAAAGGCCATAAACCTCTAATTCAGCAGAAAATCATTAAGCCTCAGTTATTACTTTATGCATTAATGGATTTTCCTGCTAAATCTGAGCACTAGCCGATTATACAATACAGTTCTCCTGCTACAAAACAAGTGCACATGAGCTTACTCTCGCATTCTGCGCTCAATACCCCACAATGACAAGGTGAAAACAGAATTTTAGACATTTTTGCAAATTTATTAAAAAATGAAGAACTCAAATTTCACATGGACATAAGTATTCAGACCCTTTGCTATGACACTTGAAACTTATCTCCGGGGGCCTCCCATTTCTCTAGATCATCTTTTAAATGTTTCAACACCTTGATTGGAGTCCACCTGTGGTAAATTCATTTGATTGGACATGATTTGGAAAGACACACCCCTGTCTATATAAGGTCTCACAGCTGACAATGCATATCAGAGCAAAAACCAAGCCCTGAGGAGAAAATAACTGCCTGTAGAGCTCAGAGACAGGATTGTGTAGAGGCACAGATCTGGAGAAGGGTATGAAAAAAAATTCTGCTGCACTGAAAGTTTCCAAGAGCACAGTGGCCTCCATAATTCTTATATAGAAGAAGTTTGGAACAACCAGGACTCTTCCTAGAGCTGGCCGTCCGACGAAACAAAGTAATCGGGGGAGAAGGGCCTTGGTAAGACAGGTGACCAAGAACCCAATGGTCACTCATCAACCATCACTGCAGCACTCCACCAGTCTGGACTTTATGGCAGAGTGGCCAGAAAGAAACTTCTCCTCAGCAAAAGACACATGAATGTCCACCTGGAGTTTGCAAAAAAAGTATCTAAAGGACTCTCAGACTGTGAGAAACAAGATTCTGTGGTCTGATGAAACCAAGATGGAACTTTTTGGCCTCAATTCTAAGTGTCATGTCTGGAGAAAACCAGGCACTGCTCATCACCTGCCCAATATCATCTCTACAGTGAAGCATAGTGGTGGCAGCATCATGCTGTGGGGGTGTTTTTCAGAAGCTGGGACAGGGAGACTGGTCAGGGTTGAGGGAAAGATGAATGGAGCAAAGTACAGAGATATTTTTAATGAAAACCTGATCCAGAGTGCTCTGGACCTCAGACTGGGCTGAATGTTCCAACAGGAGAATGACCCTAAGCACACAGCCAAGACACCACAGGAGTGGCTTAGGGACAACTCTGTGAATGTCTTTGAGTGGCCCAGCCAGAGCCCTGACTTGAACCCAATCAAACATCTTTGGAGAGACCTGAAAATGTCTGTCCACTGACGGACCCCATCCAACTTGACAGAGCTTCAGAGGATCTGCAGAGAAGAATGGCAGAAAATCCCCAAATTCAGGTGTGAAAACCTTGTGACTGATATCATACCCAAGAAGACTGGAGGCTGTTATCGCTGCCAAAGATGCTTCAACTAAGTACTGAGTAAAGGGTCTGAATACTTAGGTCAATGCAATATTTTAGTTTTTTCTTTTCAACAAATTAGCAAAGATTACTGACATTCTGTTTTCACTTTGTCATTATGGGGTAATGAGTGCAGAATGATGGGGGAAAACTTGTTTTTTTTTAATTTTAGCACAAGGCCTCAACATACGATATATAATACACACACATATATATATATATATATATACTGTATAATATACATTTATTTCTTTTTTCTAATATGGTTGAGCAGATGCTTCTCAGAACATCAGTAAATGGATGTTATGAGATGGCAGTTAAAGAGAATCTGTCACCACGGAAAACCCCACAGAACTACCGTAAGTCTATGAACTGTAAACTGTAGTCCCCTGATGTATGCTAATGACGTCTACTGTATTATTTTGCTGATCTTACGAGTCCGACGTGCGCATTAGAGTACAGCATACAGACTATTTTCAGGCTTACTGTGGGGGAATGCAAGTACAGACATAAAAATGACATTCAGATCTGTGTCTATTTAAGCTATTCACTCATTACAGTAGTCCAGGGGGGTTTTCGATGGTGACAGATTCTCTGTAAAGAGTGTCGACATTAAACTGCGGCCTAGAGCCAAGGTAACTTAGCCTGGTAGCAGGGGTCCTGCTAGGTTGCACCCCCTGAGGGTGCTGTGTAGCTGCACCTAATTGAATAGGGACCGAATTAAAAGAGGTCACCGTGACGTGACAAGTGGGTTTATACCGTCTGATCAGAATATGTCCGAATAACTTTTTTTTTTTTGCTTAGCAGCAATAGATCATTATAAATATGGATGTGCAGACCATCATGTCTTTTTCTCCCTCGTTGAGAGGTAGATATGATAGTTGTCCGTCCACAGCTATCTTCCCCGACTTCTCTATTAACATGTCCGTTCAGCTGACGGACACCTCTGGGGCTGCTTCTCTTAGAAAAGAATAGGATCAGACAGGCAATTATTTTTTTTAAATCTTTTGATTATAACAGATTACGAATCATAAACAATGGTTGTTTACATATCACTTTTATCTTACACAAAGTTCACACATAGCGGTATTGCTGAGGAATGTGAATAATTTATTTATTTTTCTCCTCCTCTTCTGCTGTCTGCAGCGGCAAATCTGGCCAAAAATCTGCACCAAATCAGTCGTGACCCATTTGAACTTACCCTAAGAAGAAAAATCTTTTGTTCACTGATTTCCACCATTATTGGTTTACGTGAAACAGGAAATATAAATGTTTCAGTTTGACATCTACTGAAGAGAACAATAGAGGGGAATTTTAAGGCAGTGGCGGATCATCATGAGGGCGGTTCGGGTGGCCGCCCGGGGCCCAAGGCTCCCAGGGGGCCCCTTCATGCCCGGTGGCGTCGCTAGCGGCAGCTACATTCATTTGTATCGGAGTCATCAAGACTCCGATACAAATGAATATTATAGGCTGCAGGCCACGTTAGGCCTGCAGCCTATAAGGCGCTGGGAAGACTCCGTGCACAGGCCGGCGTGATAAGGTACTGCATCACGCCGGTCTGCGAATGCGTCTAGTTTGGAGGATTCACATGTGTCCAGCTGGAGCGGCCTCCATGGGGCAAGGTAAGTAAAATATACACTACCGTTCAAAAGTTTAGGGTCACTTAAAAATTTCCTTATTTTTGAAAGAAAAGCACTGTTTTTTTCAATGAAGATAACATTCAATTAATCAGAAATACACTCTATACATTGTTAATGTGGTAAATGACTATTCTAGCTGCAAACGTCTGGTTTTTAATGCAATATCTACATAGGTGTATAGAGGCCCATTTCCAGCAACCATCACTCCAGTGTTCTAATGGTACATTGTGTTTCCTAACTGTGTTAGAAGGCTAATGGATGATTAGAAAACACTTGAAAACCCTTGTGCAATTATGTTAGCACCGCTGTAAACAGTTTTGCTGTTTAGAGGAGCTATAAAACTGACCTTCCTTTGAGCTAGTTGAGAATCTGGAGCATTACATTTGTGGGTTCGATTAAACTCTCAAAATGGCTAGAAAAAGAGAGCTTTCATGTGAAACTCGACAGTTTTCTTGTTCTTAGAAATGAAGGCTATTCCATGCGAGAAATTGTCAAGAAACTGAAGATTTCCTACAATGGTGTGTACTACTCCCTTCAGAGGACAGCACAAACAGGCTCTAACCAGAGTAGAAAGAGAAGTGGGAAGCCCCGCTGTACAACTGAGCAACAAGACAAGTACATTAGAGTCTCTAGTTTGAGAAATAGACGCCTCACAGGTCCTCAACTGGCAGCTTCATTAAATAGTACCCGCAAAACGCCAGTATCAACGTCTACAGTGAAGAGGCGACTCCGGGATGCTGGCCTTCAGGGCAGAGTGGAAAAAGAAAAAGCCATATCTGAGACTGGCTAATAAAAGGAAAAGATTAATATGGGCAAAAGCACACAGACATTGGACAGAGGAAGATTGGAAAAAAGTGTTAAGGACAGACGAATCGAAATTTGAGGTGTTTGGATCACACAGAAGAAAATTTTTGAGACGCAGAACAACTGAAAAGATGCTGGAAGAGTGCCTGACGCCATCTGTCAAGCATGGTGGAGGTAACGTGATGGTCTGGGGTTGCTTTGGTGCTGGTAAAGTGGGAGATTTGTACAAGGTAAAAGGGATTTTGAATAAGGAAGGCTATCACTCCATTTTGCAACGCCATGCCATACCTTGTGGACAGCGCTTGATTGGAGCCATTTTCATCCTACAACAGGACAATGACCCAAAGCACACCTCCAAATTATGCAAGAACTATTTAGGGAAGAAGCAGGCAGCTGGTATTCTATCTGTAATGGAGTGGCCAGCGCAGTCACCAGATCTCAACTCCATAGAGCTGTTGTGGGAGCAGCTTAACCGTATGGTACACAAGAAGTGCCCATCAAGCCAATCCAACTTGTGGGAGGGCCTTCTGGAAGCATGGGGTGAAATTTCTCCCGATTACCTCAGCAAATTAACAGCTAGCATGCCAAAGGTCTGCAATGCTGTAATTGCTGCAAATGGAGCATTCTTTGACGAAAGCAAAGTTTGAAGGAGAAAATTATTATTTCAAATAAAAATCATTATTTCTAACCTTGTCAATGTCTTGACTATATTTTCTAGTCATTTTGCAACTCCTTTGATAAATATAAGTGTGAGTTTTCATGGAAAACACAAAATTATCTGGGTGACCCCAAACTTTTGAATGGTAGTGTATATATATATTTTTTTAGATAGGGTAGCGCTGTGTATATATTCAAGGAGGGGGGGAGTGCTCTGTGACACCATATACAATGGGGGAGTGCTGGGTGGCCATATATACAAGGGGGAGGGTAGCGCTGTGTGGGCCTATATACAAGGGGGAGGGGAGAGCTGTGTGGGGCTATATACAAGGGGGAGGGGAGCACTGTGTGACACTATATACAAAGGGGGGAGTGCTCTGTGACACTATATACAAGGGGGGACTGCTATGTGACACTATATACAAGGGGGAGGGTTCTCCGTTACACTATATACAAGGGGGGAGTGCTATGTGACCCTTTATACAAGGGGGGAGGGGAGTGCTGTGTGGCACTATATACAAAGGGGGGGGGGGAGTGCTGTGTGCACGATATGCAGGGGGGAGCGCTATGTGGCCCTATATACAAGGGGGAGCTCTGTGTGGCCCTATATACAAAGGGGGGGAGCACTGTGTGACACTATGCACAAAGGGAGAGGGCCGTGTAGCACTACATACAAGGGGGGGGGCTGTGTAGCGCTATCCACAGGGTGGCTGTATGGCGCTATCTATAGGGGGCTGTGTGTAACGCTCTCTACGGGGGGATGTGTGTGATATCTACAGGGGGCTGTATGTGGCGCTATCTATGGGGGTGTGTAATATCTACAGGGGCTGTGTGTGGCACTATGTATAGGGTGCTGTGTGTATGTGGTGTTTTACAGTGTATGGTATTATTATATTCAGGCGCGCAGTGTTTAGTGCTATTATATTTAGGGGCACAGTATGTGGCACCATGATCATTTTATTTTCGTTTATATGTGTGGAAATGTTGGAAAAGTGAGGAGCCGCAGACATCTGAGTGGCAAATTCCGCAGAAATGGGTCATGGCCGGGAGAAGTCTTCATGGACCGGATGGAGAAGAAAAGAGGAAAAAAACTACTAGAATCTGAGACGTTGTCACCTGTGAGTCACTAGATTTATAGAGAATCTGTCACCTCTCCTGACATGTTTATTATAGGAAATCCTTGCATTTCACAAAAAGTCTTTCTGCAGTCCAGGACTGATAGACAATTCCCCTTGTCAGGAGGATGTGTCTCAGCACAGTGTGAGCCTGTCAGTATGTAGGGACACAGCCCTGTGACAAGGGGAATCGTAACACCCATTTGTTAATGCTTGCCCAAAAAAGGTAGTGATAAAAATAGTTACGGCGCGGCAGGGCGGCGGTGCGGAAGGGGGGCCCAAGTTTGGGTAACAGCCCAGGGCCTATGGTCTACTTAATTCGCCACTGCTTTAAGGACATAATAAAGACAAGACATGAGACAGAACAAGGGTAACATGAGGGAGAGAAGTTGTGGCTGTATTTTATATCTGCTCATATTATTATAAGAGCATTTGTGACGTCAGACACTGATGTTGGAGGAGAGGGCCTGGCTCACAATCTCTGTTCTAGTTCATCCTAAAAGTGTTCGATGAGGTTGAGGTCAGGGCTCTGTGTGGGCCAGTCAAGTTCTTTCACACCAAACTCACCCAACCATGTCTTTATGGACCTTGTGCTGAAACCCAAACTGTTCCCACAAAGTTGAAAACATACAATTGTCCAAAATGCCTGGGTATGCTGTAGCATTAAGATTTCCCATTACTGGAACTAAGGTGACTAGGCCAACTCCTGAAAAACAAGCCCATAGCATTATCCCTCCTCCACCAAACTTTACAGTTGGCACAGAATTTGGATTTGAACTGGAAGCCACGATCAGAGACAATGTGGAGAGGCAATCCGTGCAGACGAAAAACATGCTAAATCAAAAGACTTGCCAGGCGAGGAGCTGAGGGAAGACTAGACAGAGGAATGAAATGTGCCATCTTGGAGAAACTATCTACAATAACCCAGACAGTGGTGCAGCCAGCAGAGGGAGGAAGATCTGTAATAAAATCCATGGCAATATGCTGCCAGGGACTATCAGGAACCGGCAGAGGTTGGAGTAGGTCCGCAGACTTGGAGTGAGCAATTTTGTTTTATGCACACTTGGTACAGGTGGATTCAAAGTTTTGGACATCCTTGGGTAGCGTGGGCCACCAATAGTGGCGGGTGATGAAATCCTGGGATTTTCGAATGCCAGAATGGCCTGTCAACTTGGAGTTGTGACCCCAGGAGAGAATCTTTTTCCTGTCTGCAGGAGGGACATAGGTTTTCCCTGGGGGAATGTCTTTGATCAGCAGAGGAGTAACAGCTACTATGCGTGAGGGGTTAATAATGTGCTGTAAATCCTCTTAATGGTCGGTTGTCTCAAATGAGCGGGCTAGAGCATCTGCCTTGACGTTTTTGTCCGCTCGACGAAAATGAAGTTGAAAATAAACCTGCCAAAGAAAAGCGACCACCTGGCTTGACGTGGATTTAAACGTTGTGCCGACTGTAAGTAGGTGAGATTCTTGTGATCAGTGTAGATGACTACTGGATGTGCAGAACCTTCTAATAAATGCCTCCACTCCTCAAGGGCCAATTTAATGGCCAAAAGCTCACGGTCTCAAATGGAGTAGTTCCTTTCTGCTGCAGAGAATAGTTTAGAGCAGAAGCCACAGGGAACTTTTCCTTTAGAGTTTCTCTGAAAGAGAAGTGCTCCATGACCAACGGAAGAGGCA
Organism: Rhinoderma darwinii; assembly: GCF_050947455.1. Classification (NCBI taxonomy): domain Eukaryota; kingdom Metazoa; phylum Chordata; class Amphibia; order Anura; family Rhinodermatidae; genus Rhinoderma; species Rhinoderma darwinii. The sequence goes on from NC_134690.1 coordinate 79,013,637, forward strand.
TCAACCTCCAATGAGAACTGCTGGGAAACATCTGGATGATGAAGGATGGAGGCAGAAGTGAAGGACCTTTTAAGCTTAATGAATGAAGATTCTGCTTCAGGGGTCCAACTTTTTGCGTTCGCCTCCTTTTTGGTGAGGGCAGAGATGGGACCAGCGATGAGAAATTAGGGATAAACTGATGATAGAAGTTTGCAAATCCCAGGAATCTCTGTATAGCACGGAGACCTTGGGGACGAGGCCAATCCAGGACCAACTTTACTTTTTTTGGATCCATTTGGAGTCCATGATCGGAAATGATATAGCCCAGGAAGGGCAAGGAATTATTTTCGAACATACACTTTTCCAATTTGGCATGGAGGTTGTTCCCCCTTAACCGCAGCAGGACTTGGCGAACTTGCTTCCGGTGTGTCGTCAGATCAGGTGAGTATATCAATATATCATCCAGATATACCACAGCACAGACATACAATAGATCCCAGTATATGTCACTCACGAATTCCTTTAGCACAGCTGAAGTATTACATAATCTGAAGGGCATCAAGAGATACTCCTAGTGACCATTTCTGGTGTTAAATGCGGTTTTCCACTCGTCCCCTTTACGGATATGAATCAAGCTATTAGCCCCACGTAGATCCAGCTTTGTGAAAATCTTGGCTCCACGGATTCTATCGAAGAGCTCGGAGATCAGCGGTAACGGGTACTTGTTTTTGACAGTGATCTTTTTCAAATTCTTTTATTTTCCGTTTTCATAAGAACATTGTGTTATGGTGTAAAGCAAGGCTGCACCAACATCGGCTCGCAGGCCAACAACTGAGAATACATAGGCACCATAATCACAGAGAAAAATATCACAAAATGCAGAGAACATTGAAATTAGAGAAGCTCTGGTATGCACCCTGAACCCGCAGCCATGCATATATACCCATAAGGAAGAGCAGTAAAGCGTTGCAGTGCAACAAAAGAGGGGAGAAGACAGAAGAAAAAGAGAAGGGGGAAAGAACTGACCTGACCCATGGGCCCACTGGGTAAGCTCAAGAAGCCATGACGATCTTGTAATCCTTTGAGGATTGAAAGCGAATCCATTCACGCCACGTTTTGAGGAAGGCGGCATGGGATCCCTTCATTGATGCCGTGAGGTCCTCCATTCTCATGATCTCCTGAATTTTACCAAACCACATGCCCACAGTCGGGGGACAGGATTGTCTCCACAATGCGGGAACACATGCCCTGGCTGCATTCACTAGATGGCGCACCACTAACAGTCGGTAAGCAGATAAAGGCATCTCACACAAGTGGAGCAGGAAGAGGCCCGGTGACTTCGGGAGGGGGAAATCCGTAAATTTCGAGGTAATGCGCCATACCTCAGACCAAAAGTCCGTCAGCATGGGGCAGTCCCAAAAAATATGTAAGAGAGTACCCACATGGTTTCCACATCTCCAACACAACGGCGAGACAGCCGGTAACACCACATGCAATCTGGAAGGCAACCTATACCAACGAGACAAAATCTTATACCCTGCCTCTTGAAATCTACTAGCCAGAGATGATTTATGTGTCATGTGGAAGATGCGATCCTTATGCTCTGGGGTAAATGTTAGACCTAAGTCCCGTTCCCAGCTAAGCAAGTATGACGGTGTGGACAGGGTGGAGGGAGAGATCAGGAGGGCATAGAGTCTAGACAGTGCGTGACGAATTGTGCCCGTGCCCGTACATAAGAGTTCAAAAGGGGAGTTATCTCGCGAATACGCCGCTGGGTCAGCTAAGGACACAAGGAAGTGTCTCAATTGGGTAACCTGCCAAAAAGAAAAAGAGACCGGGTCCGACATGGACTCCAACTGAGTGCTACTCATCCACACCTCATCCTGTAGAAAATGGGCCGCACGTCCTTTACCTGCCTTCAACCAGTGCTGGAAGGGACCTCCTTCCCGTCCCGGTGGAAATGCAGGATTGCCCAGGATCGGGAACATTGGGGAGGGAGAGGGAGAGATCTCTTTCCGAGGAAAGATCCGTGCCGCAATCGCCAGAGTGGGCCCAATCGTCGGATGTGTCCTTGCCGCCAGAGGGACCTGATTGCCCAACCATGGTAAGGCATGCAAAGGAACTTCCATGAAAACCTGTTCCATGGACACCCATTCTTTAATCTCAGTGTGTCTGAACCAATCCAAAATTCGTGCCAAGTGGGAGGCCTGATGATAGGACACAAAATCCGGAAGGCCAACACCACCCTCACACTTCGCACAAAAGAGCATGGATCTGGCAATATGCGCAGGTTTCCCCACCCCAAATGAACTTATGTAGCATGGACAACAGAGACTGGAAGAAGGGGCGTGGGATATGTATCGGCAGCGCCTGAAAAACGTATAGGATCCGTGGTAAAATGTTCATTTTAAATATGGCACATCTACCAAACCATGTAAAGGTGCCCGACGTCCAAGAGTCCAGATTGCTCTTTACCCGTTGAAGGAGTGAAGGGAAGTTCACCGCATATAATTTCAGACAGGGCACTCGGAAGTCTGACCCCCAGATACTTAAGCGAATCCCTAGCCCATTTAAAGGAGAATGACTCCGACAGATCTGCCACAAGAGTCTGCGGCAACGATATGTTAAGCGCCTCTGACTTCGAGTAGTTGATCTTGAAACTGGACAGTTTCGAGTATTCACCCAGCTCCGCCATCAGGTTAGGCAAGGAAATCCTGGGGGCGGTGATAAAAAAGAGAAGGTCATCTGCATAGGCAGCGACCTTGTGGGACCTACCTCCCAAGGCTACACCCGCAATATCTGGATTGGAGCGAATGTGGCACAGGAAGGGCTCCAGGCATAAAATAAAAATCAGTGGAGACAAGGGACAGCCTTGCCTCGTTCCATTAGAGATTGCGAGCGCAGAGGAGAGGTGTCCATTAACCTTAACCTGAGCTGATGGAGAGGAGTAAAGACCCGAAATCCAGCTCATCATATGTGTCCCCAGCCCTATGTGACGCAAGGTAGCCAGCATAAATTCCCAATTGACTTTGTCGAAGGCCTTTTCCGCATCCGTCGACATGAAGCAAGTGGGAAGTGCAGAAGCGGCCACTTGGTACATCAGGTTAATTGCTCGTGTGGTATTATCCCGTGCTTCCCGTGAGGGCATAAAGCCCACCTGATCATTGTGTATCACATTGTGAAGTAGCGGGGACAGCCTTTGGGACAGAATCTTAGCAAAGAGTTTAAGATCGACATTCAACAGGGAAATAGGGCGATAATTCTGACACATGGAGGGGTCTTTACCCTCCTTTGGTATTACCGTGATATGTGCCCTCAACGTGTCCCGGGGGAATGGTGCCCCCCTCTGTAAGTGAATTGAACGCAAGCAGGAAGTGGGGCGAGAGCATGTTTGAGCAGGTCTTATAATATTGTAACGGCAGGCCGTCCGGGCCCGGGGCCATCCCCACTGGTGAATCCTTCAGTGCCCACGACAACTCGTCCAAGGAAATGGGAGCCTCTAAGGCTTCAATCGCCTCCGAGGGGATGCATTTCATCCCCGAGGACCGGAGGTACTGCTCAATCTTTCCCAAGTGACTGCCGCCACCCGGGGAAGAAGGGGCTTGGGGGAGATTGTATAACGAGTGGTAGTAGGCACGGAAGGCCCCTGTGATATCCTGCGGAAGCTGTAGGTGTCTACTATGGGAGCCGAGAATGTGTGGGACATAGGTACTTGAACGTGTTTTCTTAAGTGCCCGCGCCAGAGTCCTACCTGGTTTGTTACTGAATTCATAGAAGTGCCTCCTACACTTCACTATGGCAGCCCGAGCCTTAGAAAGACAGAGCGAACGTACCTGCACTCTCAGTTGCCCCAACTCTGCCCCCACAACCCGATTCTGAGACACCTTATGGGACTGTTCCAGCAGATATATCCGGGTCAATAAGTCCCAGAGGTGTGCTGCCCGCTCCTTCTTAAGTTTAGCACCGATACGTATAAAGGAACCACGCACTACACATTTATGGGCTTCCCAGATACAAAAAGGGTCAACTCCCGGCGAGACATTAGTGTCGAAGTACTCCCCTAGTTCCCTGCGAATGTCCGATACTACTGCCGGATCCTGTAAGAGCGATTCATTCAGTCGCCACTGCCAGGGACGCGGACTGGCCGCTTGGCGGGCTAGAGTAAGCGTAATAAGGGCATGGTCTGAGAAGGTGATGTCGTCTATGGAGGGGGACATGAGGTTGGAGAGGTGGGGATGGCGTAGAAAGAAGTAGTCCAGTCTAGAGTATGAGTTATGGGGTGCCGAAAAAAACGTGTAGTCTTTGGCCGAGGGATGCATAAGCCTCCACGTGTCAACAAGTTGATGCTCATGCAGCAGCCGGCGAATGCGGCAGTGTGCCGACCTAGGCAGAGAGGAATGCCCTCGGGAGGAATCTAATGTGGGGTCTAAAGTGGCATTCAAATCTCCCCCTAGTATGAGAGTGCTTTCCAGAAAGTCATCCAGAGCCACAAGGACCTTCTCCAAGAAGGCAACCTGACCCGTGTTAGGGAGATAATATGAGGCCAGTGTGTACAAAGTGTTATCCAGCTTACCCTTCACGAAGAGGTATCGTCCCGCCCCATCTGTGCGAGTCTCCACATGCTCCCAGGGAAGAGAGCGAGAAATCAGGAGGGAGACGCCCTTAGTCTTGGAATCAGGAGACACACTATGATATCCTTCCATATAATGAGAGTCCGTAAGCTTTGGTATGCAGTCGGCCCAAAAGTGGGTCTCCTGCAGGAACGCCACGTGTGCCTTCCTTTTCCACAGGAGACGGAGAGTGGAGGACCTCTTTTCTGGCATGTTCAGACCCTGTGTATTTAGGGAGACGATGGTAAGGTCAGTCATAGTGGACAGAATGATGGACAGAGGAGGGAAGTGGCAAAAAGAAAGAAAAGAAAAGGAAGGAGAAAGGCTCCTGCACAGATAACCAAAGTATAAGAGCTAAGAGGCAACACTATCCCACTAAAATCGGAGTACAAATTCCCTCCACTACTCAACGTGGGCTATGTCGTCCTCAGAGAAAATCACTCCGACCACGACACAGTGACACGGAACCCTAATGGGGAACGAAGAAACACAGCGGCGTAGAAGACAATGTCACGCAAATACAGTAAACAACTAAAGGCACAAATTGAAAGTGGCACAACCCCGGACCCACCGGATTAACTAGTACTTAAACCTGCCCTCCCCCGTTAAACTAAGCTTTTGAACCAATCCATACTATAGAGAACTCCCCGGTCCGTAGCTGGTACAGGAGACCCTTAGGGCCACACCAGCAATGACTGCAGTCACGGCTAACGGGGAACCCTGTGGAGAAAAGAGGGGTTAAGTGCAAATAACGTCCCACATGAGCGTAGAAGATCAATCTCTTCGCGGAGATCGGCGCCTCTGAGGCCGTGGTTCGACTGGTCCAGTTCCACCATCTCTTCGTGGGGATCGCCGCCCCGAAAGCCGTGGATCAGACATCTCGACTCCAGGGTGAGGTGCATGATGAGGCACAAAATCAGGGAAGGGACCACCTCTAATAGAAAACGGTGTCAGGGGTTCAGTCCAATCCGGTAGCCGCACCGGTGAGATGTCCAAAAATCGGAAGGCCTCCTCCAGGTCGTCCGGGGACCTGACCGCGAACGATTGCCCTTGTCGGCGAAGGATGATGTGGAAGGGGTGGCCCCATCTGTATGTAGCTCCTGCAGACTTGGTTTCTTCTAGCAATTCTGCGCATGTAGAGAGTCAATCGGGATACATCCGGCAGGACGGTGATCTCGGAGCCCTGAAAAGTAACGGCTCCCTTCTCCCACGCTCTCCGGGCAATCTCCTCCTTCTGCTTATAGAAATGTACCCGACATATGACGTCTCTGGGACGGTTACCATCTCTGACCCGGGGACCTGCCAGCCTATGAACTCTATCCATCTCGATGGCCATGTCTCGTGGGCGATCCACGAGGTGGTTAAAGATATGTGACACAGCGTCGTAGAGGCCATCCGGGGGTACTGATTCCGGTGCACCCTTCAACTTCAGGTCTCCCCCTGTTTTCAACATCGTCTAAATAGAGAGAAAAGTCCCGTAATTTCGAGGCTTGGGTGGCCAGAGACTGTGAGAGAACCGAGATATCCACAGTGGATATGGAGTTTTGGCGCTCCAGGGTTTCCACCCTTGCGGTCAGGGCCCGCACCTCCTGTGAGACCACGCCAATGGCCCTGTCGTGTTTCTCCTCCAACCGAGAGAGGCGTTGATCCAGATCTGATTAGGTGGGCAACACCTTCACCATTTCCCATAGTTCCGCCAAGGTCCGTTCCATGGATAGCGGGGGCCCCGGAGGCAAACCGGGCAATGGGTCCCCCAGACTCCCTGACGGGGCAAGTGATCCCCTGAAAATGGCAGGCGTGCTCTGACTCAGCGGACCATCCTGTATGGAAAACTGCCGTGGGGTGGCAGGGAGAAATGGCGTCTGTCGCCCTGCCCGGCGGTGCCACTAGATTCGCCCCATGTCCTGATACTGTCTGAGGCTGTATTGGGGGAAAGTCCTCTAATCTGGCCGGTGTGACCGACCCTCGGCCACCTGCATCCCACTGACCTCCCTCTGAAGATGCCATGTCCGCCCCTAGGATCCGGGAGCAGCAGCCAGCCTGAATCTGACCTGAGGAAGGAGGCGGAGTCAAGTAGCCACGCTGCGGTGGGGTCTGGGTGCGTCCTGCAGGAGGAGTGGAGGAAGATCGCGGCGGAGCCCCGTCCATCGTGGAACGGAGGTATCTGCCGATGGTAGAAGAGCCAGCTGAGACCGGGAGGTTTTTGCGGCTTCTCCCCTTCGTCATCCTGCAGTGGGGACCGGTAAGTATTTTCTGTGCGGTGAGTCCGGAGCTGCAAGGTGCAAGCTTTTTATGTGTTCTGTATACAATACTGTGAGACTGTATCATTCGGATGTTGTACACTTTTGTATTGTACTTTGAAAAAATAAAAACCAATTGAATTTCATATGCCGACATAGCTTAAGTCTTGGTAAGAGTGAGAGGATATATGCATCCACGAGGAGGTGAAGTCCCAAGAAGCAACTCGATTGGACAGTCGTATGGACGATGCAGAGGCATGGTCTCAGCCTCCTTCTTGCTGAATACGTCTGTATAGTAGGCATATTGTGGAGGTAGACCAGGGAGCAACTGAGACCCTGGTGGTCGGGCAGGACAAACCACAAGCAGACAGTTGTGTTGACAGCAGGGCCCCCATTGAAGAGTTTCTCCAGAATTCCAGTCAAAGTCGGGAGCGTGTTTGTGAAGGGTAGTCCCAGCAAGACTGGGTTAATAGCCTCACGTAAAACATAGATGACTATTTATTCTGTTTTGTTCTGTCTGTAACTCAATGGTTCAGTGATGGAGAGAATTTGGTCCGGCAACAGATGTCCATTCACCGAAGCCACCACCAGAAGTTTCTTTAGAGGAGTCGTGGGTAAATGGAGACAGTCTACTAAGGCCTGGTGTATGAGGTTCCCTGCCAATCCAGAATCCAGATAGGGTGAGACAGAATGTGATGCTTCACCCGTGAAAATAGAGACTAATCGAGAGTCTCGGAGAGAATTTTGCAGAGGGATTTAGTTCACCTAGGGTAGCCTCTCCTATCAACCCTAGGTGCTGGAGTTTGCCGACTTCTGAGGACACTGACGCACAAAATGACCTTTTCTCCCACAGTACATACACAGGTTAGCAGAACATCTGTGTTGCCATTCTTGGTCCAATAGTCTGGTTAATTTGCATAGGCTTTTCAAAGTTAGAAGGTAGTTGCGGAAAAATGTAGCAGGGGTCTTTGAAAGTTAGGTTTTCTCTTGGAGGGCTTCTTGAGAGCGTTCCTGGAACCACAGGTCTATGCGGGTAGCCAATAGATTCAGGGTATCCAGAGTAGAAGGAAGATCACGACCTGCCAGCTCAATTTTAATCCTACTGGCTAATCCTTGCTAGAAGGTTGCCACCAGGGCCTCATTATTCCATGCTAGCTCTGCTGGGAGGGTACGGAATTGGAGGGCATATTCTCCAACAGTCGAACTTGCATGACGTAGTGACAGAAGCGAAGCAGCAGCTGAAGAAGTACGGCCTGGTTCCTCGAACACCGTGCGGCAAGTGTCTATAAAAAGCTGCAGATTAGAAGACTCTGGCCCCTCATGTTCCCAGATAGGATTCGACCATGCCAGAGTCTTACCAGACAACAGGGAGACAATGAAGGCTACTTTAGTCTGATCTGACGGAAATAGATGAGCATGTAACTTGAAATGTATTTTGCATTGGTTGAGAAAGCCTGACGGGTTATCGCTTCTCCATTTTAACGGGCTGGAAGTGGCAAGGAAATTCCGGCTCCAGAGCTAACAATAGGGTTGTGGATCCACTGGGCTACTCCGCCGTAACGGAGTAGCAGCTGGCAAGACAGGTGTAATACGGTCACTGGTAGATGGTACCTTGATGGCAGATGGACACAGTCAAATTGCAGGTAGCGGATACAAGCTGGTGTCGGATTACTGGAAGCAGGCTGGTGACGGATTACTGGACTCAGGATATAGGACTGGTCACGGACACAGGATTCAGGATACAGGACTGGTCACGGACACAGGACTCAGGACTGGTCACGGATACAGGACTGGTCATGGACACAGGATACAGGACTGGTCACGAACACAGGACTCTGGATACAAAACACAGGACTGGTCACGGACACAGGATTCAGGATACAGGACTAGTCACGGACCCAGGATTCAGGAAACAGGATACGGAACATTCGCAGACTAACACTGGGTTATTAACAACATTGCTCAGGCACTGGAATAGTGGACATAGTTTCTTAAATAGTCCAGGGTATCCAGGGATAGGCCGGGGGAACTTTTACTGGTGCGCACGCTGGCCCTTTAAGAACTGGGACTAGCGTGCGAGCGCACCCTACGGGCACAGGCTGGGGGAGGTGGAGAGAGCAGAGCGTACCGGCGTACCTAGGAAGGGGGATGCCGACGAAGATGCACAGTCCTGTAGTCGCGGCTGCTGGTAAGAGGGGGATGGCGGAGGTCAGCGACAGCGGCCATGACAAACGTTCTCCTGGCATTCGTCAAACTGCCAGATAGAAAAGCGTGATTCGTCACTCCGCAGAACACGTTTCCACTACTCCAGAGTCCAGTGGCAGCGTGCTTTACACGCTGACGCTTGGCATTGTGCTTGGTGATGTAAGACTTGCATGGAGCTGCTTAGACATAGAAACCCATGCCATGAAGCTCCCAGAGCACAGTTTTTGTGCAGATGTTAATTGCTATAAACCTGCTCTGTCATTGAGTCAACAAGCGTTGGCGACTTTTACGCACTATGAGCCTCAGCACTCGGCGACCCCGCTCTGTAACTTTACATAGTCTGCCACTTCGTGGCTGAGTTGCTGTGGTTCCTAAACACTTCTACTTTGCAATAATACTACTCACAGCTGATCGTAGAATATCTAAAAGGGATGAAATGTCACAAACTGACTTGTTGCAACAGTGGCCTCCTATTACAGTACAACGCTGGAATTCAGTGGCCTCTTTAGAATGACCCATTCTTTCACAAATGTTTGTAAAGGTAGACTGCATGGCTAGGTGCTGGATTTTATACACATGTGGCAATGGAACTGAATGAAACACCTGAATTTGAATGATTAACCCCTTAGTGACTAAGGCCTCATTTACACGAGCGTATTATACGCGCGTGCGACGCGCGTGCTTTTCACGCGTGTCGTACGCACCTATAATAGTCTATGGGGCTGTTTAGACGATGCGTGTATTTTGCGCTGCGTGAGTGCGTTGCGTAAAACTCACGACATGTTCTATATTCTTGCGTTTTTCACGCAACACGCACCCATTGACTTCAATGGGTGCGTGAAAACAACGCATGCCACACGGACGGTCCTGCGTTGCATGCGCGAAAAACACGCAAGAGCTGTTATGTCCATTCTAATTAGTCTATAAAGCTACACAAAGCTACTCCAAACCAGGAAGTGCCTGCCTTTCAAGTGCGAGGGGGCAAGTCTAGCCAGTGCCAGGAGAGTTGTGTGCGGATAGTTTGGAGCGTTTCACAGCCATATACTACAGCCATGCCGCACGGGATGGATGTGGAGCGCCTCATACTTTTTGTCCAGGAGCATCCAGCGATATGGGATACCAGATGTGAGGAGTATCATAACAGGACGGTGAAGGAGGACGCATGGGAGTTGGTGGCCAAAAACCTCTTTGGGCAAGAGTGGGAGACAGGCCGAACCCGTGACCGCACTCGGTTGGGTGAGTACCTGGCATTTTTTGTCAATGCCTGTCATGCCTATCGAAAACCTGGGCCCTGTATGTGTATTGCGCTCATGAGCACGAGAAACTTTGGTGGAGCAGGTGCTTCCCCACGTCCCACCGCATTGCCATTGCAGGGCCCTTCATTTTGTAGTGAGAGGTGATAGTTCTGATGGCGTGTTATGTTTTTGTTACATCCACCAGTCCAAGATATCAAGACACGGTGGCGGAGCTGCCGTGATCAATTCAGGCGAGAGATGGGTGACAAGGGACGCAGCGGAGATGGGGCATCTCGCAAACGGCCCTACATTTATACTAAGCAGCTGATGTTCCTGAAGGACATCATGGATATGCGCACGTAAGCATTTATGTCGTTGCATGAGTGTAATGTGTGTTTGCCCAGGTCCTGTCTGCCAACGTGTTGTTGTGGGCAATGTTAGATATTGTACTCATACTTTTTTTGCTCCTTGTAGAACCACCGACAATTTGGAGGACACAGCAGAGGAGACTGACGTGGGGGAGTCTGTGGCCGAACCCCCTGCTCCCAATATCCTGCCACCCAGCCCCGAGCCGACACCCCAGGAGCCCGCACCAGGCCAGTCAGAACGGCCGGTTGCCTCTCCAGCCCAGGAGCGGCCCGTGCGAGCCCGCAGTCGGCGTGTTCGTGCCCCACAGCCCTCCACATCTGCCCAGGTGGATACGCGGGTACTGGACTATCTGAGGCGAGCCGCAGAGGAGGATGGCAATGATGCCTTCGGCCGCAGCATTGTCCCCCTCCTACGCCTGGTGCCGATGGACCTTATGGGCCGTCTGCAGGCGTCGATCGTCACATTGATCGACGCTTGCAGACCGCCACACAATCCCCATATGTGTTTCACGGCAATAGAGCAGTGGCGAAATAATTACATGCCGCCACCCACGGCCCAGGTGCCTGGCCAATTCCACCCTGTTCCCCAGATGGCCCGTCCGCATCCATACATGCGCCCTATGGCTCCCCACTTCGCAGGGCCCACATTCCACCCACCACATCAGCACCACTATGCTGGCCAGGAACAACCTACCCAGCTCCAGGTCCAGCATAGTGGTGCTGAAATGCAGGCATATGCCTCCCCAGGACAACTATACCAACACCTCTGTGTGTTGGTGCCAATATATTTGGACGGCACTGTTGTGTGTGGTGCAGGCCTGGCCACGTATGTTGTGGGATCATGTTTTTATTTTGTATTTCGTTACACCATGTTGGTGTCTAAGTTTTTGTCCCCAAAATTTGGGATTGGTCCGAATCCCTAAATAAAAAAAAATATGGTTAATGGTTTGATTTCGTTTTATTAATCATTTAGACCACACAACACAAGGTTTGCCACACATTTCCTTAGCCTACACTCTCACACACTTCTGGCCTTTTGGACCAATGCATGGACATGTGATATGAGGTTTTAGTTAATCTCTCGGGGTTTGACATGGCTTGAAAGGGATTGCAAAGTTTAGGTCCTGCCATGGGCCCTGAAGCAAAATAAGTACACTTGCAATTGGACTTCACTAACTGGAGTCCGCACAACAGGATATATGGGCAAAGTAAGTCGGCAACTGTGTAAAGTCCTGCTCAAACCCCGAGAGATATAAGCTCGCAACCCGCGTCAAGGGTCCTCATGTTTTGCGAGTCCCTACCCCAACCCCAACCCCCAAAATAATCAAAACAAAAAATGCCCACATCTCAGGTGGGTAGTGAAGCGTCAAAAGAACATTCACCCCTTCACAGGTCATCAGCCCCCCACGGTGCTGGTCCAGATGGGCACTCAAAATATGCCGCCAAAGTATCACGAACTCGAAGGCCGGAGGAGACAGATCGGCCGAGAGGAATCACCGGGACATTGTCAGTGGTGTCTGCATGTGTTAGGATATAGTCAGCATCAAAGTTTGCATCATTAATGCGGCAGAAGTTATGCAGAACTACACCCGCTTGGATAACACGTGTGACATTATGCATGGACAATTGCATTGTTGACAGAAAGACACGCCACCTGTTCGACATAATGCCAAAGGCACATTCCACACATCGCCGAGCTCTGCCCAGGCGGAGATTGAACATGCGCCTACGGTCATCCAAGCCCCTTCTTGCAAAGGGACGCATGACTTGCCTTGTGAGTGCAAACCCCTCATCTGCCACGATTACATACGGGATTGGGGGCCCGCTGGAGCCCGGGAGGATGGAGGGTTCCGGCAACCCCAGTCGCCTATTCACGAGTCGCTTCCCCATTCTTGATGTACGGAATATGCGTGCATCTGCCGAGCTTCCATACGAGCCAATGTCAACAATAGTGAAACAATAATTAGTGTCCGCCAAGGCTAACAATACCATAGAAAAATACTGCTTGTAGTTATAGTATTGCGAGCCACTGCGTGGGGGCTTTCTCACACGAATGTGTTTGCCGTCAAGGGCACCAATGCAATTTGGAAATTCAGTAGCTCTAAGAAATCCCTCTGATATACTTAGCCACTGTTCTGTCGTGGGCTGAGGCATGACCGTGCTCTTTAACCTCTGCCACAACACGACACTGGTGGATATGACAATTAAGGAAATGGTGGTCACTCCCAAAAGAAATTCAAAATGCAACGAATGATAACTATTTTCTAGATTTCTGGCCACAGGCAATAAAGAGAAAGAAAAAGAAAGGAAGAACACATGTTAGTGGGGGGCTGGTGAAGCAGACAGCGGCATGGACTAAGTTATAGCAGCTTCATACATACCTCAAGGTCACAAGCAGACGTTCCTCGGGCGAAATGCAGCGTCTCATGTTCGTATTCTGGAAGGTGAGACCAGAGCGAGTTTGCTCAAGCAGAAGGTCAAATGTGGCCACAGACATGCGGCAGAAGGATCGAAATTTGTCGGGATGCCGGCGTAAGTCCTCAAACAGGGTATGGAAATGCCCTTTTATTGTACGTTGGGCCACAAGTGGATGAACCCAAATGCGACTTCTTCCAGGCGTGTGGTGCTGCAGCATGTGTCGGCGCTGGCCAAACCGACGTGAGATCATCCAGAGAAGAAGCACACGCGCCAGTGCTGGCGAAGCCATAATAGTTGGGTGTCAAAGCGATTCCAATTTGAAGGGAAAAACAAACACTGTGGTTTCTGCAGAGGCGGAAATAAGCTTGCAAACAGATTTCTACCAGCAAGCAGGGGTTGGGCCAGCTGGCCTATTTGTAGGCGGGCGTCCCACTAATACCCTCTGCGTTTTTTACGCGCGATGCAAACGCTAGTCGTGCGCGCGTTTAAAACGCAACAAGGCTGCGTATACGCAGTGCATACGCAATACAAACGCGCGCAAAACGCGGCGTTTTTTGCGCGCGCAAAACGCACACGCTCGTGTAAATGAGGCCTTAAGCCTGTTTTGACCTCAAGAACCAGTCTATTTTTTTCAAATCTGACATGTATCACTTGAAGTGGTAATAACTTTGAAATGCTTTTATTTTTTCAAGCGATTCTGAAATTGTTTTCTCGTGACAAATTGGACTTCAAAGAGGCACTGTCACCACATTATAAGTGCCCTATCATCTACATAATGTGATCAGCGCTGTAATGTAGATAACAGCAGTGTTTTTTATTTAGAAAAACGATTTATTTTCACCAAGTTATCACCTATTTTAGCTTTATGCTAATGACTTTCATAATGCCCAACTGGGCGTGTTTTTACTTTTGACCAAGTGGGCGTTGTGGAGAGAAGTGTATGACGCTGACCAATCAGTGACCAATCAGCATCATACACTTCTCTCCATTCATTTACTCTGCACATAGTGACCCTGCGTTGTTCACTATGTGTAGTCACTTACACACACATTAACGTTACTGAAGTGTCTTGACAGTAAATAGACATCGCGTCGAACCAGGACGGGATGTCTATTCACAATCCCGACACTTCGCTAACGTTTGTGTGGGACTTACAGCACAGCAAGCGTAATCTCACGAGATCTAGCTGTAAATGACAGAGATCACTATGTGCAGAGTAAATGAATGGGGAGAAGTGTATGACGCTGATTGGTCAGCATTATACACCTCTTTACAACGCCCACTTGGTCAAAAGTAAAAATACGCCCAGTTGGGCATTAAGAAAGTTATTAGCATAAAGCTAAAATAGGTCATAACTTGGTGAAAATAGATCGTTCTAAATAAAAAACACTGCTGTTATTTACATTACAGCGCCGATCATATTATGTACCTGATAGGCCACCTATAATGTGGTGACAGAGCCTCTTTAAGTTAGTGGTAAAATGTAGCCGACACATTGTGTTTATTTATGAAAAACACCAAAATTTTGAGAAAAATTGCAAAAATTAGATTTTTTTTTAAATTTAAATGTATCTGCTTGTAAGACAGATCGTAATACCACACAAAATAGCTACTATTTCACATTTCCCATATGTCTCTTTTATGTTTGCATTGTTTTTTGAATATCCTTTTATTTTTCTAGGACGTTACAGGGCTTAGAACTTTAGCAGCAATTTCTCATATTTCCAAGAAAATTTCAAAAGCCTTATTTTAGGGACCGGTTCCGTTCTGAACTGGTCTTGAGGGCCTTATATTATATAAACCCTGTATAAATCACCCCATGTATAAAACTGAACCCCTCAAAGTATTCAAAACAGCATTTAGAAAGTTTCTTAACCCTTATTTAAATTAAAGGTGAAATTTACAAATGTCATTTTTTTTGCAGAAAATCAGTTTTAATCCATTTTTTTCCGTAACACAGAAGGTTTTAAAAAAGAAACACTACTCAATATTTTTTGCCCAGATTCTGCAGTTTTTAGAAATAGCCAACATGTGGCCCTAGCGTGCTACTGGATGGAAACACAGACCACAGAAGCAAGGCAGCACCTAGTGGATATTGGGGTCTTATTTTTATTGCAATATATTTTAGGCCCCATGTCAGGATTGAAGAGGTTTTGTGGGGCCAAAACCAAGAAAACACCCAAAAAAAGACACCATTTTGCAAACTGCACCCCTCAAGGAATTTATCAAGGGGTATAGTGAGCATTTAGATCCCACGGGTATTTTGCTGAATTTAGTGTAATTAGGCTGTGATAATATAAATCTAAATTTTTTTCTAATAAATGTCGTTTTTGGTCAGATTTTTAAATTTTCACAATACATAAAGGAGAAAAAGAACCCCAACATTTGTAAAGCAAACTCTTCTGAGCATGGCAATACCCCATATGTGATAATAAACTGCTGTTTGGACCCACGGTAGGGCTCAGAAGGGAAGGAGTGGCATTTGGCTTTTGGAGCTCAAATTTTGCTTGATTATTTTTCAGGTGCCATGTTTCATTTGCAAAGCCCGTGAGAGGCCAAAACAGTGGTAACCCCCCAAAAGTGACCCCATTTGGGAAACTACACCCCTCAAGGTATCTATCTACGGGTATAGTGAGCATTTAGACCCCACAGGTCTTTTGCAGAATTTATTGGAATTAGGCCGTGAAAATGAAAATCTAAATTTTGTTCCACTAAATTGTAGAATGTCTTCATTTTCACAAGGGATACTGGAGAAAAAGTACCCCAACATTTGTAAAGCAATTTCTCCCGATTACGGCAATACCAGACACGTGGTCATAAACTACTGTTTGGACACATGGCAGGGCTCAAAAAGGCAGGAGCGCTATTTGGCATGCAGATTTTGCTGTATTGGTTTTTGGCCACCATGTCGCATATGCAAAACCCCTGAGGTACCAGAGTACAGTGTAAGCCCCAAGAAGTGACCCAATTTTGAAAACTGCACCCCTCAAGGTATTTATCATTTGCCTGGACAAGACAGGGCTCAGAAGTGAAGAGCACTATGCGCATTTGAGGTCTATTTTGGTGATTTTCACAGCATTGGCCCAAAATTGCAGGGCCCTGAAGTCAAATAGTAAAACAAACCCCCAAGTAGTGACCCCCATATTGGAAACTATACCCCATAGGGGAATTTTAAGGGGTGTAGTGAGCATTTTGGCCCCAGAGGTGATTCTACATTACAAATTAGTGCCCAGCAGATGGTGGAAAGTGAAAATTAAAATTTTCCACTGATATGCCAATTTAGTGCACAATATGTTGTGCCCAGTTTGTGTCACTGAAGACAAATATCTCATAAACTGTTAAGCCAGTTCTCCCGGGTATAGCGATGCCATATATGTGGATGTAAACTGGTGTTTGGGCACGCTGTAGGGCTCAGAAGGGAGGGAGCGACATTTGGCTTTTGGAGTGCAGATTTTGCTTGGCAGTTGTTCTGTTTGGGGTTTTACTGGTATTTCAGTTTATGATGTGGGGAATATGTAATCTGTGTGGAGTACATCAGGGCATAAAAAGAGGGTATAATAATGGGATGAATAAATAATTCATAGATGTGTGGCCAGAACTTTTTTATTTTTTCTCCACTGGAGCTGTGTGAGGGCTTATTTGTTGTTGGACAATCTGTAGTTTTCATTGGTACCATTCTGGGGTACATGCGATTTTTTTGATCGCTTTTTATTTCAGTTTTTTTGGTAAGCAAGGTGACCAAAAACCAGCAAGTCTGAATTTTTTTTTTTTTTTTACAGTGTTCACCCTGGGCTATAAATGACGTTTTACTTTATTCTGCGGGTTGATAGGATTACGGCGATACCATATGTATATAGTTTTTCTTAATGTTTTGCAGCGTTTGCACAAAAAAAAAACACTTTTTTGAAAAATAATGTATTTTTTGTGTCACCATAATCTGAGAGCCATAACTTTTTTATTTTTGAGTTGACAAGGCTGTGTAAGGGCTTGTTTTTTGCGGGACGGGTCGTAGTTTTTATTGGTACTATTTTGGGCTACGTGCAACTTTTTGATCACTTTTTATTCTATACTTTAGAAGGGACGGTGACCAAAAAAATAGCGACTCTGTAATTGTTTTTTGTTTTTTTTTGCGGTGTTCACCGTGCGGGAAAAATAGTACTATAGTTTTATCGTTTGGGTTGTTACGGACGCAGTGATACCAAATATGTGTACTTTAACGGTTTCATTTTTTTTAAAGACTTATTATAGGAAATAAAGCAGTTTTTAATTTTTTAACTTAGAACTTACATTTTTACACTTTTGCTGAACATTTTTATAACTTTTTTTGTCCCAGTGGGGGACTTGAAGACCTGCACCTCTCATAGTTATTCTAAAACATTGCACTACCCACATAATGCAATGCATTAGAGAGGTCAGCTATTCACTGACAGCAGGCCTATTAGGCTCTGCCTCCGGGCGGGGCCTAATATGCTTCCGTACATGGCAGACCAGGAAGCTACTGTTGGCATCCGGTTCCCATAGCAACTATCGGCATCCGTGCGACCATATCGCAGCGATGCCGATCTCCTGGAAACCACTAAGATGATTTTGTGATGATTTTCGCAACTTATTTCAAATAACTGCATAAAAAATACAACAAAAACAGAAAAAAAACTCCAGATGTTAATACACACTAAAATTGTGGGGAGGGAAACAATAGAGAATCTCGGGAACCTTCCAACCTAAGGCTAGCCCTGCCTGTACCTCCGTATGCCTCAGATTTCATACAGAGATTTTCTTTCTATCAAATTCTTTATGAATCCGACAGAAAAAATAAATTGTTCCAGAAAATAGCCTTCTAAATTTATTTCGTAATCTTGATGTGACCATGACGAATAACAAAAATGCTTATCAATGAATAAAACCAGACTCGATATGTCTCCAGAGAATGTTCTGGTGGGTTCTTTTTTGGAACATTTGCCAAATAACTTATTTTTCTAGCCAGCCTGTGTGTAATAATAACTGGATTTTATGCAATTTAAGGTGGGCATGCACATTTCTGTATAAATATAGGGTGGGTCTTATGGCACCCAAGTCCGTCAATGCATAAAACGGAAGCACATTAGCAGATGATTATGTATTTCAGAAGAATTCCCATTTTAACATAATCTCTATTATTTATATTGTCCATATTCCGGCATCCCTGCACTGTACACAGAGCCAAAGTTCTAGGTAATTATTTCTATGGATTAGGTGAAAGGGAAGTGAGCATGTAGCTGGAATATCTATGTAACAAAAAGGAACTATATTTTGCTTTATTCACATTTTTTCTTTCTGACCTATTTTCTGTAAAGATTTTTTTAATGGCCATCACTGTCATTGTTTTTCCCAGGGTCATTCAATTGACCTAATTTCTTAAAATCTTGTATGGCAGACGCCCCATCCCCCTTAATGAGGTGCATAACTAATGTCTCGATGGCTCTCCTCTATGCGTGTTCCTATATGTATGTGTCTTCATTTCTCTCATCAAAAGGCCTAACTCACCATCACAAGCCCTAAGAGTACCTTGTGATTTATTTGGTGTCAAGAACCATCTTTGGCTATTGGCAATAGTCATAAAAAATCTGAGCTATGACTTTCATGTCTGTGGTGACAATATTATTATAAATAATTCAATAGGGGAGGGTCTTAAACCCATATATCATGGGTTGTCTCAATTATCTTTTATATGTCTACATGCATATTATGATTTTATGTACATTTAACTTGATTTTAATGTGTTAGAACATGTGACTTTCGTGGCTCCGCCCCTTGAAATATGTGTACACCTGTATTTAATAATTATGCTATAATTAGGGGTATTTTTGGCTTTAAGGCTTCATTCACATCTGCGTCAGGGCTCCGTTCAGGTGTTCTGTCTGAGCTTTCCATCACAACGGAACCCTGACTCAAGACGACCGAACCCTTGCACAACGGAAACAAACGGAAACCATTTGCATCGGATCCGTCACCTTTGAAATCAATGGTGATGAAAAACTTACGTTTGTTTCAGTCAGGGTTCCGTTCTGATGGAAAGCTCAGACAGAACACCAGAACGGAGCCCTGACGCAGATGTGAATGATATAAAGATATGGATTTGTCTAGAAGCAGAGCACAGAAATTGGATCCAGCGCTGATGTGGGTAAAAAGGAAACTTTTTCCAAGTTTTATTTGATCGTTTAAAAACAAAATCGGCAGGATAGTATCCTAGTACAGAGGGAGGTTCAATGGTGTAGATAGCCTACGCATTTCAGACGCCTCCTGCGTCCTTACTCATGGCTTATGATCCATCATATCCATATCCATCATATGTGATCGCTGCATTTAAGGGGTTTGCAGCTCATCAGCATCCCAGCAATGAAATCGCCGGGGTGTCGGTGGCTGCAATGACAACCGGAGGCCTAACACTGGCCTCCCAAACTGAGGGGGGCGTGGCCTAAAAGGCTTCCGTAGCCAGCGGCAAGATGGCGCCGGCTCAGGAGGTGAGCCGGCGTCATCAGCGGTGTATGTCAGCTGTATGTTACTGTATGAAACTGAGCTAGCTCCGATCCCTGCCATTAACCCCTTAGATGGATCTTTGTGGTTGTCAGCAGCTCGGCAGCTCTGCCCTGCAATCACAGGGCTGCCGACTGCTACTATGGCAACGGGAGACCCAACAATGGCCTCCTGCTCTGCCATTACGGAAGCCGATTATGCCCCGCCCAGAGGCGAAACCTTATCGGTTTGCTGTCAGTGAATGACTGACAGATCTAATACATTGCACTACATAGGTAGTGCAATTTATTAGGAAAAAAAAATCTGACAGTTGAACCTTCAAGTCCCCTAGTGGGACTAAAGCAGGGGTCTCAAGCACGCGGCCCGCGGGCCGCATGCGGCCCCTGGGGCTGTCATCTGCGGCCCGCGGGACACAGAGCCGCTAGACTCTGGAATTCCCTGACATCGCTGTCCACATATGAACAGCGATGTCTGGGGCTTCCCCAGAGCCGGAGTCCCGTGCAGAGCGCTAGTATCGGCTCTGCTCCGGGACTCTGTGGAATTCCCTGACATCGCTGTCCATATATGGACAGTGTGTCAGGGTCTTCCCCAGAGCGAAGTCCCGAGCAGAGCGCTAGTACAGGCTCTGCTCCGGGACTCTGTGGAATTCCCTGACATCACTGTCCATTTATGGACAGTGTGTCAGGGTCTTCCCCAGAGCGGAGTCCCGTGCAGAGCGCTAGTACAAGCTCTGCTCCGGGACTCTGTGGAATTCCCTGACATCGCTGTCCATATATGGACAGTGTGTCAGGGTCTTCCCCAGAGCGGAGTCCCGAGCAGAGCACTAGTACAGGCTCTGCTTCGGGACTCTGTGGAATTCCCTGACATAGCTGTCCATATATGGACAGTGTGTCAGGGTCTTCCCCACAGCGGAGTCCCGAGCAGAGGGCTAGTACAGGCTCTGCTCCGGGACTCTGTGGAATTCCCTGACATCGCTGTCCATATATGGACAGTGTGTCAGGGTCTTCCCCAGAGCGGAGCCCTGAGCAGAGCGCTAGTATTGGCTCTGCTCCGGGACTCTGTCGAATTCCCTGACATCGGTGTGCATGTTTGGACACTCGATGTCTGGGGCTTCCCCAGAGCCGGAGTCCAGTGCAGAGTGCTAGTACAGGCTCTGCTCCGGGACTCTGTGGAATTCCCCAGAGCAGGAGTCCCAGTGATGTCAGGACCATAGCTGAAGTCCCAGGAAGAGCCTACTAGCGCTCTGCCCGGGACTCCAGCTCTGGGGTGGCCCCTGACATCGCTGTCCATATATGGACAGTGATGTCAGGAGCAGAGCTGGAATCCCAGGCAGAGTGCTAGAAGCGGCTCTGCTCCGGGACTCCAGCTCTGGGCAAGTCCCTGACATTTCTGTGGCAGCATCTGCGGAGGGCACTGTGGCAGCATCTACGGAGAGCACTGTGACAGCATCTATGGAGGGCACTGTGGCAGCATCTATGGAGAGCACTGTGGCAGCATCTACGGAGTGCACTGGGGCAGCATCTATGGACGGCACTGCGGCAGCATCTACAGAGGGCACTGCGGCAGCATCTACAGAGGGCACTGCGGCAGCATCTACAGAGAGCACTGTGGCAGCATCTACAGAAGGCTCTGCGGCAGCATCTACAGAAGACTCTGCGGCAGCATCCACAGAGGGCACTGCGGTAGCATCCACAGAGGGCACTGCGGCAGCATCCACAGAGGGCACTGCGGTAGCATCCACAGAGGGCACTGTGGCAGCATCTACAGAGGGCACAGTGGCACTATCTAAAAAGGGGCTGCCCAATCTTGACGTGTGTCTGCCAAACGCTGCCAACTGAGCCGCCGGACTGCATTTAGCGACACTTAAACGGAAAACTGGATTGTTTAAATAAGCACGTGGAGAAATATCTCAAATTTTAAACCTAGCGGTATTATTATAGTAATGTAGTATTAATTTTATAGTAATGTAGTATTATTATTATAGTAATATAGTGTTATAGTAGTTCAAATAAGTAATTTATTAACAATAATTTTGTGTTGTATCAAATTTGAAAGTAATGCGGCCCATCAACTTTCCATTTTTTCTATATGCGGCCCACTTACCCTGCCGAGTTAGAGACCCCTGGACTAAAGAAAAGTGTAAAAAAAAAAAGTGAAAAAAAAAAGTTGTCAAAAGTATAATAAAAGTTTCAAGTAATAAAATAAAACACAATCACCCTTTTTCCCTTATCAAGTCCTTTATTATTGGAAAAAAAAATAAACCATACATATTTGATGTCATCACGACTGTAATGGGCTAAACTATAAAAATATTATGAAATTTATTCCACGCGGTGAACGGCAAAAAAATCTGTAAAAAACAATGCCAGAATTTCTATTTTTGGGTCACTTTGCCCTACAAAAATTGAAATAAAAAGTGATCAAAAAGTCGCATGTATCCAAAAATGGTACCTAAAAAAACTATAGCTCGCCTCACAAATAACAAGCTCCGTCGACTAAAAAATGTAAATTTATGGTTCTCACAACATGGAGACAGAAAAAAAGACATTCTTTTTACAAAAGTAATTTTATTGTGCAAAAAGTTGTAAAACATAAAAACGTGCTATAAATTAGGTATCGCCGGAATCGTACTGACCCGCAGAATAAAGTTAACATGTAATTTATATGCATGGTGAACGGTGTATAAAAAAACTATGCCAAAAAACTCACTTTGCCTCCCAAAAAATGGGATAAAATGCGATCAAAAAGTTGCATGGTCCTCAAAATGGTACCATTAATAACTACAGCTCATCCTGCAAAAAAACAGCTCTCATACCACTACATCTATGAAAAAATAAATTTAGTTAAGCCTCCAATAAGTCAGGAAATAAAAATATGTGGTTGTGCAGGCCCGAGGGGAACATTTCTTCTGTTTCAAGAGGCGATTTATTGATGCCCTAAAATTAGGGTACCAGGAAGGGGAGGGCCCAAACATATCTGCTGGAAGCGAGGGTGCCCGTATTATACCAGGACATCCCTTCCCAGCAAAATTCCCCAAACCGAAAGGACATTTAACAGTGTGACACTGCTCTTTGCAGAAAGGATTGCTTCACAGTGTAGCACGCATCTATGGATTATTTTATAAATTTTTTTTACCACATTGTTAGGGGGGATTCAGACGAGCGCGATTTGCGCGCGTGCAGGCCGCGTATTTTCTGCGCATCACGCACAGCACTATAGAAGTCAATGAGGCAGTTCAAACAGTGCGTGATTCTTGCGCAGCGTTTGTTCGCTGCGTACTATACGCGACCGGTTCAAAAACTCTGCGTATTTCACGCATCACGCACCCATTGAAGTCAATGGGTGCGTGAAAATCACGCGCACCACACGGAAGCACTTCCATGGGACGAGCGTGATTCGCGCAACAGCAGTGAAAAGGATGAATGAAAACCGAAAAGCACCACGTGCTTTTCTGTTTCCGAACATCCAAACGGAGTGTCTTTGCGATGAGCGAAGCCGGACAAGCGTACCGAACTTCACCGGGTTCGGCCAAACTCGTTTTGGCCGATCCCGGCAAAAAAATTATCGGTACGCGACGTCAGGAGATAGTCACTGTCCATGGTGCTGAAAGAGTTAAACTGTTTCAGCACCATGGACAGTGACTTGCGATCCCAAAATACATTAACCTGTAAAAAAAAACCGAAGTTCTAACTTACCGATTACTCCTGTCTCCTTCCTGCAGTCCGACCTCCCGGGATGACACTTCAGTTCAAGTGACAGCTCCAGCCAATCACAGGCCAAGCACAGGCTGCAGCCAATCACAGGCTGCAGCGGTCACTTGGACTGCTGCGTCATCCAGGGAGGTGGGGCCCGATGTCAAGAGAGGCGCGTCACCAAGGACGCGTCACCAAGGACGCGTCACCAAGGCAACGGCCGGGAAGTTCTCGGTAAGTAGGAACTTTATCTTTTTTTGTTACAGGTTTTTCGCTGTTGTGTTCGGCATTCACTGTCGAGGGTGCTGAAAGATTTAGCTCTTTCAGCACCTTGGACAGTGACGGGCGTCGACAAGCCTCATCTCTATGATGCCGGCTGCGCGAAAATCACGCAGCCGCGCATCAGACACGCATGACACACGCAGCTGTCAAATGGTTTTTGCGCTCGCAAAACGCTGCGTTGTTTGCGCGCGCAAAAACGCAACGTTCGTGTGAATCTCCCCTTATACCACCTGACTATGCCCCTGATATACTCTGCCCACCTTACATGTACCCCCACATTATAAACTGAAATACCAGTAAAACTCCAAATAAAACCACTACCAAGCAAAATCTACGCTTCAAAAGCCAAATGGTGCTCCCTCCCTTCTGAGCCCTACAGTGTGCCCAAACATCAGTTTACTTCCACATATATGGCATCGCTATACCCGGGAGAACCCTTTTAACAATTTTCGGGGTGTGTGTCTCCAGTTGCATAAGCTGGGCATGACATATTTGCCACGGAAATGTCATATCTTTTGGAAAAATGTAAATTTTTAATTTGCACCATCCGCAGCACAACCATTTATGGAAAAGACCTGTGGGGTGAAAATGCTCATTACACCCTTTAATAAATGCCTTTAGGGGTGTAGTTTCCAAAATTGGGTCACTTCTGAGGGGTTTCTTTTATTATTTCACATCAGAACCCCTGCAATTGTGAACGAATACTTTGTCGCCAAATTAGGCCTCAATTTCTCATGGTATTCTCTCAATCCTGAGCTCTGTCAAATGTCCAGGCAAAAGATAAGTGACCCATGTAGGGTGATTCTAAAACAGGGAAACACAGCATAATCATTAGAGAACGTTCTTGTTATGGTGGCACAAGCTGGGCACCACATATTGGCATATCTATGGAAAAAAATCCCATTTTCACTCTGCAACATCGAGTGCACACTAATTTCTGCAAAACACCTGCAGGGTTAACATGCTCATTACACCCCTAGGTGAATACCTCAAGAGGTGTAGTTTCCTAAATGGAGACAATTTTTGGGCGTTTTCACTGTTTTGGTCCCTCGGGGGCTTTGCAAATGTGACATGGCCTCCGCAAACCATTCCTGCTAAAATTGAGCTCCAAAAGCCAAATGGCACTCCTTCTCTTCTAATCCTTGCTGTGTGTCCAAGTAGCCGTTTATGACCACACGTGGGGCATTGTTTTACTCTGGAGAAATTGCTTTACAAATGTTGTGGTGCTTTTTCTCCTTTAGTCCTTGTGGAAATGAGAAGAAATTAGCTAAACCTACATTTTCTTTGAAAGAATGTAGATTTTCATTTTCACTGCCTAATTCCAATAATTTCTGCAATGAACCTGTAGGGTCAAAATGCTCACTATACCCCTAGATAATTTCCTTGAGGGGTGTAGTTTCCTAAATTGGGTCACTTTTGGGGGATTTCCACTGTTTTGACAATTGAATACTAAATTTTAACAGCAGCATAAAGTCCGAAGTGACACGAGAAAACAGTCTCAGAATCGCTTGGATAGCTAAAAGCATTCCGAAGTTTTTACCACATAAAGTGAAACATGTCAGATTTAAAAAATGAGGCTATGTCAGGAAGGTCAAAAGTGGCCTAAGCGAGAAGGGGTTAATGAGCAGGGCTGCAGGTCTTAATAAGGTTAACGGACCCACAACCCAGGATACCACTGCACAATCAAAGTACTGAATTGATACATACTATAGAAATCTCAAACAGTGCTGTCAACAGCTGCTTAAGGGCCTGTTCACATCAGCTTTTGGTTTCCGTTCATCGGTTCCGTTCAACCTTTCAGTCGGAGGAACCAAGAAAAGGTAGGACGAATGGAAACTATAGCTTCCATTTGCATTACCATTGATTTCAATGGTAATGCCTCCATTGTGACACGATCTGTGGGTATGTGGACCCACTGGGCCATACCGCTGTAGCGGGATAGCAGCTGGCCAAACAGTGTACCAAGTCAATGTCTATATAGTCCAAGCACAAGGGTACCTGTAGCAGTTCAGACAGTAGTAACGGCTAGGCTCAGATGGGACCTTGGCAGCAGACACCAGGAGTGGTGTAACACAGCAGGCGTGACCGATGGCACAACAAGACTCCAACTTTCCTATGCACAGGAACAACGGTAGTACAGGATAAAGGTAGCAGGTATGGGAACAGGATAACACTAAGGGACCATTTGCAAGACTAACAAGGGTAAACACAACAACACTCAGGTAATGAGTGAAAGGGCAGAGCCCTTCTTATTGTCCAGGGTGATCATGGGTTAATTGATAATTATTTTCATGTGCGCGCTGGCCCTTTAAGGCCGGGCACGAGTGTGTGCGTGCACCCTACGGGACACAGCAGAACGGACCGTAAGTGAGCGCTGGTGAGATGCAGGCTAGCGCTCACAGATCCATGGCTGCGGTTGTTGGGGGTTGAATAATCCCGAAAGCCTGCGGCGTGGACGCTACAGTATCCCCCCTCTAATGCCTCCTCTTCTTGGGACCAGAGTGAGAGAGGAACTTTTCAATGAGGGCAGGAGCATTGAGGTTCTCTTCTGGCTCCCAGGACCTCTCCTCTGGATCAAACCCCTTCCAATCCACCAAATGAAACGTTCTTCCTCCTACTTTTTTGAAGTCCAGTATCTCCTTAACCTCGAATACATCGGAAGAACCGCTATAAGAGATCGGAAGAACCGCTATAAGAGACAGGGTTGATTTGCTGTAGGATCTCAAAGCGTCTGAGGAACTGGGAGCAAAGTTGCATGACGGCACCTACAGCCGCATATTTCTTGAGGATAGCCAGACTTTGGAACCTGGAAGATACAGAGGTGGCTCTCTTCTCTTAGCATCTGCTTTTCGCTTCATGCGATCGACTGCCTGCAGAATAGAGGACCGGCTTTGCTGCCAGACCTGTAGAAAATCTCCAAATGCAGAGTCAGCTGCGGGTACCAGGGATGTAGCTGGAACAGGAAGATGAATTTGTGGATGTTGGCCGTAGACAATGTAGAATGGTGTGGAGGCGGTGGACTCACTTGTGTGGTTGTTGTACGAGAACTCGGCCCATGGAAGAAGCTATACCCAATCATCATGCTGCATGGAGATGAAGTGGAGAAGATAATTCTCAATGATTTGGTTAATCCTCTCGACTTGGCCATTAGACTGGGGATGATAGGCTGAAGTCCAACTTTACGTCTAGGAGTTTACAGAAGGCTCTCCAGAATTTCGAGGTGAACTGAACCCCCCCGATCAGACACGATATGAAGAGGCAAACCATGCAGACAGAAGATGTGCTGGATGAAGAGATTCGCCAGCCGAGGAGCAGAAGGTAGTCCGGTCAGCGTGATAAAGTGAGCCATCTTCGAGAACCGGTCCACCACCCAGACCATATCTCATCCTGCAGAGGAAGGAAGGTCAGCGACAAAGTCCATTGCTATATGCTGCCAGGGAGCATTGGGCACTGGCAGAGGTTGGAGCAGACGGCAAGCATGGAGTGAGCAACTTTGTAGGAAGCACACACAGAGACAAAGTCCACAATATCTTTGGGCAGCGTGGGCCACCAGAAATGACGGGTAATCAGATCTCGGGTCTTACGAGCACCCGCGTGCCCAGCCAGTTTGGAGCTGTTCCCCCAGCAAAGGATTCTCCTCCTCTCTGCCAACCGCACAAAAGTCTTTGCGATAACTGTCCAGAGATGTCAAGATGATGGAGGATTGAGGCTGAGGTAAAGGCATTCTTGAGACTATTAAGATTCTGCCTCTGGAGTCCATACCTTGGCGTTCACACCCTTCTTGGTAACGGTAGAGATGGGAGCCATCAATGATAAGAAGTTTGGGATAAACTGCCGTTAGAAGTTGGCCAGTCCCAAAAATCGCTGTATGGACCGCAGGCCATGAGGACGTTGCCATTCCAGTATGGACTTTACTTTCTCAGGATCCATCTTGAGACCTTGATCCGAGATTATGTAACCCAGGTGTAAAGGATCTGCCAGGCACAGCTTCTTTATCAACGCCCATAGGTAATCAGTCTGCACCTGCTTCTAGGTCTGTGAGACTGACTCCATCATCCACCACTCAGGATGGCAGGCTTAGGAGTGGGAGAGCCTATCGCAGCCTGGCCAGACGGAGCTAGCTCCCGCCCTCTTTCTATTTATACCTGCCTTTCCCGTTCCTCCTTGCTTGTGAATCTTCTCTGTTGGTTTCCTGGCCCTGCTGCAGCTCCTTGTACTATTTGTCCCTGCTTCGTATTGACCCTGGCTTGCTGACTACTCTCCTGCTCTGCGTTTGGTACCTCGTGCTCTCCTGGTTTGACTCGGCTTGTTCACTACTCTCCTGCTCTGCGTTTGGCACCTTGTACTCTCCTGGTTTGACTCGGCTCGTTTACTACTCTTGTTGCTCACGGTGTTGCCGTGGGCAACTGCCCCGTTTCCCTTAGGTTCTGTGTTCCCTTGTCTGTTTGTCTGTCGTGCACTTATTGAGTGTAGGGACCGTCGCCCAGTTGTACCCCGTCGACCAGGGCGGGTCGTTGCAAGTAAGCAGGGACTGAGTGGCGGGTAGATTAGGGCTCACTTGTCTGTTTCCCTACCCCCATCATTACACCAGGAAGGACAGAGAGTTATTTTCAAAGACGCACTTCTCCACCTTGTCATACAGACGATTCTCCCTTAATCGCAGTAGAACATGACGAACAAGCCTCCGATGAGTCATCGGATCTGGAGAGAAAATTAGAATAACATCGAGATAGACCACAACACAGACATAGAGAAGATCTCAGAAGATATAATTGACGAAGTCCTGGAAGACCACGGGAGCGTTACACAGACCGAAGGGCATCACCACGTACGTATTCATGGTGCCCGTCTCGCGTGTTAATCGCTGTCTTCCACTCATCACCTTGACGGATTCAGATCAAATTGTAAATCCCTCGCAAGTCTACTTTAGAGAAGATCCTGGCTCCTCGTATGCGGTCAAATAGTTCAGAAATTATTGGCAACGGATATTTGTTCTTGACCGTGACTTGATTGAGACCACGGTAGTCAATGCATGGCTGAAGAGACCGTCTTTTTTCTTGACAGAGAAGAACCCTGCCCCCGGCCGGGGAGGAGGATTTTTGTATGAAACCCCTCTCCAAATTCTCCTTGATATAGGCCGACATAGACTTAGTCTCTGGCAAGGAGAGAGGGTATACCCGACCATGGGGAGGGGATGCATTTGGAACCAGTTCAATGGGGCAGTCATAAGCCTGGTGTGGAGGAAGCGTCTCAGCCTCCTTCTTTCTGAAGACATACACAAACTGAGAGAAATGAAGGGCTAATCCTGCCAATGACTGAGGCAGAGGAGGCTGGACAGCATGGATCTATAACAGACAGCGGCTGCGACATTTGGAGACCCATTGGAGAACTTCTCCAGAATCCCAGTCCAGGACTGGGGCATGTAGTCGGAGCCAAGGCAGGCCCAGTAGGACAGGATTGACAGCTTTAGGCAAAACAAGAAACAAAATTAGTTCCGAATTAAGGGCTCCAACTTGGAGCTTCAGCGGCTTGGTTTCAGATACGATCGGGTCGGGCAGAGGCAGTCCATTCACCGAGGCAACAGGCAAAGACATCTCCAGAGGGATTGTGGGCAACTGGAGAAGATCCACTAGGTCTTTTTGTATGAAGTTTGCTGCGGACCCTGAGTCCAGATATGCAGAGAACCGGTGCGTCTTTTCACCAGACACTATGGGCACGGGAATGGACAGTTTCAATGAGAACTTTCTATCTAGCGCCGTTCCACCTAGGGTTGTCTCTCCAACCAATCCTAGGCATTGGAGTTTATTTTGCTTCTGATTGTACAAATGCACAACATGGCCTCGGAGGCCGCAATACAGACAAAGTTCTGAAGTGCGTCTGCGGTGTTTCTCCTGGGCAGACAGTTTGAGCCGGTCCACGTGCATAGGCTCCTCTAGTGGGACAACTGGTGAGGACAACAGAGATTGCTGGAAGATAGGAGTCAGCTTAGGGAATGTTCTCTCCCGACGAACCTCTTGGGATTGCTCCCGGATCCTCATGTCAATCCGGGTGCCTAGAAGTATGAGGTCATCCCAAGTAGGTGGCAGATCACGAGCGGGATAGCAGCTGGCCAAACAGAGTACCAAGTTAATGTCTATATAGTCCAAGCACAAGGGTACCTGTAGCAGTTCAGATAGTAGTAACGGCTAGGCTCAGATGGGACCTTGGCAGCAGACACCAGGCGTGGTGTAACACAGCAGGCATTACCGATGGCACAACATGACTCAAAATTTCTAAGGCACAGGAACAACGGTAGCACGGGATACAGGATACAGGTAGCAGGTACGGGAACACTGGGAATAGGGTAACACTAAAGGAACAATTTTCAAGACTAACACGGGTAAACACAACAATGCTCAGGAAATGAGTGAAAGGGCAGAGCCTTTTTTATAGTCCAGGGTGATCATGGGTTAATTGATGATTATTTTAATGTGCCTGCTGGACATTTAAGGCCGGGCACAAGCGTGCGCGTGTTCCCTACGGGACACAGCAGAACGGAGCGGAAGTGAGCGCTGGCATCTCATGGGGAGGAGAGGCGGGCCAGCGCTCACAGGTCCATGGCTGTGGGGGGTGAGTAAACCCGATGACGGTCCGTGGACGTGGACGCTACTCACTGCAGTTGGTTTCTGTTTGCTTTCCGTTCCATAAAGTTTCAGTTTTTCTTGGTTCCTCCAACGGAAAGGTTTAACGGAAACCAAACATGGATGTGAACAGGCCCTAAGCTGGAGATTTTTCTCCGAACTGCACAAGTATAAACAAAGTTAAAACTTGAATCTACTTTAAATCACAAAAATACAATAAACAGGTCATGCTGTGGTTTTTGAGTGCTTTGTGTTTAAGGCACTTTGGCTTGATTAAGCAGAGTTTAAACATGTTGGAATTGCCACGGTGCGGATTCCAAACAGCGAATCCACAGGAATTTACAGAACATCTCATGTGCAAATGGTATGGATTTTCACCTCTTCACCTTAATTTGTAGTAAATGCGCGGTGGCAAAAAATGCCATGTCTGAGTGGGTTTAGAGTGAACCTACCTTACACATTGTATAAGGATAGCTGCATGCATGCTGAAAAGTTGCACAATTTCCCCTTTATATATCAAACCATAAGACATGGCCAAATCGGAATGTTTGAGACAAATCAGTGTAAATCTGTATATACCACCAGTTGGATGGACTTTTTTTCCCTCAAAAACTCCAAAACATCTGCTTTCTGCAGCAGCTTTTACTGACCTTTCCTTGAGTTGATTTTACTTGCAAATTAGCAAAAAGTGTATTTGATTTGATGTATACACTATGAAAGCGATTGTGTATTGTAAGGGTCTTGCAGTAGTTTACTTACATATGGAAGTATTTGTCTCCTTCATCATAAAGACCTCATTGTAAGAACTTTGAGAATGGCTCTGTGGAAGACACAAGACTTTGTATATACATTTGTTCATATATAATAAAATAATTGTATGTCATGTAAAGTCACATTCAGCTCATGTATACTATATTTATAAACGCACAGACCTTGGCACAAAAAAAGTTTACATCGTGCAAGTTTTTAGCTAAGTTCTAAACATTATTGGGGGACCGAAAAGTATTAGCAGTGTACTCACTGCAGTATGTGAGTACACGCGCTAATATACATTCCGGTCCCCCGTCGCGCTGATTATGAGATTTGAAAACATTTTTTTTATGTTTAGGTACTGGAAGTCTAGTGGCGCAGTCTCTCTTCATGACGACACAACTCTTTGTCATGTGACCGGCCACGCTGTACTCTATGTACAAGCAATAGCAGTAGTACAGCAGTTACATAGCGTACAGCGGGGCTGGTCACATGACAAAGAGTCGTGTCGTCTTAAAGAAAGACTGTGCAACTAGACTTCATATCCCTCGCCACCGCTATAAAAATCATTTAATCAGCGCGACGGGGGACTGGAATGCATGTTAGTGTGTGTACTCACATATACTGAGTGAGTACACTGCTAATACTGTTTGGTCCTCACATAGCTCCTTTAGGGTAAGTTCACAAGTATCGTAAATGCTGCGAATTTCCTGCAACGGATTTCGTTGCGGAAAATCCACAGCATAATAGAGTAACAGCAAATTGGACGAGATTTAAACAAATTTCATCCACACGCTGCGTAAATGCTGTTCGAAAAAAACGCTCAAAAATTTATCTGCGGCGCGTTTTTTTAGTCCGCAGCATTTCAATAGTATTTGCGGAAACGTAGCTTATTTGTTGCGGGTTTTCTCCATTGAATTCAATAGGAGATAAAACTTGCAACAAATAGCAAAAAACTCAACTCCGAAAAAAAAATCTTATACTTACCCAGAATTCTGTGTTTCTTTATCCAGGCCAGCCTCCTTGGATGAAGTTTATCACAGGCTGCAGCGGTCACATGTGATGAAACGTCATTCCTGGAGGCCGGGCTGCAGGACGGCAGAGGGACTCGTTGCCATGACTACGTAAGTATGAAACTTTTTTTTTAGGTGCAGTTTCCCGCAGCATTTGGTGCTGTTTTTCGTCCGGAATTCCTTGCCGTGCACAGGACAGATACGCTGTGTGCTTTTACGCAGCGTATCTGCCCTGTGTGAACATACCCTTAAAGTAAATGTCCACCGCTTAGTACTAGGCTCATTGACTTCTTAATATATATTTTTTTCTGATACAGAGCTCCAAATCCACTGCATAGTTATAGACTTAAAAGAGCATACTGTTACACATTGAACTCAATAATACAGTAAGTTCCTAAGTACCCTCTGTAGTCAGCTAGAATGTTCTATTTAAAATATACATTGTGTCTATGCAGGTGGATTTTGGATCTAAAAACGACAGGTGTTAAAAGGTGGACAATCACTTTAACCAATTCCCAACCCAGGATGAAAATGTATCATATTTTTTTGGTAGTTAACCCCTTTAGTGCTTCGATCAAACATGATCACAGCACTGTATAAGGGAGGGAGCCCCATTGTAATGGTGAGTGCTAGTCTTGGTGGCATAATTGCTGGGACTGGCATCCCCATGGAGACAGCCCAGAACCTGACAAAGGCCCCACGGCTGTTTCATGTGTATGCCTATACTTAGAGTATACACTAATAGGCGTGGTTGTCCGGAAATCTGGTGGTTGCTATATGGTAAACTGTACACAGATTAACCAGCTAGAGATGTAGCACCTGTTGTTTAAATGACATATGTGCCCCCCCCCCCCCCCCATCATTATAACATTGTGCTGCTTCAGGACAATATCATGTGATAAGTCACAAACATTTTCTAGGCATCTGGTCTAAGGCCTCATGCACACGATTGTAGCCATGTGCACGGACGTGATTTCCGGGTCGGCCGGCCACGGAGAGACAGCCGCGAGCCGCCAACAAATCGCGGGCTGTGCACATGGCCGCGGCCATTATTTTCAATGAGCCCGGACCGCAGAACATGGCCGTAATAAGACTTGCCCGTTCTTTCTGCGGTCCGGGCTCCAGGGCCATGCACGAACCGTGAAAACCATAGGAATGAATGGGGGCGCAATTCTCCCGTGGATTTTCGGGGGAATTGCGGCCGCAAAAGCACATTCGTGTGCATGGGGCCTTAGGGTCCTTTTACATCGGCGCTTGTTTGCTCCTTTCACAAGGAGCTATGTTTGGGGACGAGCTCTCGTTACTAGGATAGTTCATCCTCATACATTTCTATAATGTCGGCAGCACATCTGTTTACACAGGGAGATATGCTGCCAAAACCGATAATATTTCTTGCAGCAAAAACGATACAACCAGCTGATCAACGAGCGTTTGCTCGTTCATCAGCTGTTCGTTGCCCTGTTTACACAATTATCGGGAACAAGTGTTCATATAACGCTCATTTGCCCGATAAGTGGCCGGTGTAAAATGGCCTTTAGTCAGGAGATGAAAAATCAATGTGACCCAGCTAATGGTCTCATCACATCATGACCTGCCTAAGTAGAGTCGTGTGTTAACGAACCTTCCTTTACCCCATCCTATCCCCCCACCCCCACCTTTAGGAAAGACACGTGACACCGAGGTTGGATGTGAAATGGCCACAGCAGCCGTTTATTAATTTTACAGTTTTATAAAAACAATTTAAATCCGAAACCTTCGGATAACTAGTTAGGAATCCACCAGAGAATTCCTTCTAATAATTCACATGACCCAACATGGGTCAGAAACGTAAATAACAATTTAACGTTAACATTAACCCGAGCAGAGGAAGTCCTTGAAGCCCTTTCAGATATTCCTTTTTTAAGAACACACCGAGTTAGCCATCTGCAAACCACTAATTACCTCCAGCCGTAAACCAGCTCGGAAGCACCGTTCACCTCTGCAGATGGCTCCAACCACTAGAAGTCCACTTCAAGGGGATAACACCCGATGAAGCCCTCAAGTGATATACCGACCACTAGAAGTCCACTTCAAAGGGATAACACCCGATGAAGCCTTCAAGTGATATACCTTCTACCAGAAGACCACTTCAAAGGGATAACACCCGATGAAGTCTTCAACCATGTACCTTTTTTGGGGGACGCATACCCCCGATGCGACCCCCCCACCATTTTGTACTGACTGGCCTCAAGGACTCCCCCCGCCAGCTGCCATGACACCAGAACCTACTCAGGAAAAAAGGAAAAAACATGTTAGATAAGCACACAAATAAAACACAACACTCCTATATGGACGTACGCAAAGACCCACCACGTAACAAACCAAGGGCGGGAGGGTGGGAGCTTGTCCTTACTGTGTTACTCCCTCCGCTGCTTCCGGCTCAATGCCGAAAACAGCGGGAAGAGCAGCAACGGCCCCCTGACTCCTCCCTGACCCCCTCCAACTCCCTCCAACTCTCCCTCACAAGTTAACCCTTTCCCTACCAGGGAGGTCATGGAGGCTTCCCTTCAGCCCTGCAGGCTCCGTCCAGCCCCTTCTTGACCTGCCTAAGTAGAGTCGTGTGTTAACGAACCTTCCTTTACCCCATCCTATCCCCCCACCCCCACCTTTAGGAAAGACACGTGACACCGAGGTTGGATGTGAAATGGCCACAGCAGCCGTTTATTAATTTTACAGTTTTATAAAAACAATTTAAATCCGAAACCTTCGGATAACTAGTTAGGAATCCACCAGAGAATTCCTTCTAATAATTCACATGACCCAACATGGGTCAGAAACGTAAATAACAATTTAACGTTAACATTAACCCGAGCAGAGGAAGTCCTTGAAGCCCTTTCAGATATTCCTTTTTTAAGAACACACCGAGTTAGCCATCTGCAAACCACTAATTACCTCCAGCCGTAAACCAGCTCGGAAGCACCGTTCACCTCTGCAGATGGCTCCAACCACTAGAAGTCCACTTCAAGGGGATAACACCCGATGAAGCCCTCAAGTGATATACCGACCACTAGAAGTCCACTTCAAAGGGATAACACCCGATGAAGCCTTCAAGTGATATACCTTCTACCAGAAGACCACTTCAAAGGGATAACACCCGATGAAGTCTTCAACCATGTACCTTTTTTGGGGGACGCATACCCCCGATGCGACCCCCCACCATTTTGTACTGACTGGCCTCAAGGACTCCCCCCGCCACAGCGAAACAGGCCTTGACCACCTTAAGCCTGTGAGTTCCTCCACACCACCACCGCCCTTTCTATGCCTTCTGCTATCGCCAAGCTCCAAAGATCAATGCCAACCTCGGTCAGATGAACCCCGTCACTCCTCCAGAAATTCCCCACTCCTGACTCCAAATCCCTATGCCTCACGCAAATGCCCCCGTTTTTTGCCACAAAACGGGACACCGCCCGATTAACTTTAATGCGAGCCTTATTGACTCTCTCCACAGATCTAGCTAACCGCCAATGCTTTCTTGGGACTATGTCCGACCACACTATCACCAACTTGGGATAAGATACCCACAAACACAACATATCATGTTTGATATCCCGCACCAACTCACGAAAGGGGCGGACTCCTAAGTCATTCCCACCCACGTGCAACACTAAGACCTCCGGAACCCTATCAAGCCGAGCATATGTCTGGAATTCCGCCAACACCCTGCTCCACGACATACCTCTAAAACCCAGCCAATGCACAACCGCATCCTGTCGCGGAATGCGCAACTGGCGACCATCCGGGCGGACGTCCGCCCTCAAAGCCCCCCAGTGCACGTAAGAATGACCCATCAACCACACCAAACACGGAGGCGAATCTGAAACGGAAAAAACCATTAGGCACCACCATATAACATTTTTAAAGCGTTAACAACAAAATTCATAACATATGGGGGCGGACATAGGACTTAAACCTGTTGGACTCCCAACGACCAATACGCCTCACCCCCTCATCATCCAACCCCCAGCGCCCCGCTTCTGTTGCTGCGCCAATCCTGAAGGAATGAGATGAATATGAGCCTGCCGCGACACCAACCGCCGTCAAACATTTTTTAAATACAGCTCCAAACTGAAACCTGGACAAAAACGACCCGTCCCCATGACGTAACAAAGGCAAATCTGGAGACCCCCTGTTTGGCGTAAAACCCCGCATGCACTCTACTGGGCACATAACCGACCCCGGGAGGGCGAACAAAACTATCAGTTTACCCTTCCCTACTTGGTCAGTTTTTGACCGACGCAACCATACCTCCAGCCGATCTGCGAATAGGCTCACCTCCCCAGATCTCAGCCCCCCTGCCTGTTTGGTACTTGGCGACACCAACTCACCTATTCTAAATGCCCCAAAGAACGCTAACGAAAAAGCCAACCGAAACAAATCCATTTCGTCTGAAGAACGACAGACCGATGCTAATGAACCGCCCAACGAGCTAAGCAAAGCAAACGACACAGGCCTTCTACTATCCGCCTCCACCCTACCTCGGCGCAACCCCTTCAAAGCCTGCGATACCAGAAATTCCTTCGATACATCCTGAAAGCCCCGCAACTTAAACCCAAACGCCACCGCAGATATGAACCGGTTCACCTTCGCCACTGAAAACCCCGCCTCCCAGGCGTCCCCTAACCAGTACAAAAGTGCCACCAACCTGTCTCTATCCGTATTGACGTCACCCAACTCTCTTACCCACTCCTCCCACTGCCTCCAACAAGCAGCATAAGCACTCCACGTCGTGCGCGCCAAAGACCTTTGTACCAGTTGTTCTACGGGACCGATACCAGATCCCAAAGATGCTCCGGACAAGCCAAACCGAGACGTTCCGCTCCCGGTGCCAATTGCCGAAACCGGTCCCACTGCGAGCGAGAAAGAGCATCAGCGATACAATTCCGTACACCCGGGACATGCACCGCCACCACCCACGCGTTCAACGACAAACACACCAACACTAAATGTCGCAACAATTGAACTACCGGAGGAGAGGACGCCGTGATGTTATTAATGGCAAGCACCACCCCCATGTTGTCGCAGTAAAAACGGACCTTCTTATCCCTGAGCCTGTCCCCCCAAATGGTAGCCGCCACCACGATGGGAAACAGCTCGAGCAGGGCCAGATTCCGCGTGAGTCCACTGGACACCCAGCTAGCCGGCCATTGACCTGCGCACCACGGACCTCCCCCGTAAGCTCCAAAACCGCCCGCCCCAGCCGCATCCGTAAAAATATTCAAATCACTCGTATCCTGCGCTGGGGCCATCCATAGCGAGCGACCATTGTACTGGCCCAAGAAGTCATCCCAAACCTGAAGATCAGCTCGGTGCTCCTCCTTGAGCCGCACAAAATGATGCGGCGCACGCACTCCCGCCGTTGCCGCCGCCAACCTCCTACCAAACACCCTCCCCATCGGCATAATCCGGCAGGCGAAATTCAACTTCCCCAGCAGCGACTGAAGCTCCCGCAGCGTCATTTTCTTCATTCTACAAGCCCGCCGAACCTCCAGCCTCAAAGCACCCAACTTATCCGCAGGGAGACGACACTCCATTGCCACCGAGTCTATTTCGATTCCCAAAAAACAAATCGTCGCTACCGGGCCCTCCGTTTTTTCTGGCGCCAAAGGAATCCCAAAATCCCTCGCCACCTTCTGTAGTGCATGAAGCAAATTACTGCAAACCGGCGAACCCCCCGGGCCAACGCACAAAAAATCATCTAAGTAATGGATCAACGAGTCGACCCCGGATACTCCCCTCGTTACCCACTCCACGAAGCTACTAAACGCCTCGAAGTATGCACAAGAAAGGGAACACCCCATCGGAAGGCACCGATCCACGTAAAAAGCCCCCTTCCAAAAACAACCCAACAGCCGTTGGCTTTCTGGATGAACCGGCAACAACCTGAACGCCGCCTCGATGTCGGTTTTTGCTAGCAGCGCACCTGGACCCGCAGCCCGCACTAACCCCACCGCCTTATCGAATGAGGTATAAACTACGGAGCACAACTCGTGATCAATCCCGTCATTTACCGACGAACCCTTGGGATACGATAAATGTTGAATCAAACGAAATTTTCCGGGCTCGCGTTTAGGGACAATACCCAACGGGGACACGACTAAATCTTTTACCGGCGACTCAACAAACGGCCCCGACATGCGGCCCAACGAAACTTCTTTTAACAACTTTTCCGACACGACTTTTGCATGCAAGTAAGCCGATTTTAAATTCCTCCGCGTAACCGGAACCTCATAAGGAGGCGGAGGAATAACAAAACCAACACGAAACCCTTCGTAAAGCAACTTAGCCGCCGCCCTATCCGGATACTCATTTAGATAAGGGGCCATCTTTTCCACCCTCACCGGCGACACCCCCTTGACCAGCCGCGGAGGGCTGGTTTCCTGACCTCTTTTTCCGCATACATTTTGCCGCCCCGTGTGAAGCCCCATTACACTCGGAACACACGTGCTTGAACTTGCACGTGGCCCCGAACTTACACTGGCCTTCATTAAATTGCCAGCAAAAACCCGCCTTTCCCCCGCCGCTTTGTCCAACCTGACTAGACTGGCCTCCCTGGCCGGCGCTCCCGGGAAAGGACTGCCTAACCGGAGCCGTAACCCGTAACCAGAGAGCAATATCCTTCTGGTCCCACCGAATCGCCGGCCGAACCGCTTTTCGCTGACGGAATTGCTCATCGTACCGCAGCCACGCCTGACCCCCATACGCCCTATGAGCCTCCCCAATGGGGTTCACTGAAGTAACAATTGAGTAAAAAATACCTTTTAATAGTAACTTGTTAAAAACAGGGGTAACACACCACTGTGACATAAGCCCCACCGTGATTATTAAAAAATGTATTAAACAAAAAACACTGAGTCATTATGATGCATATATCTCGGTGTTTGTAACGATATTTTGTCTGGAATCAGCATATATCCAGGGCACACCAGTAGTACAATCCCCAAATAAAGCACAGGTGTCCGAAAAAATCGGATCTCCTAGTGCTGGGTGTAACACAATATGACTGTCCCCAATGCAAACA
Organism: Rhinoderma darwinii; assembly: GCF_050947455.1. Taxonomy (NCBI): domain Eukaryota; kingdom Metazoa; phylum Chordata; class Amphibia; order Anura; family Rhinodermatidae; genus Rhinoderma; species Rhinoderma darwinii. Next base: position 79,052,619 of record NC_134690.1, read on the forward strand.
TTCCATAAACAATAAACGACCCTACGCGTTTCAGATACTCATCCTCAGGGGTCCGTATCTTGGTAACTCTGGCCTCTTCACCAGCGATAGTAATATTCAACAGCAGATATTCTGCTGTGCGTCACGGCAAGATGCACGTATCGATGTCAACGGCATACTTCATTGCAGGCGCTAGGTTACTATAAACGCTAAAACTCCACCCCTCGTATTAGGCGGCAACACATGAACTGACCAATCCCAGCACCCTCTCGATTCGTGACACCTGCCCATGTGACCCCCCGCCGTCAGCTGACAACCAGGGGTCATCATCGGCCGCATCAACCCGAACGCGCAGGCGCTGTAGAAGCCAAGGACAAGTCGCCCAGACTGCCAAACACGAGGAGGTAAGCGCTACACGATAATGTATTATAAGTATATCTTGCGGGACAGTTAAACACCGCAAGTGGACTACCTCACAGAGCAACTCAAAAGTAAATAAACACTTGTAAGGTGGACATGAATACTAGATCTCTCATGTCAGGAGGAACTGACAGGCGATCTCTTAAATGTATCGGCTGACCCATATGGCCATCTCAAAACTTAGTATATTAGGCAAATATGAACTCACCCACCCTATAGGCAACCCAGTGGAGGCCACCCACAGGGGAATGGTAAGGCATATTAGATGAAACATGTGTAATTAGTCTGCTCATTTAAACCTGCTGGTTGTATACATTCCAGTCTATGGATCCATTGTGCTTCTTTGCGTAAAATCAGGTTGTCCCAATCCCCTCCTCTTTTAGGGGGTCTAACAAGTTCAATTGCTTGAAACTTTAAGCATGCTGCCTGACCTTGGTGTTTTGCATGCACATGCTTAGATATTGGGGTGTCCCTAACATGGATAATGTCTCCAACATGCTCCCTAATACGGCGACGAAATTGTCGTGCTGTTTTACCCACATAATTAAGGGGGCATGGACATGTGATTAGGTAGACCACTCCCGCTGTCTTGCAATTGACATAATCCCGAATATTGTATTGTTTCTGTGTAACGACACTAGTGAAGCTATTCCCTTTAAAAATGAATTCACAGGCTTTACAGCTACCACATCTAAAAGTGCCTGGTATTTGTCTATCCAGCCACGTACCCCTAGGTGAGATGGGGTCAAAACAGCTATGCATGACTCTGTCCCTTATGTTTTTCCCTCTCCGATACGTGACAGACGGCCTCTGTGTGATCTGATCTACTAAATCTACATCAGAACTGAGAATACGCCAATACCTATTCAGTATCTGCATGATGTCATTTTGTTTGGAATCATAGGTGCCTATGAGTCTCGTGACCTGTTCTTCTTTCCGTTTTTTAGGGACCAGGAGACATTGCCTATCTGCATCCCTTGCTCCCTCATAGGCCTTCCTAATAACACTCTTGGGGAAGCCTCTGTCCTTCAATCTTGTTTTGAGTTCCTGGGCCTGGCACTCAAAATCACCCATAGAGCTACAATTCCTGCGTACTCTCATAAATTGGCCTTTCGGAATGCCACGTTTGAGGGAATAGGGATGACAGCTATTCCATTGCAGAAAACTATTAGTTGCTGTTTCTTTCCGATGTACCTTGGTGCGGATTGTGCCTTCTTCTGTTTTTGTGATTTTCAAGTCTAAAAAGGACAATTCTTTCTCACTGATCTCACATGTGAATTTTAGTCCTACATCATTATTGTTGAGGGCTGCTACAAAACTATGGAACTCATCCGCTGTAGAGTTCCAGAGGATCAACACGTCATCAATATATCTAATCCATAATCCAACGGATGAAGTCCATTTGCCAAATTTGTCCCCAAAGACAATTGTCTCCTCCCACCAGCCAAGAAATAAATTTGCATAGGTGGGAGCAGCAGGACTCCCCATTGCAGTACCACATTGCTGATGAAAAATTTTGTCTTCAAAAATAAATATATTTTTTTCAAGAACAAACTGTAGTAACTGCAAAACAAATTGGTTATGAGCTGCAAACTGAGTACCTCTAGATCCCAGATAATACTCGACCGCTTTATAACCACATTTGTGAGGTATGGATGAATACAACGCCTCAACATCCAGACTAGCCAGGATTGTATCTTTCTCCAGAGAAATACCGTCAATCTGTTTCAAGACATCCATAGTGTCACGTACATATGATGTGAGACTCAAAACAAAGGGGCGCAACACCTGATCAACATATGTACTCACGTTTTGAGTTAAATTATTGATGCCTGAAACAATGGGTCTGCCACGTAAGGGAGGATACCCTTTATGGATTTTGGGCAGGCTATAAAAACACGCCATAACAGGAAATTGTGGGTATAGGAACCCGAACTCACCTGCACTAATCAAAGATCTGCTCTTTGCATCACTCAAGATGCTCAGCAGCTCTTTCTTGAATAGTGCCGTAGGGTTATCCTTTAAAATGGTGTAGCAGTCATGGTTAAACAAAATGTCCTCACACATTTTCTTATAATCGTCCCTGCTCATGACCACAATGTTCCCACCTTTATCAGATGCCTTTAGAACAATGTTCTGTTTTTTCTCTAGAGTGGTCAGAGCTAATCGTTCAGACCAAGACAAGTTGTTATCCATGCCCCTACTGTCCTGACTAAGACTTTTGATCTCATCTCCCACCATATCCACAAATAAATCCACATTGGTAAAGTCTCCTATAGGTGGCAGCTTCCTACTCTTCATTTTTAGGTTGGTGAAGGGACCTATACCTGGAGCTCTTCCAGATTCCTCTAGTAACCCCTCTAGGGCTGAAAGGCCTTCCATATCAGACTCCTCTAACCCTAGTTCCATACATTTTTTCCTATTATGGTGTTTAAAAAATTTTATCCATTTGAGTTTACGAGCAAATAAGTTGAGATCTTTTATCCACGAAAATGAGTCAAATTTAACTGTAGGGACAAAAGAAAGTCCCTTTTCTAATAATGTATTCTCTGATGCACTCAAATTATATTCAGAAAGGTTAATGATTTGAAGCCTATCCATATTATTCCCCTTCACTAATCCTTTTGTCCCCTCAGCATATAGCGGGAAATGGGAGGATTGTTGGCTAAAAAATTATTGCCACTGTTAGAAGAGGCTCTCCCACGGCCTCTATTTCTACCTCTTGCTCCTCCCCTAAATTTTTGTTTCCCACCACTACCACCAAAAAATGGGCCCACTCTTTCAGAGTCTGTAGTTTCACTCTCTGATGTGGAAGGGTCAGATTCCCTCGGCCCCCTATTGGTCTGTTGATATTGCTGTTGTTGTGTAGTAACAAAATCGTACGCTTTTTTCTCCCTAAATTCCTGTAGGTCTCTCTGGAATTGGAAGTGTTTACGTTCCTTTAGATGATTAGTGAACCTTTCTAAAGTTTGTTGGAGGATTTTGTCCCTTTTATCAAAGCCAGGGGTATCTACCAAGGACTTAGCTGCCTCAATCTCTTTTTTAAGCTCAGCACTAATAAAGTCAAACTGGACTTTTTCTTCCTCTACCAAAATCTGCATCAGCCTAAGTGAGCTCCCTGTGATCTCCTGTTCCCACCTTTCTTTTATATTAGCGGTTTTTAATCTTGATGCTGGGACAATGGGGACCCTGAGACCTCTGGGAACTATCTTGTTCTTTAAATAGTTTTCCAGACACTGGATCTCCCACCAACTTCTAGTATAATCTTTATGCAATCTATTAAGGTTTTTGAAGGTAGTTTTAAGAGATGCACCCTGAACTGTATACATCAGTTCACATTCAGAAAAAACGCTTTTAGCTTCACTCATCCACCCATCTGTGTTTAATTCAGAAAGTGCAAAGGCTGCCATACCTAGATATAATGAAATTATTAACTGTATGAACTAAATGTAATTTCACTGTATAGTTTGATAAAAATTTAATTGTGCTCCCACAATATGAAAGAAATTATAAGGTTCACTGAAGTAACAATTGAGTAAAAAATACCTTTTAATAGTAACTTGTTAAAAACAGGGGTAACACACCACTGTGACATAAGCCCCACCGTGATTATTAAAAAATGTATTAAACAAAAAACACTGAGTCATTATGATGCATATATCTCGGTGTTTGTAACGATATTTTGTCTGGAATCAGCATATATCCAGGGCACACCAGTAGTACAATCCCCAAATAAAGCACAGGTGTCCGAAAAAATCGGATCTCCTAGTGCTGGGTGTAACACAATATGACTGTCCCCAATGCAAACATTCCATAAACAATAAACGACCCTACGCGTTTCAGATACTCATCCTCAGGGGTCCGTATCTTGGTAACTCTGGCCTCTTCACCAGCGATAGTAATATTCAACAGCAGCTATTCTGCTGTGCGTCACGGCAAGATGCACGTATCGATGTCAACGGCATACTTCATTGCAGGCGCTAGGTTACTATAAACGCTAAAACTCCACCCCTCGTATTAGGCGGCAACACATGAACTGACCAATCCCAGCACCCTCTCGATTCGTGACACCTGCCCATGTGACCCCCCGCCGTCAGCTGACAACCAGGGGTCATCATCGGCCGTATCAACCCGAACGCGCAGGCGCTGTAGAAGCCAAGGACAAGTCGCCCAGACTGCCAAACACGAGGAGGTAAGCGCTACACGATAATGTATTATAAGTATATCTTGCGGGACAGTTAAACACCGCAAGTGGACTACCTCACAGAGCAACTCAAAAGTAAATAAACACTTGTAAGGTGGACATGAATACTAGATCTCTCATGTCAGGAGGAACTGACAGGCGATCTCTTAAATGTATCGGCTGACCCATATGGCCATCTCAAAACTTAGTATATTAGGCAAATATGAACTCACCCACCCTATAGGCAACCCAGTGGAGGCCACCCACAGGGGAATGGTAAGGCATATTAGATGAAACATGTGTAATTAGTCTGCTCATTTAAACCTGCTGGTTGTATACATTCCAGTCTATGGATCCATTGTGCTTCTTTGCGTAAAATCAGGTTGTCCCAATCCCCTCCTCTTTTAGGGGGTCTAACAAGTTCAATTGCTTGAAACTTTAAGCATGCTGCCTGACCTTGGTGTTTTGCATGCACATGCTTAGATATTGGGGTGTCCCTAACATGGATAATGTCTCCAACATGCTCCCTAATACGGCGACGAAATTGTCGTGCTGTTTTACCCACATAATTAAGGGGGCATGGACATGTGATTAGGTAGACCACTCCCGCTGTCTTGCAATTGACATAATCCCGAATATTGTATTGTTTCTGTGTAACGACACTAGTGAAGCTATTCCCTTTAAAAATGAATTCACAGGCTTTACAGCTACCACATCTAAAAGTGCCTGGTATTTGTCTATCCAGCCACGTACCCCTAGGTGAGATGGGGTCAAAACAGCTATGCATGACTCTGTCCCTTATGTTTTTCCCTCTCCGATACGTGACAGACGGCCTCTGTGTGATCTGATCTACTAAATCTACATCAGAACTGAGAATACGCCAATACCTATTCAGTATCTGCATGATGTCATTTTGTTTGGAATCATAGGTGCCTATGAGTCTCGTGACCTGTTCTTCTTTCCGTTTTTTAGGGACCAGGAGACATTGCCTATCTGCATCCCTTGCTCCCTCATAGGCCTTCCTAATAACACTCTTGGGGAAGCCTCTGTCCTTCAATCTTGTTTTGAGTTCCTGGGCCTGGCACTCAAAATCACCCATAGAGCTACAATTCCTGCGTACTCTCATAAATTGGCCTTTCGGAATGCCACGTTTGAGGGAATAGGGATGACAGCTATTCCATTGCAGAAAACTATTAGTTGCTGTTTCTTTCCGATGTACCTTGGTGCGGATTGTGCCTTCTTCTGTTTTTGTGATTTTCAAGTCTAAAAAGGACAATTCTTTCTCACTGATCTCACATGTGAATTTTAGTCCTACATCATTATTGTTGAGGGCTGCTACAAAACTATGGAACTCATCCGCTGTAGAGTTCCAGAGGATCAACACGTCATCAATATATCTAATCCATAATCCAACGGATGAAGTCCATTTGCCAAATTTGTCCCCAAAGACAATTGTCTCCTCCCACCAGCCAAGAAATAAATTTGCATAGGTGGGAGCAGCAGGACTCCCCATTGCAGTACCACATTGCTGATGAAAAATTTTGTCTTCAAAAATAAATATATTTTTTTCAAGAACAAACTGTAGTAACTGCAAAACAAATTGGTTATGAGCTGCAAACTGAGTACCTCTAGATCCCAGATAATACTCGACCGCTTTATAACCACATTTGTGAGGTATGGATGAATACAACGCCTCAACATCCAGACTAGCCAGGATTGTATCTTTCTCCAGAGAAATACCGTCAATCTGTTTCAAGACATCCATAGTGTCACGTACATATGATGTGAGACTCAAAACAAAGGGGCGCAACACCTGATCAACATATGTACTCACGTTTTGAGTTAAATTATTGATGCCTGAAACAATGGGTCTGCCACGTAAGGGAGGATACCCTTTATGGATTTTGGGCAGGCTATAAAAACACGCCATAACAGGAAATTGTGGGTATAGGAACCCGAACTCACCTGCACTAATCAAAGATCTGCTCTTTGCATCACTCAAGATGCTCAGCAGCTCTTTCTTGAATAGTGCCGTAGGGTTATCCTTTAAAATGGTGTAGCAGTCATGGTTAAACAAAATGTCCTCACACATTTTCTTATAATCGTCCCTGCTCATGACCACAATGTTCCCACCTTTATCAGATGCCTTTAGAACAATGTTCTGTTTTTTCTCTAGAGTGGTCAGAGCTAATCGTTCAGACCAAGACAAGTTGTTATCCATGCCCCTACTGTCCTGACTAAGACTTTTGATCTCATCTCCCACCATATCCACAAATAAATCCACATTGGTAAAGTCTCCTATAGGTGGCAGCTTCCTACTCTTCATTTTTAGGTTGGTGAAGGGACCTATACCTGGAGCTCTTCCAGATTCCTCTAGTAACCCCTCTAGGGCTGAAAGGCCTTCCATATCAGACTCCTCTAACCCTAGTTCCATACATTTTTTCCTATTATGGTGTTTAAAAATTTTTATCCATTTGAGTTTACGAGCAAATAAGTTGAGATCTTTTATCCACGAAAATGAGTCAAATTTAACTGTAGGGACAAAAGAAAGTCCCTTTTCTAATAATGTATTCTCTGATGCACTCAAATTATATTCAGAAAGGTTAATGATTTGAAGCCTATCCATATTATTCCCCTTCACTAATCCTTTTGTCCCCTCAGCATATAGCGGGAAATGGGAGGATTGTTGGCTAAAAAATTATTGCCACTGTTAGAAGAGGCTCTCCCACGGCCTCTATTTCTACCTCTTGCTCCTCCCCTAAATTTTTGTTTCCCACCACTACCACCAAAAAATGGGCCCACTCTTTCAGAGTCTGTAGTTTCACTCTCTGATGTGGAAGGGTCAGATTCCCTCGGCCCCCTATTGGTCTGTTGATATTGCTGTTGTTGTGTAGTAACAAAATCGTACGCTTTTTTCTCCCTAAATTCCTGTAGGTCTCTCTGGAATTGGAAGTGTTTACGTTCCTTTAGATGATTAGTGAACCTTTCTAAAGTTTGTTGGAGGATTTTGTCCCTTTTATCAAAGCCAGGGGTATCTACCAAGGACTTAGCTGCCTCAATCTCTTTTTTAAGCTCAGCACTAATAAAGTCAAACTGGACTTTTTCTTCCTCTACCAAAATCTGCATCAGCCTAAGTGAGCTCCCTGTGATCTCCTGTTCCCACCTTTCTTTTATATTAGCGGTTTTTAATCTTGATGCTGGGACAATGGGGACCCTGAGACCTCTGGGAACTATCTTGTTCTTTAAATAGTTTTCCAGACACTGGATCTCCCACCAACTTCTAGTATAATCTTTATGCAATCTATTAAGGTTTTTGAAGGTAGTTTTAAGAGATGCACCCTGAACTGTATACATCAGTTCACATTCAGAAAAAACGCTTTTAGCTTCACTCATCCACCCATCTGTGTTTAATTCAGAAAGTGCAAAGGCTGCCATACCTAGATATAATGAAATTATTAACTGTATGAACTAAATGTAATTTCACTGTATAGTTTGATAAAAATTTAATTGTGCTCCCACAATATGAAAGAAATTATAAGGTTCACTGAAGTAACAATTGAGTAAAAAATACCTTTTAATAGTAACTTGTTAAAAACAGGGGTAACACACCACTGTGACATAAGCCCCACCGTGATTATTAAAAAATGTATTAAACAAAAAACACTGAGTCATTATGATGCATATATCTCGGTGTTTGTAACGATATTTTGTCTGGAATCAGCATATATCCAGGGCACACCAGTAGTACAATCCCCAAATAAAGCACAGGTGTCCGAAAAAATCGGATCTCCTAGTGCTGGGTGTAACACAATATGACTGTCCCCAATGCAAACATTCCATAAACAATAAACGACCCTACGCGTTTCAGATACTCATCCTCAGGGGTCCGTATCTTGGTAACTCTGGCCTCTTCACCAGCGATAGTGGGGCTTATGTCACAGTGGTGTGTTACCCCTGTTTTTAACAAGTTACTATTAAAAGGTATTTTTTACTCAATTGTTACTTCAGTGAACCTTATAATTTCTTTCATATTGTGGGAGCACAATTAAATTTTTATCAAACTATACAGTGAAATTACATTTAGTTCATACAGTTAATAATTTCATTATATCTAGGTATGGCAGCCTTTGCACTTTCTGAATTAAACACAGATGGGTGGATGAGTGAAGCTAAAAGCGTTTTTTCTGAATGTGAACTGATGTATACAGTTCAGGGTGCATCTCTTAAAACTACCTTCAAAAACCTTAATAGATTGCATAAAGATTATACTAGAAGTTGGTGGGAGATCCAGTGTCTGGAAAACTATTTAAAGAACAAGATAGTTCCCAGAGGTCTCAGGGTCCCCATTGTCCCAGCATCAAGATTAAAAACCGCTAATATAAAAGAAAGGTGGGAACAGGAGATCACAGGGAGCTCACTTAGGCTGATGCAGATTTTGGTAGAGGAAGAAAAAGTCCAGTTTGACTTTATTAGTGCTGAGCTTAAAAAAGAGATTGAGGCAGCTAAGTCCTTGGTAGATACCCCTGGCTTTGATAAAAGGGACAAAATCCTCCAACAAACTTTAGAAAGGTTCACTAATCATCTAAAGGAACGTAAACACTTCCAATTCCAGAGAGACCTACAGGAATTTAGGGAGAAAAAAGCGTACGATTTTGTTACTACACAACAACAGCAATATCAACAGACCAATAGGGGGCCGAGGGAATCTGACCCTTCCACATCAGAGAGTGAAACTACAGACTCTGAAAGAGTGGGCCCATTTTTTGGTGGTAGTGGTGGGAAACAAAAATTTAGGGGAGGAGCAAGAGGTAGAAATAGAGGCCGTGGGAGAGCCTCTTCTAACAGTGGCAATAATTTTTTAGCCAACAATCCTCCCATTTCCCGCTATATGCTGAGGGGACAAAAGGATTAGTGAAGGGGAATAATATGGATAGGCTTCAAATCATTAACCTTTCTGAATATAATTTGAGTGCATCAGAGAATACATTATTAGAAAAGGGACTTTCTTTTGTCCCTACAGTTAAATTTGACTCATTTTCGTGGATAAAAGATCTCAACTTATTTGCTCGTAAACTCAAATGGATAAAATTTTTTAAACACCATAATAGGAAAAAATGTATGGAACTAGGGTTAGAGGAGTCTGATATGGAAGGCCTTTCAGCCCTAGAGGGGTTACTAGAGGAATCTGGAAGAGCTCCAGGTATAGGTCCCTTCACCAACCTAAAAATGAAGAGTAGGAAGCTGCCACCTATAGGAGACTTTACCAATGTGGATTTATTTGTGGATCTGGTGGGAGATGAGATCAAAAGTCTTAGTCAGGACAGTAGGGGCATGGATAACAACTTGTCTTGGTCTGAACGATTAGCTCTGACCACTCTAGAGAAAAAACAGAACATTGTTCTAAAGGCATCTGATAAAGGTGGGAACATTGTGGTCATGAGCAGGGACGATTATAAGAAAATGTGTGAGGACATTTTGTTTAACCATGACTGCTACACCATTTTAAAGGATAACCCTACGGCACTATTCAAGAAAGAGCTGCTGAGCATCTTGAGTGATGCAAAGAGCAGATCTTTGATTAGTGCAGGTGAGTTCGGGTTCCTATACCCACAATTTCCTGTTATGGCGTGTTTTTATAGCCTGCCCAAAATCCATAAAGGGTATCCTCCCTTACGTGGCAGACCCATTGTTTCAGGCATCAATAATTTAACTCAAAACGTGAGTACATATGTTGATCAGGTGTTGCGCCCCTTTGTTTTGAGTCTCACATCATATGTACGTGACACTATGGATGTCTTGAAACAGATTGACGGTATTTCTCTGGAGAAAGATACAATCCTGGCTAGTCTGGATGTTGAGGCGTTGTATTCATCCATACCTCACAAATGTGGTTATAAAGCGGTCGAGTATTATCTGGGATCTAGAGGTACTCAGTTTGCAGCTCATAACCAATTTGTTTTGCAGTTACTACAGTTTGTTCTTGAAAAAAATATATTTATTTTTGAAGACAAAATTTTTCATCAGCAATGTGGTACTGCAATGGGGAGTCCTGCTGCTCCCACCTATGCAAATTTATTTCTTGGCTGGTGGGAGGAGACAATTGTCTTTGGGGACAAATTTGGCAAATGGACTTCATCCGTTGGATTATGGATTAGATATATTGATGACGTGTTGATCCTCTGGAACTCTACAGCGGATGAGTTCCATAGTTTTGTAGCAGCCCTCAACAATAATGATGTAGGACTAAAATTCACATGTGAGATCAGTGAGAAAGAATTGTCCTTTTTAGACTTGAAAATCACAAAAACAGAAGAAGGCACAATCCGCACCAAGGTACATCGGAAAGAAACAGCAACTAATAGTTTTCTGCAATGGAATAGCTGTCATCCCTATTCCCTCAAACGTGGCATTCCGAAAGGCCAATTTATGAGAGTACGCAGGAATTGTAGCTCTATGGGTGATTTTGAGTGCCAGGCCCAGGAACTCAAAACAAGATTGAAGGACAGAGGCTTCCCCAAGAGTGTTATTAGGAAGGCCTATGAGGGAGCAAGGGATGCAGATAGGCAATGTCTCCTGGTCCCTAAAAAACGGAAAGAAGAACAGGTCACGAGACTCATAGGCACCTATGATTCCAAACAAAATGACATCATGCAGATACTGAATAGGTATTGGCGTATTCTCAGTTCTGATGTAGATTTAGTAGATCAGATCACACAGAGGCCGTCTGTCACGTATCGGAGAGGGAAAAACATAAGGGACAGAGTCATGCATAGCTGTTTTGACCCCATCTCACCTAGGGGTACGTGACTGGATAGACATATACCAGGCACTTTTAGATGTGGTAGCTGTAAAGCCTGTGAATTCATTTTTAAAGGGAATAGCTTCACTAGTGTCGTTACACAGAAACAATACAATATTCGGGATTATGTCAATTGCAAGACAGCGGGAGTGGTCTACCTAATCACATGTCCATGCCCCCTTAATTATGTGGGTAAAACAGCACGACAATTTCGTCGCCGTATTAGGGAGCATGTTGGAGACATTATCCATGTTAGGGACACCCCAATATCTAAGCATGTGCATGCAAAACACCAAGGTCAGGCAGCATGCTTAAAGTTTCAAGCAATTGAACTTGTTAGACCCCCTAAAAGAGGAGGGGATTGGGACAACCTGATTTTACGCAAAGAAGCACAATGGATCCATAGACTGGAATGTATACAACCAGCAGGTTTAAATGAGCAGACTAATTACACATGTTTCATCTAATATGCCTTACCATTCCCCTGTGGGTGGCCTCCACTGGGTTGCCTATAGGGTGGGTGAGTTCATATTTGCCTAATATACTAAGTTTTGAGATGGCCATATGGGTCAGCCGATACATTTAAGAGATCGCCTGTCAGTTCCTCCTGATATAAGGGATCTAGTATTCATGTCCACCTTACAAGTGTTTATTTACTTTTGAGTTGCTCTGTGAGGTAGTCCACTTGCGGTGTTTAACTGTCCCGCAAGATATACTTATAATACATTATCGTGTAGCGCTTACCTCCTCGTGTTTGGCAGTCTGGGCGACTTGTCCTTGGCTTCTACAGCGCCTGCGCGTTCGGGTTGATGCGGCCGATGATGACCCCTGGTTGTCAGCTGACGGCGGGGGGTCACATGGGCAGGTGTCACGAATCGAGAGGGTGCTGGGATTGGTCAGTTCATGTGTTGCCGCCTAATACGAGGGGTGGAGTTTTAGCGTTTATAGTAACCTAGCGCCTGCAATGAAGTATGCCGTTGACATCGATACGTGCATCTTGCCGTGACGCACAGCAGAATATCTGCTGTTGAATATTACTATCGCTGGTGAAGAGGCCAGAGTTACCAAGATACGGACCCCTGAGGATGAGTATCTGAAACGCGTAGGGTCGTTTATTGTTTATGGAATGTTTGCATTGGGGACAGTCATATTGTGTTACACCCAGCACTAGGAGATCCGATTTTTTCGGACACCTGTGCTTTATTTGGGGATTGTACTACTGGTGTGCCCTGGATATATGCTGATTCCAGACAAAATATCGTTACAAACACCGAGATATATGCATCATAATGACTCAGTGTTTTTTGTTTAATACATTTTTTAATAATCACGGTGGGGCTTATGTCACAGTGGTGTGTTACCCCTGTTTTTAACAAGTTACTATTAAAAGGTATTTTTTACTCAATTGTTACTAGAGCCTCCCCAATGGCATCAAAATAACAAAACAACGCCGAACAATTTTCCGGCGCCTTTTCCCCTATCACACTAGCCAATATGGCGAACGCCTGCGACCAATTAACGAACGTTTGCGGGATAAGCCTATACCGCCGCCGTTCCTCCTCGTCCTTTTTACTCTCGTCCCGCTTGCTCTTATCCAAATTAAATTTAGCGAGCGGCAAGAGAGAAAAAATTTCCACATATTCGTCCTTCCAGATCCGCTCGCGCACCTCCTGCTTTAAATGCGCCCCCAACGGACCCTCGAAACAAACGTACACCTCCCCCCGAGCACGGTCATCAATATGCACCCGATCTCCATCCTTTTGTGCCTCGGTCTGTACCGACACCGCGACCGCCTCCCTAACCGCCAGCACGGGCCACGCCTGTACCAATCCCACGTCCCTGGGGCCCTCCCACACTACCGCCGGGGACACTTCCGAAACTACCGGCGCCGCCGCCCTATCCAGGCGCCCGACCAGCTCCCTCAAGCAACCCACTAAATCTGCCAGACCCGCACCATCGCGCCCGCCCGCGCCACTACCGGCCCCCGATGCGACGCTAGCAGCCCCCCCGCTGACACCCGACATAAAAATCGCTGGATACGACAATGATGGAGTTACACACTCACCGGGCCGCACAGGCGCTGTGTTCCCGTCAGCCGGACCATCCTGACCTCGACGATACACGTCCAGTTCACCTTCCTCCAGCTCCTCTCTCGCAGACGACTGGCCATCCCACCGACATCTTCGGATCGGAGATGATGAAGCGCTGACTGATGGGCCGGCAACCTGCCGCCCGACCAATGGAACCCAGACTTCCGACTGGACCTGTTGCCTCAACGTCGCTGCAGATCTAGGCGTCCGTCTCGCTGATCCTGAAGAGGCCTGCCCCCTGGCCGGAACATCACCATGCGGGGCGGCCGTACCTCGTCTTCCAGATCTTCCATCCGATGGTGGAGGGGTGACAGGGAGCCCGGCCTGCGACTCCCTGCTCACCGCCGGACCCCGTCGCGGCTTGGGATTCCTGCCAGGACGCAGGGCCTGGGAAGGGGCGGTCCCCCCAGCTGCCTGGCCTGCAGCGTCCGAGATCGGGCTCCCTCTGCGACGCCGTGTCCGCGGGACTGTCTCAGGACTAAGGCGCTCTGGAGGTCGAGACCGCCGGGAGGGACGGGTCGACCCGGCCTGCGTCGCCGTCACCCCCGGCAATGCTCTCTGCCTGCTCCGGACAGGAGCAGTTGTTGCCGACTCCCCCCCCGCCGCCATGCTAGGAAGGGGGCCGGGGGAGGGGAGCCTGTCCCCTGCAACAGACCCCGAACGCCGGGCCTGACATGGCAACACGGCGTCCGGGATCCTCGCTAATGCAGCCACGGTCTCCTCCAGCCATCCGGGACCGTGGTGCACAGCAGCAGCACGCAGCTGCTCTAACAAAAATGCCTCTGACATGCTGTACGAGCGCGGGCAACGGGGAGCTTGTCCTTACTGTGTTACTCCCTCCGCTGCTTCCGGCTCAATGCCGAAAACAGCGGGAAGAGCAGCAACGGCCCCCTGACTCCTCCCTGACCCCCTCCAACTCCCTCCAACTCTCCCTCACAAGTTAACCCTTTCCCTACCAGGGAGGTCATGGAGGCTTCCCTTCAGCCCTGCAGGCTCCATCCAGCCCCTTCTGGCGTGTGCTACATTAGAAAATGTTTACAGATGGAGCTGTATAGAAGCACTTCAGATAGGTCAGTAGATTTCCTTTGCATCTTATTATTTTTTGCTGGACATTTTTTTTAAACAGAATTTCATACATGTGCATCTTCCCCAAACCCCATCCCCACCGGTTTTGGTTCTAGTTCTTCAGCCGTTTCTGGTTTTGCAAGAGCTTCTGATCTTTTTCAGCCCATTTTGGTCTTGCCTGTATTTTATTTGTTTTAATTTGAAGCATACTTGCCAACTTTCCCAGAATCTGCAGGAGACTCCCATAGAAAGGGGAGTCTGGTTTCTGGGGTCTGTATATTTTGAGGGGTCTGGTCTGGGATCTGTATTTATGTACGTGGGTTGTCTGGTCTGGGGTTGGTATGCATTTAGGGTGTCTGGTGTGTGGTGTGTAATTATTTTGGGGTGTGCTAAAGGGGGTTATATTTACTATTTGTGGCCTGAGGAAGACGCTGGTTCGGCGTTGAAACACATAGCCACTATTGTTAATTTCTTATTCTATTAAATAGATATTTATTTTAAAAATCAATCACTTGCTAATTCCCATGCCTCTTTCTATCCAGCTACGTAGCAGCGCCTCATAAGATCCGTACCTTTTCCATTTTTTGTACATTTTATTTATGTAAGTGGGTCTGGTCTGGGGTTAGTATGCGTTTAGGGTGTCTGGTGTGTGGTTTGTAATTATTTTGGGGTGTGCTAAACGGGGTTATATTTACTATTTGTGATTCAAATGCTGTATGTTGTGGGTGCGTCCTATATAAATAGGCTGGGCATAAAGGCCAAAGATTTTGCTTACTGCTTTCTATTCCTCCCTCGCTGCTTTTTCCATGACATGCTTTCTGAATAGTTGGCAAGTATGATTTAAAGAAAGTTTAAAAGATGGCGTAAGGGGCGTGGCCTGTATATGGAACTGGTGAGATGCGTGGTGTAAGAGCTCCTGCTATCCTGACTGCTCCCAAGCCCGATTAATAGCGTCTATTTGCGACACACATCGCAATAATGCGAAGGGGATCACGCAACAAACCCCCGACACCCGCAAGAAGTGATCAGACAAGAACGAGGAGCGGTATACCTCATTATTTTTGGGATCCGGGCATGCCTGCATCTTCGGCCCGTCTATCCAATATGGCGGAACGCACTGGCACTTCAGGGACGCCGCCTCGGGGAAAAGCAAATCCTCCGGACCAGCCGCAGGAGAGCTCGGCAGAACCGCAGAGGGGTGAGTCAGTCTCTAACACGGCATCAATCCGTGGTATGGGCCCTGAATTACAGGCACTAACTGCACAAATGGCGGCCATTCCAACTAAGCAGGATATGGAGGGCTATATCTCCCGCCTTGAAGCGGTTTGCAAAAATGAGATTCGTTCCCTGAAAGAGGACATTACACATATTAATGAATCGGTGGAAGCGATTGAAGTGCAAACACAGGAGCTACAGCAGCATCAGGCATCCCAGCAAACTTTATTAGAGCAACACTCTGCACATATACAAATGCTGTTTGATATGATGGATGATGCAGAGAACAGAAATAGGAGAAACAATATTAGAGTCAGGGGCATTCCAGAAGCTACGGGGCCCCAGGACCTCGTTCACACGTTACAGGGGATATTTAACATGTTGTTGGAAAGACCTGCGGATTCTCCGGTGGAAATTGACAGAGCTCACCGTACCCTGGGCCCAAAGAGCACGGATGTGGCCAGACCGTGTGATGTGGTGTGTAGAATCCACTTTTTTCAACTGAAAGAATCTATAATGAGGCAAGCCCGTAACAGGGGTACACTGGACTTCGACGGGGCTCCAGTGCAATTACTGGCGGATCTTTCTCGTTCCACTTTGGCAAAAAGGAGAGCCCTACGACCCCTACTGGTTGCACTTAGGGAAAAAGATATCCAGTATTCATGGGGATACCCCTTTCAACTACAAGTACGCCGAGGATCCTCCTTGTATTCAGTCTATTCTCCGGAAGATATCCCTGATTTCCTCGCTGCATTGGATCTCCCACAGATTTCTATCTTAGATTGGCCATATTTTCCTCCTATGCCGCAACGAACACCAAGACATAATTACCGGATGGATCACTCCGCGACCCCTGCGAGACGCAGAAGAGTACAGGGTCCAGGAGCTTCCGCCCATGCCTCTCAGGAAATCTTGAGATTGCTCCCTTGATAAGTCGCTGACGGCCTCCATGGTGCTTTACTGAGTTCTACAGCAGTTAAGACAGCCACGGTCGCTTTTGATTGCTCCTGTTCCACGGGTCCCGAGAAGTTACCCCCCTGCTAGGCATGTTACAGGACTGGCCTGACCCGCAGGACTGTAGAGGCGAACACAGATGGCGGCTACCTCGACATCAGGTTACGACCAGGTCATGATTGCTAGAATTAGATGTTGGAACATTCCGCGCCGTTGACAAGAAGGGGTTGGGGTTACTTTTTTATGTCTTAACATGCTGCATTGGGGATGTGAGGGAAGGGGACTGCATTTGGGATCTATGTATGCATTACAGATCAGAGCGAGCCCCAAGGTAGGGATCATGAGCACACACCTCCTCCCTGGCAATGGGCCAAGTGAGTTTATATAGATCATCGCACATCATGTCTGCAGACCTCTGGAAATGGGGGGAGGGGGATGATGATAGAGCTTTTGGCTTTCATACAGTTCCTGAGTGATGGATATGGGAGTGATACCCCCCCCTGGGAGGGGACCCTAGTCGGGAATAAATGGCTGTATAGTCAGAATGGCGGCGGGTAGAAGCATCTGTAGATAATGGGAGTCAGCTAGACGTGGTACAGGTTATCTTAGCTAAAGGATAGTTGCCCTGGAGGAAGGCGTATAGTGCTAGGCATATATTAGCCAGTTACGGGCTGTTGGTTCATTGTTTGATGACGTGATAATTTATATGTGTGTTTATACAGGGAGTCGGGCATTTGGGAGTTGGTTGGGAGCTTCCTTCTTCCATAGTACAGTCAAACCCACACTTAGGGCGTGTTCGATTGAACACTTTACTTTAACTTCTTTCCCCTAAACTGAGTAGTTTTGGGGCTGGATCACTGTCTGTAGTGAATCCTTTAGTTTACTTACTCTTTCTTCTCTTATTTCCGCTTACCCTTCTTCCTCTTCCCAGATGGAGCCTTTAAAGTGTTGCTCATTAAATGTCCGGGGATTTAATACCCCGCAAAAGCGTGCACAAATTTTGCACCATATGCACAAACAACGTGTTCAGATTTTACTTTTGCAGGAGACTCATTTCAGGACTGATCATGTACCCACTCTGAAACATCGCTACTACACGCAGTGGTTCCATAGTACCAACCCTGATGCGAAATCCAGAGGCGTGAGTATCGCTATACATAAATCTCTTCCGGTCTCGGTTGTTGCTACCCAATATGATACTCAGGGGCGCTATGTATTTCTGAAACTTCGAATATGCGAGCGACTGTTCACTGTGGCGAACTTGTATCTCCCTAATCATGACCAGGTGCGCGTATGCAGGAGTTATTTAACGGAACTCTCAAAATTCGCGGAAGGTCTCTTGGTAACTGCAGGAGACTTTAACTTTACAATGGACAGGGTTGCAGACTCCTCCTCGGGCAGATCCTCCGTTCCCGCTTCCCAAATGGCTTCCCTTAAGTCTAAACTGTTCGGCATGCAAATGGTAGACATTTGGCGGATTCTCAACCCCCAAACACGGGATTACACCTTTTATTCTCCAGTACATGACATGTACAGCAGGATAGATTTGTTTCTCATTAGCCATCATTTACTTTCCTGGTCCCCGAAATCTCAGATTGGAACTATGATTTGGGCGGATCATGCCTTCCCAGACACTAAGCAACGGGAATGGCATTGGCGGTTGAACCCCCATCTGTTAAGGGACGCGGTTTGCCAAACGGCGATTAACAGATCCATCTCGGAGTTTCTGGAGCATCACGAGGAAGACCCCACCCCTCTGCCGGTTCAGTGGGAAGCATTGAAAAGTGTATTAAGAGGTATATTTATACAGCAAGGGGCGAGACTAAAGAAGGAAAGGGTTTTCAAAATTAATAAGCTCTTGTCCCAGATACAGACTTTAGAGACCACCCACAAAAGGTCCCAACATCCCCAGACTCTGGCAGAGCTACTAGAAGCACGAAACTCGCTGAGGAACCTATTAGATCAGGCGCATGCGTCGTTTCGAGACCGGATGAGACGTTTCGCATATGAACACTCTAACAAATGCGGGAGGGCATTAGCTAACTCATTACATCTACGGGCCCCCTCAATCCTTTATACCGGCGATAAAAACGACACAGGGTGAGGTCAAACATAAACCAGAAGACATTGTTAATACATTTATTGACTACTATCAGGCACTATACAACCTCAAGGGACCCTTGGCAGATATGTCGCCAAGTACCCTTCAACAGAGGATCGATTCCAATGTTGAACAGACGGCGCTGCCGACGTTGGAAGAGACCGAGACGGCCTCACTAGGGGAGGCCTTCTCGGAATCTGAAATACAGGCAATCATAAAATCAGCTCCATCGGGTAAAAGTCCGGGTCCGGATGGATTCCCGGCATCCTTTTACAAAACCTTTGTCACTAAACTTCTTCCCTATATGACTAAGGTATATAATGCAGTAACAACTTCCGTGCCATTCACTCCGCAAACACTGGCGGCTACCATCACAGTGATCCCCAAACCAGGGAAAGATACCTCGGCTTGCTCTAATTACCGTCCAATCTCCCTGATAAATGTGGATGTAAAACATTATTCTAAGGCTATCGCAAATAGACTAGCCCCACTCTTACCACGTTGTATCCACGGAGATCAGGCGGGATTCGTTCGACATAGAGAGGCGAGAGATAACACCAATAAAACCACACTCTTAATCTCCTATGTCCAGAAAAAGTCGCTACCCACATGCTTAATATCGGTAGACGCGGAAAAAGCCTTCGATCGGGTGCCTTGGGGGTCCTGAAGTCGGCGTTGACCCAGGTTGGGATTGGCCCCATTAGGCTAGATAAGATACTATCCCTATACCAGACACCTACGGCACGGGTTCGGGCAAATGGCATACTCTCCACTACATTCTCGATTGCCAACGGTACTAGACAAGGATGCCCCCTGTCACCACTGCTTTATGTCATCACAATGGAGCACCTGGCAGTGGCTATCCGTAATTCTCCAGATATAACAGGGATAGAAATAGGTAGAGTTTGTCACAAATTGGCCCTATATGCTGATGATCTCCTGCTCTTCGTAACGAACCCAGTGATCTCCCTACCAGTACTCATTAGAGAATTGGAAGTATTTGGCCAGGTCAGCAATTTTAAAGTAAACTATACGAAAACTGAAGCACTCAATATTTCCTTATCCTCTGAGACACTGGAGCTCTTAAAGTCATCCTTTAATTTTAAATGGCAGGCGACGTCAATCAAATATTTGGGAGTTGAGATTCCTAGGGATTTGGTAGATCTCTTCACTCTCAACTATCAGCCTTTATTGCAAACCACTCTTAAAAATCTACATTCATATGATCAAGCACAGCTCTCATGGTTTGGCCGCATCAATGCAATCAAAATGGACGTCCTCCCTCGGTTTTTATATATGTTTCAGGCTCTTCCAATATTAGTCCCCGGAACATTTTTTAAAGCATTGGAGAAAGCATTTCGGAACTTTGTGTGGGGCACATTGAGGCCACCCCTTAATATGAAGTCACTGTCCCGTCCAAAGCTGAAGGGGGGAGCTGGACTCCCGGACTTGATCACTTATCATCAGGCCGCAGTACTCGCAAGGGTGGTGGACTGGTTTCATAATGGATCCCAGAAACAATGGGTGGAGATTGAACAATCCATAGTTGCGCTCTCACTTAGATCGCTGCCATGGATCCTTCCTGATTATAGGCCGGCGCTTGCGACCCTGCCCTTACTGACCCAGCACTGCATCACTCTATGGGACAGATTGATGGTTAGAAAGGGCCTTTCACATAAACCCGGGCTTCTAAGCCCGCTGTTTGATAACCCAGAATTTTTACCAGCCGTCAATAAGAAACAGTTCATGATTTGGTCCTCTTCTGAAAACACGAGATTATGTCAGGTAATGTCGGATGGAGGGAGGCTCCTTCCTTGGTTCGAGCTGCATCGAGCGTGCCCGGGGAGGAAGCTTTCTTGGATGGAATATGCCCAATTGTCCACATTTTTACGCCTGGCCCTACCAGGTGGGATACATATTGTCGCTAACACAGCGTTTGAGTCGCTGTTGCTTCAAACGGAGCCGCCGGCTCGGGTGATATCTAACCTGTATACCTTACTTTTAGAGGTAGGTGATGACCAGCCTCCTGCATACGTCAGCGCATGGGAGCGAGAATTGGGAGTAGCACTGTCAAGGAATGAGTGGGATCGCATATTTTTTCTGTCTCACAAAATGCCGGTGGCATGTCAGGCACAGGAAAAAAAATAAAAAATCCTGACTAGATGGTACCGTTGTCCACAGAACCTGAACAGAATGTAACCTGAGGTGTCAGATCTGTGTTGGCGGTGCGGGACCGAGACCGGAACAATGTTGCACATCTGGTGGTCATGTCAAGTATTGCAGACCTTCTGGAAAGCGATTTTTGAAATCTATACGGAAGTGGAAGGTACACAGATGGTGCCAACCCCTCAGATGACTTTACTATCTCTAATTCCGGGCCCTTTGCCGAGTATTAGGAAGGGGCTACTGCGGCATTTCCTGACTGCGGCACGAACAGTGATTCCTAGACATTGGAAGTCTCCTGTGCCGCCCTCAGTTGTGGAATGGGTAACTGAAATGGATTCTTTAGGTCGAATGGAATCTCTGGTCGCAGAGGATAGTGATCGCATTGGCGCGGTTCTTTCTCTGTGGAGTGCATGGTCGTCCTTCAAATCTGGTCCACACTTTGCTAAATGGCTAGGCAGAACCCCCCCATAGAGGGGTCGGTCAGAAGCAGTCTGCTAACCTGGGAGCTTCCGTCTGGGAGAAGGGTATCTCTTCCTTCTATTTTCTTGCTCTTCCTTTATCTCTCTTTTTTCCTCTTCTTCTTCCTCCCTCCTCTGGCGGGACGGGAGGGATATCACGCACTTTACACAAAGTTTTAAGTATATCTATATGAGTAGACCTTACCAAATAGAGACAATACCTATAATTTGAGAGGTGAATTTATGTGTTAGGTGTGGGTGTAATATGTGGAAATATGCTAACATCTTACCTGAGAAATATAGATAATGCTAAATAACATGTATGCATACTGAGATGTTTTTCTTGAGTTTGATTACTTGTATTTGTTGAAATTCTTAATAAAAAATTCAGATTATGAAAAAAAAAAAGATGGCGTACTAAAAAAAGGGAAAATATGGTACTTTAGGCCCTCCTATACAGATTTCACCTAATTACTAAGCAATAGTAAGGGTATGCTGGGGTTGTAGTTTCACAGACTGAATTCTGCCACCCATCATCTCTCTGCAGACCATACGAGTGAATCCAGTGCTGATCAAACAGTCATTACATTCAGTGACTCACAGGTGATGTCTCCTCTTATTAGACCTCCATGATGATAAGACCACTAAATAAATTCAGACATTAGATCCCAGAATTATTTCAGACCCTAGACCAGGTAGCAAAATTAATTCAGACCCCAGAAATAATTCAGGTCCCCAGACCAGCCCCCTAAATAATTTCAAACCGCAGAACCCAAAATTAATTCAGATCAGACCTCTGAATTTAATTACCCCTGGGGACGGACCTCTTCATTCATCATGGCAGCCAGCATCAGGACATTGTGCCTGAACGTGAAGAGGACCCGTCACCAGGAGTGATAATAAAAACATCTCCCCAATAAGTGAACAACGGGGCTTCATTGAAAATCATGGAATTCCGAGTAAAATCTGACAGCAACGTCTATGGCAGAAGTACTCAGATTTTACAAATTGTAAAAACTGTAAAAAATAACTTTTGGGCCCCAGCAAATTAAGACCGAAAAGAGGCGTGGTCTCGGCATGTGAGGAAGAAGGTCGCATTTTCAGGAGCTCCCGCCGACCGTGATTTAACCTGTGACATTAACGCTTTCAGCGACTTACCATCATCCCGGCACCTCGCGTTATGCCCCGAGGGAAACCTCTGAAGACCGTGGACAAAAATATTCCGGCATCCTCACTGTCTCACTTCCTACGGCCACGTATATCTCAGAAGCAGGAGGAAGCCAACATGGCGGCCGCAGCTGCATGTGGAACGCCTCAACGACCGGGTAAGACGACATCAGCCCGCTCCCACGAGCTACCAGGTGTGTCAACCTCTTATAAACCCCTGGAGAGTGCCTCGGTCACCAGCCCTAGTCCGGAGAGATCCCATGAGGGAAGTTCTTGGTCGCCGGGCCCGGTCTCCCCATGCGTGGAGACGCCATTAACGCCACTAACACGATCAGAGCTTGAGGAGGCCCTTAAACATCTCCCATCCCAGAGCTTTTTTGACACCATGCTGGAAAGAATGGAGAAAATGCAACGTACGTGTTTAGAGGAGGTGAACCGTACTGTTGAGCAAATGTGCTCTAGGGTCTCAGCCATTGAGCAACAGACATCTTCTCATGGCGACAGATTGGATAGGATGGAGGACCAACTGCGCTCACAACAGGCATTAATCCAAGCTATGACCCTGGACCATGATGATCTGGAGAACCGCAACAGGCGCAATAATGTCCGTATTAGGGGACTACCGGAGGATAAGGAAGGTCATAATCTACGCGCAATAGTGGTAGAACTGTTTAACGTTATCCTGGGAGAGCTGCCGAACAATCACATAGAATTGGATCGGGTACACAGAGCGTTGGGCCCGGTGTCAGTAGATCCAGATCGTCCACGGGACATTGTATGTAGGATTCACTACTTTACAGTGAAGGAAAATTAATGCGTAAAATGCGCACCATGGGCCAAGTGAAATTTAGGGGGGCTGAAATTCATATTTTGCCTGACCTATCAGCTCGTACACTGCATATGAGACGGGTTATGAGACCACTGCTGGATATCATCAGAGAGGCTGAAGCGACATATATGTGGGGTTTTCCGTTCCACCTCATTGTCAAGAAACAAGGCTTGGTGATTGCTATCCATTCGCCACAAGATCTACCCGCCCTTTTTGTCTTCCTGGAAGTCCCACCGAGAGCCATTCCGGACTGGATTGCGGCATCCTTCAATTATCGTCCTACAAGACGCAGCAGAAACCGCCCTATCGACCCTCTTCAACCCAGACCGCAGCGCATCAGACCGGCGAGGCAACAACTGCCATAGAAGGGAATCCAAGATCTGGGACTGTTTTGCCGTACTGTGGAGGCAGGATTACACATGACACGGGACTCCTTGTTCATCCTGGTGCAAATGTTCGGTTTCCTGATTTTGTGCCTAGCGGGTCAGATAATGTATCCTTATAAATGGAGTCATGCTTAAAGGAATAGTTACCTAAAAATGTTTATCTAGTAACTAGATATTTCTCTCAGAACAAATCACGGAGCGGTCTGTACGTGGTTAGGAAAGAGATAGAGATAGAGATAGAGTCACTCACGCAGCTGGTTAATGTGGGCCTCAGGGTTCATGATACGTCATCTGATGGGATATGCATAGGATTATGCCACATAGTTGAGTTAGGTTTTATTAGTTGGGACTTAATGTGTAGGGAGACGTCGGTTATGGGTAATGGAGTATGTTTCATAAACACCCTCTGCGGGCAAGAGATACTTAAGGATTCCATTGCACAAGGTGAAGGAGACTTATGTGGTCATGAGTGTCGTTGCAGGAGCTGGTACCTGGGGTGAGGCTCCTTAAAGGGAATGTGTTGCCAGAAAAACATGTTTTTTTTAAAAAAATTAAACATTTAGTATGTGGGTGATTAAACATTATTCAAATTTTATTTATTTTTTTGCACGAGTCCAGGAAATATTATAAATTATTTCTAATTTATAATACTACCCATTTTTGGTCACTAGATGGAGCTGCTCCCAATGTTGCAGCATTGCAACATTGGGTTAAAAGCCCTCGCTCTAGTGAGCTCTCAGCATCCCCCCCTCCTTTATCCTGGCTAGTGCCGGGATAAACGAGGGGTTTGAACGGTGTAACCTCCTACACTGTGTGTCGCCATTTTTTGAGCTAACCCACAGTGTAGTAGGTTTACATACAGTAGTAAACACACACAAACACGAACATACATTGAAATCTCTTACCTGCTCCTGCCGCCGCGGCTCCCTCCGGCCCGTCCGCTCCGTTTGCTGCCGCTGGTGCAAGTGCACAAATCCGGAAGCCACGACCGGAAGTAGTAATATTACTGTCCGGCCGCGACTTCCGGTCCACAGTAAAATGGCGCCGGACGGCGCCAATTTCGAATAGGACTGTGTGGGAGCGGCGCATGCGCAGTTCCCACACAGACGCCGTACACTGCAGTCAATGGGACGGGAGCTGTTCACAGTCCCTATGGGACTGTGGCTGCCGTATTCCATGTCTGTATGTGTCGTTAATCGACACACACAGAAATGGAACAAAAAATGGCAGCCCCCATAGGGAAGAAAAAGTGTAAAAATAAGAAAAAGTAAAACACAAACACACAAATGAATATAAACGTTTTTAATAAAGCACTAACATCTCTAACATATAAAAAAATAATTTGTGATGACACTGTTCCTTTAAGGAGTTTGTCAGCTTATGGGCGGGAGCGAGGTAGTCAGGGCGGAGAAGGGGGTTTAAGATTCCTACGGAGTAGGGCTATATCTTTATTGCTACAAGTTTTGAAGTTGCTTCACGCCATTGATCTCTCTGGTGAATTACTAATAGAGGTTGGAAGTAGATGTTTGTATTCGCTGAAAGTGTACTATTTACAGACAATTACACGGGAGGTGGTCTCCACTTCCTTAGATTCCTTACCAACTCTCCCCTATAGGTATTCCCTCCGAGGTGTCTCGCTGGCTGAGTACCCTCGGTTTCTTTAACCTTCCTTAGAGAATTCCCTGATTATCCTTACTTACTTATCTGTTTTTTCCTATTGTTGTTTCTTTTCTTTTCTTCCCTTTTTCTCCTTCCCTCCCTTCGGTTTCTTCCCTCGCAGCACCTGGGAACTATGAACACAGATACGAAATTGCTCTCCTACAATGTCCGAGGCCTGAGGACTCCAGAGAAGCGCTCCATGATTCTTGCTGAACTGTGGAGACTTAAAACTCAGGTGGCGTTTCTTCAAGAAACACATTTCCGGAAAGATAAGGTACCACGGTTCTCCATTAGACGCTTTCCATATTGCTATCATCAATTGCAGGAGAAAAATTGTGGATCATTCCAGGGGCGCTGCTGTGTGGTGGGAATAATGGGAGCGAAATCCAGAGGTAATGATAAGTTCAGTTTAATTGAATGAGTGGCTACGCGTTTCAACGACGAACAGTCGTCTTCCTCAGGCCATGTATGCAGTACTAACAACAAAGCTTATATAGCATCTAGGTTCAATTTACCATGAGTGAAAAAAAACGCCAAATCTGAAAAGGTCAAGGTGCGATCGTGACGTCACACCCGGTTTTTTTCACATTCATAGCGCGAAGCAATGAGTACATTTTAAAATTAGTATACGAGCACAGAGTGAAGCGACGGAACCAATGAAGTGATCCGCGCTTACTATAGGTAAGATATTAAAGGCTTAAAAGAGGGGTTAAAATATACATTTTAAGATTAGAGGAATGTGCATAAATACTGTATTTAGTCTTAATCAATCTTTTGAAGCTACAAGGATAAATACAAGTAAAGAAATTGGAACTTACAGGACTCTTAAAAATGTACTTGTATTTATCCAATTTCTTTACTTGTATTTATCCTTGTAGCTTCAAAAGATTGATTAAGACTAAATACAGTATTTATGCACATTCCTCTAATCTTAAAATGTATATTTTAACCCCTCTTTTAAGCCTTTAATATCTTACCTATAGTAAGCGCGGATCACTTCATTGGTTCCGTCGCTTCACTCTGTGCTCGGTTGCCTAGGCAACGAAACCGCGTCCCGGCTTCTCGCTCTGTAATCTAACAATACATTGATTTCTACTGTAGCCCTATGTCAAATCAATTCTTACCATTTCATATACCTATCCCATTGGTCTTACCATATTATGTTAACTGACTAATGTATGTTTTTATATCCGTATATTAATGACACTGAGACGTCTGTGAATATTTTACTTAACAATGTATTTATGTATTTATTATCGCTGTTTTTCACTGTTGCCCCTTCGTTTGTGTAACTGCTCTTTTATATTTAACCTTTTAGATTACATACTAATTTTAAAATGTACTCATTGCTTCGCGCTATGAATGTGAAAAAAACCGGGTGTGACGTCACGATCGCACCTTGACCTTTTCAGTTTTGGCGGTTTTTTTCACTCATGGTAAATTGAACCTAGATGCTATATAAGCTTTGTTGTTAGTACTGCATACATGGCCTGAGGAAGACGACTGTTCGTCGTTGAAACGCGTAGCCACTCATTCAATTAAACTGAACTTATCATTACCTCTGGATTTCGCTCCCATTATTCCCACCACACAGCAGCGCCCCTGGAATGATCCACAATTTTTCTCCTGCAATTGTCTATACTCAAGCGGTCCCTTCTGGTTACCGACTCGGATCTGGCAGCAGCACTGTGGCTTACATTCTACATGCCTTAAAAACTCCGTTTCCAGGTGAGCACATTTCTTGCTGTACTGTCTCACCTGTACCATTTGATCTGCACAAGGTGGCGCCGTGTCTTTTTTCTTTTCATCATTTCATATTGCTATCATGGTTGCTCAGAGGATGCCAGATCTAGGGGTGTGAGTATTCTCATTGCACAACATGTACCTTGGATCTTCACTGATTCATTGGCAGACCCTCAGGGGAGATTTCTGTTTGTCAAGGGCACTCTATTCTCACAAGCAGTTACACTAGCTAACCTGTACTTACCAAACACGGGACAATCAGCGGCTCTAGCGACATATTTGGAACAGCTACAGATTTTTGGGGACGGTATGATTATAGTTGGAGGGGATTTTAATGTAGCAATGGAACCTCACCTTGACGTCTCAAGGGGCGCCTCCCATCTTCTTTACTCTCAACTTAGCTCCATTAGGAAAACTATTCATGATCACCAACTAGTGGATGTCTGGAGGACTCTGTGCCCGGGAGCTAGAGATTACTCATATTACTCAGCAACTCATGATATGTTTTCCAGAATAGACTATTTTTTCATCAGTCATTTCCATCTGGATAGAGTAGTGGGGGCAGACATTCACACATCACCTTTGTCGGACCATTCGCCAATTGCGCTCTCTCTTTCGCCCCGCCCTCACAGGCACAGGGTCGGTGGAAACTCAATGAGTTTTTACTTCAACATCCTGAGGCTTAATCTGAAATTCGTCGTGAGCTGGAGCTCTACTTCGCCACCAATACTGGCTCAGTGGCAAATCCGCTCATATTATGGGAGGCCCATAAATGCTACATAAGAGGTTTTTTCATCAAGTGGGGGGCGCGGCTCAAGAGAGAGAGAGTGACAAAAACAAGTGACCTGTTGACCAAGATTAGCGAAATAGAGGTCAAACATAAACATTGTCAGACCTCAGAAACTAGGGGAGTTTTGCTGTCACATCGGGACGAACAGAGCTCTTTATGAAGTTAAGGCTAAAGCCACATTAGTTAAGTGTCGGAGAATATTTTATGAATATGGAAATAAACCGGGGAAAATTCTGGCAAATGCCTTGAGAACCCAGAGAGCCTCGGCTTATGTTCCTCATATTACCTCCCAGACAGGGGCAAAGATAACCTCCCTGAGGGAGATAGCCCGATCCTTTCGGGAATTCTACTCCTCACTATACCAATTAACACCTCATTCGCCTCCCACGAAGGTAGCTATACAGGAATATATATCCTCCTCAGGTTTCCCATGACTACCTGAAGATGCATGTGACACCTTAGATCATCCAATCACTCATGAAGAACTTTCTGAAGCTTTGCAGGACACAAAAAAGGGTAAGGCCCCAGGCCCGGACGGACTGACGGTGGGTTACTATAAAATGTTCCTGGATCAGTTAGCAGATGGCTTTTTGGGGGCTCTTAATGCGATATCATCAGGCAGCTCGGTACCTTCAGATTCACTGAAGGCCACCATAGTGGTTATCCCGAAGGATGGCAAGGATCCCTCCTCGTGTGCTAGCTATAGACCGATTTCGTTACTCAATGTAGATCTGAAATTGTTTTCTAAAATATTGGCGAATCGGATAGCCCCATTGATGACTACCATAATTCACGGAGACCAAACAGGCTTCATCCCATCAAGGGAAGCGAGAGATAATACGACTAAGGCCCTCAACCTTGTCCATTGGGTCAACTCACAGAAGAACCCTGCTGTCATTTTATCCACAGATGCGGAAAAGGCTTTTGATCGAGTCGGGTGGCCTTTTTTATTTGGAACTCTGGAACATCTGGGTGTAGGACCTAACATGCGCTCCTGGGTGGGAGCACTGTACTCGTCGCCTTCGGCTTCTGTGAGAGTAAATGGTACTTATTCTTCCCCGTTTACGATCCATAATTGGACAAGACAGGGATGCCCTCTTTCACCCCTGCTGTTCGCCTTAGCTCTGG
The DNA here is from genome assembly GCF_050947455.1 of Rhinoderma darwinii. NCBI lineage: Eukaryota > Metazoa > Chordata > Amphibia > Anura > Rhinodermatidae > Rhinoderma > Rhinoderma darwinii. The sequence continues at coordinate 79,081,751 of NC_134690.1, forward strand.
AACCTTTTTTATGTAAGATCAGAGGCAACGTCAATGTGAGTGGCTTAAACATGAGAGGTAACGTTTTTAAGGTGGCGGCTTATGCAGATGATCTGCTATTTTTCGTGACCTCTCCTCACATTGCAATGCCCAATCTCATGAAGGAATTTCGAGAGTATGGCCTAATGTCCAACCTGAAAATCAACTTTCAGAAGTCGGAGGCGATGATGCTACATACTCCACATGATCTAGGGAACTCCCTACTGGCTAGTTTTCCCTTTAGATGGGCGAGAGAATCGATCAAATATCTGGGTATCCAACTGCCGGCCAATATAGATCAGACATTCCAGCTGAACTTTTTACCTCTGTTACAAACATTGAGAAATGATTTGGCTCGATGGACAGGGAGGACGTTCTCATGGTTTGGGAGAGTGAGCATTATTAAGATGAATGTGTTACCCAGATTCTTATACCCGATGCAGGCATTACCAATTAAATTACCTACGTCCTTTTTTAAAACTGTATATCAATACATCACTTCCTTTGTATGGGCTGATAAATCGCCGAGATTACAGAGGAGAATCCTAGTGCTTGCCAAACGTCGTGGAGGGATTGGGCTGCCTGATGTAGAGCAATATTACCAAGCCATACACTTGACTAGGATAGTGGACTGGTGCCGCCATGCTTATCTTAAGGATTGGATAAATGTGGAACAAGGCTTTACGGACCTCCCACTAAAATGCTTGCCATGGATACCCTTGACTCATCTAAAATCCCTGAGAGATCACCCTACTATCTATTCAACACTACAGGTGTTCAGGAGAGTGAGGGGAAGGGAAGGGGTCTCATCGGCTCCTTCGCCGCTCGCGCCGGTCCTGGGGACACCAGAGTTTGAACCAGGATTATCGGAAGGGACATTTAAAAACTGGCTTCAACAGGGTCGTTTTAGGATTTGTCACTTTCGTAGACAGGTGACTTGGCTACGGGATAGGGAACTCACTGAACCTGAGGGCATGCTGGTAGCGTCACAGTGGCAGACATTACAGCTATCTCACTACTTGGCTTATATACCTACACCTGCTGCTTACGATTGCAGACTAACCCAGTTTGAAACAATGTGTTCCCAGACGGGACATGTGAAACGAGCATTGTCTAAAATCTATGGTATACTGATTTCTCCTGTAGAAGATTTCACGCCACCGTTTATCACGAAATGGGAGCGGGATCTCCAGATCTCTCTAACACAAGAACAAAAAGAGAAGGTCATGCTCCTCTCACATAAAGCGTCTATTAGTAATGCTTATCAAGAAACGAATTATAAAATATTATCCCGGTGGTACAGAGTCCCACATGCACTTCACAAAATGTTTCCTGAGGTTTCACATCTCTGCTGGAGAAGTGGCAAGGAAGAAGGTACGCTACTACATATATTCTGGGGATGTGACAGTCTTCGACCCTTTTGGGCAGAAGTACAAGACATCATATTTGAAATCATGGGACTCACTCTGGGGGACGATCCGGCGTGGATTCTGTTGCATCACCATGACATCTCCATAGGGACGTATAAGAAATCGCTGGTGAGACACTTGTTAAATGCAGCTAAAGCATGTATTCCAGCGAAATGGCAGTCCTCTGAGCCTCCATCGATTAGACAATGGCTGAAGCGGGTACAAGATATTAGGAGAATAGAGGAGTTGCTTCATCACTCTCCTGATCAAGCAGGTAGATTCCGGAAAACATGGTTCTACTGGCTGGAATTTTGTAGCTCAGACAGGTACAAGGAAATCATGGGTGAACAAGTTGGGAATGATGCTGGGAACTCTTAGAAATATTTGGTTCGTAGAGACGTGCTGCGGGGGGGGGGGGGAGAGAGCTGGGAGAGATGACTCCCCTCTTCCCTCATTTCTTTTAATCTTCTTTGTTTTTCCTTTTTTTTTTTCCTCTTTTCTTATTGTTTTTTTTTTCTCTGTCATCTGACTCTTGACTATCATCTCAGATGGTCATAGGGGGGGGGAGGAGGAGGGTATAGGGAAATGTCGCAAAGAGATGTTAATTTATGGTACAAGTCTATCTATATTGACAACGGTGGATGTGTGAAGTATTTCAAAATATTGACATTTCTGAAAAATCTAGCAGACTTGTAGAGTTAACTGTGTTCCGATTTTATGGATGTACCCTCGTCTACCCCTTTTTTCCTTCTGTATCCTTACTTTCTTTGTTGAAAATAAAAAATTTGAAATACAAAAAAAAAAATTAAGACCGAAAAAATAGATCTATTTAATCTCTAGCTTCTGAAAGCCACAAATACAAATGATCAAATTGTAAATGTTGTGATTATATACCGGATGGAATTATATATTTTTCCAGCAAAGTAACTGGCTAAATATCTACCCATGTAAATGTGGTTATCACTTTGTAATATATTTACTAGAATGCCCCCACGTGCTATAATATATTAGTAGAATCACCCAATGCTTCAATACACAATAAAATAAACATAGGTATAATTTTTTCTTGATATATCAAATATAGTGTATCAAGCCATGCACATCATTGTGACTTCTCAGGTTTCGAAGTTACTTCAGTGGAACAAATAACAACCATTTTGCATTTCTGAAAACATGAAATATATAGAACAATTGAACCCCTTATGGTCTCTATGGTCTCTATGGTCTGAATACTAATTTAGCTCATACAGTTAGTACCAACCGTTAGATGCATTTAAAGAGGCTCTGTCACCAGATTTTGCAACCCCTATCTGCTATTGCAGCAGATCGGCGCTGCAATGTAGATTACAGTAACGTTTTTATTTTTAAAAAACAAGCATTTTTGGCCAAGTTATGACCATTTTTGTAGTTATGCAAATGAGGCCAAGTGGGTGTGTTTAAAAGTAAAAGTCCAACTGGGCGTGTATTATGTGCGTACATCGGGGCGTTTTTAATACTTTTACTAGCTGGGCTTTCTGACGAGAAGTATCATCCACTTCTATTCAGAACGCCCAGCTTCTGCCAGATCACGCTGTGACGTCACTCACAGGTCCTGCATCGTGTCAGACGAGCGAGGACACATCGGCACCAGAGGCTACAGTTGATTCTGCAGCAGCATCAGCGTTTGCAGGTAAGTAGCTACATCGACTTACCTGCTAACGCCGATGCTGCTGCAGAATCAACTGAAGCCTCTGGTGCCGATGTGTCCTCGCTCGTCTGACACGATGCAGGACCTGTGAGTGACGTCACAGATCTGCACTGCCAGAAGCTGGGCGTTCTGAAGAGAAGTGGATGATACTTCTCATCAGAGCGCCCAGCTAGTAAAAGTATTAAAAACGCCCCGATGTACGCACATAATACACGCCCAGTTGGACTTTTACTTTAAACACGCCCAGTTGTACTTTTGCAAGCCTCATTTGCATAACTACAAAAATGGTCATAACTTGGCCAAAAATGCTCGTTTTTTAAAAATAAAAACGTTACTGTAATCTACATTGCAGCGCCGATCTGCTGCAATAGCAGATAGGGGTTGCAAAATCTGGTGACAGAGCCTCTTTAAGCAGATCTTATAGTCTGTCCCTATTAAAGGGAGTCTGTCACCAGAATGTCCGTATTAAACTAGTAACAGGGTATTGTAGAGGAGACTTACCTGTTTCTAGCGTAATCGGCGCGTTCATGCCTGGCCCCGTACTATCTGTAACCCACGCGCGTCCCTGCTCTTTATTCGGCGCAGTACTGCCGATTAGAATGTTGAGCAGAAAGATCGTACTGCGCATACGCCGAGTGTGATTGTGGGTTCTGCCTCCGACTATCATTCAGGATCTGAAACATCACTTTGAATTGATCAGATGTTAAATCTTTTGGATTGAAAAATTCATATAAAATTAACAGATTGTGTAACATCTGTTTGGTAAACTAACAAGTCGTGAGCTATTGTGAGGCACATTGACCAACAAGCTACCTATAGATAACCAAAAACTTATGAAATTACTGCATCATTTTGTTTAATTTTTTTTATATAGAGCAGACATATTTTGCAGCGCTTTCTCAGACACACTCTAGGAAGCCAACAAACCTATCAGCATGTTTTTGGAATATGGGAAGAGATTGGAGTACCCTGAGGAAACCCACGGAAAACTTCATGCTGTTGTTTGTCCTCGGTCAGATTCAAACCCCGGTCCCCCGTGCTGCAAGACAACAGTTCTAAGGACTGAATCATTGTGTTATCCAATTGTTTTGTTTGATACTCGTCTATAGTTTTTAACATAAGTCCATCTCATCTTCCTAATCAGGGACTGTGGTCAGGCAGATGCGTTTAGGATATTAGGCCCCATGCACACGACCGTAAAAAATCTCAGTAATTGCCTACCGTAATTCGGTCTGCAATTACGGACCCATTCAGTTATATTGGCTGCGGACACCTTTCCATATCGCTACGGATAGGTGCCCGTGCCGTAGAACTGTGCTGGGAATTATGGAGAATGTCCTATTTTTCATTTTTTTTGGGCCATACTTTGTATGGGAGAACAGCCCATGGCCGTCAGCGGCCAGCCATGCCCGCAATCCCGGGTCGTGATTACGGGCACGTCCATGTGCATGAGGCCTTAGAGTGTAAATTTTATGGGACAAAGTTTAAAAAAATATAAAGCCTTTACCACAACTCACTGGGGGGGGAAATATCAACTATAAAAAATTTGAAACTTTGTACTTTGCTCGTCACTTTCCAAAAGTGCAGCGATAATAGGGTGGGCAACAGATGAAGGGGCATGGCCTCTGTTGGAGTTACAGATTTATCAAAATTTACACCAGAAACTGATGTAAGTTATGCCACAAATCTACGCCTGCTTATAGCATAAATTTGCATTTCTGTCGCATGGACAGCCAAAGATGTGGCAAGTATATTAGGAGGTGTGCACCTTTTGATATATTTAATGGATTTTCCGCCAATGTCGACTAGTTTGACTGCCATTTGACATGCCAGACTTAATATATATCCCCCACTATGTAATATATGAAGGGAAAATAGCAATAACAATATATTTTGCTTTACTACTAGGATTGTGACCCTTGGTTCAGCAAGACAGGACGTGGAGTATGTGAGCAATGTACGGTCATGTAGTTTGCTGGTAACAAAGGCCTGGCTTAGTGTCTCTATTCTTAGCCTATAATAGTGAGTGGTATATTTTGACATGTGCAGGAGTGGCAGTGGGGGAGTGGGATGTTGGTTCTTGCTGAGGAAAAAGCAATTACAGTGGAATCAAACACAAAGAAAGAAAAAAATGTTTTACAACTTCAGAGAAGGTTTCTGTTTGTATGTGGCATTGTGAGGGCTCGTTCATATCTATCTACCTGTCAATGATGCATTCAGGGTATGCTAAGCAGCTAAAAACAAGCCGCTGACAGGAACCCTTGGGGGCACATTACATATGAATGCGCGTTGTGAATGAATAATACATACTGCCCCGGTATACTTCCTCTAGGTTGAGAAATATTACAGTATAGTTGAAGAGTAAATAGAATGTAAGGCCTTAAGCCTCAGGTCCACGTGGGATCACGGCGCCATTATTATTATTTGAGTGGTATGCTCCTGTGTTTCCCTCTCTAAAGATTAGGTAAGGGAGAAGAGGGGAAAAAAGGGGACCAAGACTGTTATTCTGTTTGTGTTGAGGTCACCTTCAATTATTAGTGTTGATGCCGACAATTTAGTAGGGAAAGAGATTCCAATGCAATGTCCCCTTTAATTGCTATGGAAAATTACCTAAAAGTATCTGTGTCATTTATGTTCAGATATTGTTTTTTGAGTAATTTTTATTTATTTTTATTTTACTCTTAATATTTATACAAGAGTGGTTGTTATAAAAACATTTTTATAACAACCACTCTTGTATAAATATTAAGAGTAAAATAAAAAGAAATAAAAATTACTCAATAAACAATATTGGTGTTGGAACATTACAGGGGGTCGCCACCCTGTTTTTAGTCATTTAAGTGCCCCGTCGCTATTGACTGCGACATTTAACGGGTTAAACGAGCGGGATCCTGCTCGTTACCCGGAATTTTCGGATGTAACACACAACCGACACGTTGGTTCTATGGAGCGGGTTCAGCCCATGAGCCCGCTTCATACTCCCCCAGCCGACATGCGCTGTGTATATACGGCAGATGTCGGGAAGGGGTTAATACTAAAAATACATTTGAATTGGACAGTTTGGCTTGAGTCTTCTGATTAAGGCGCTATTCACACGACAGGGTCCGAGTGTCGGCCGATAAAAACGTCCCTTTTGGTCCGTTTTTCATCTGTTCCGTTTCCGTTCTGGGTCGTGTTTCTGATTTTAACGGCCGATTTTGACCCAATTTGCATCAGTTTTTTTCCCTGGCCGTTTTAAAAACGGATGAATTTAACTTGTACATTTTTTGCCACACACATCCCTCTGCAGATAATGCCACATACTGCCCTCTGTAGATACTGCCATAGCCCCCCTTGTAGGTAGTGCCACACAGCCCCCCTTGTAGATAATGCCACACAGTCCCCTGTAGGTAATGCCACACAGCCCCATGTAGATAATGACACACAGCTCCCCTGTAGGTAGTTCTACACAGCACCCTTTTATATAGCACCCTGCCATAGATGGCACCCCCCTACCTTTCTGTAGATAGTGCCACTGTAGGGGACCATTCCAGGAGAAGTCCCTGACTTCAATGTCCATATATGGAGAGTGAAGTCAGGGACTTCTCCTGGATCGGAAACACCGTCCACAGCGCGAGGGATTCCGCTTCAGAAGTCCCGGACGTTACTCTGTCCGTGTATGGACAGTGAAGTCAGGGACTTCTTCTGGAGCGGAAAGACCAGCCACAGCGTGGGGGATTCCACTTCCCTGACGTCACTGTGTCCATATATGGACAGTGAAGTCAGGGACTTCTCCTGGAGCGGAAACACCGGCCACAGTGCCGGGGATTCCGCTTCAGAAGTCCCTTACGTCACCGTGTCCATATACGGACAGTGAAGTCAGGGACTTCTCCTGAAGCGGAATCCCCAATCCCCGGCCACAGCGTTGCCGAAGCTATGGCCGGGGAGAGAATTCCGCTCCTACAAGGAGCAAACAAATACTCTCCTCCTCCTCCTCACATGCACTTCGCACTGTGAGGAGAAGAGAGTGAATGAGCAGCGGAAAGATCGAATCCGAGTGACAGCCGTGCTTTACATGGCCCCATAGACTTCTATGGGAGCCATGTGGCTGGGAGAACGGCCGAAAATAGGCCATGCACCATTTTTTGATGGCCCAGATCACCGGGCCGTCAAAAAATCGGCCGTGTGAATAGTCCCATTTGGGGTCTATTGTTCCTACTGCGGCCTTTTGGTTTATGAGTTAAATTATTTGCTATTTATGTTTGTTAATTGGTAACCCTTAATAAATACAGCGGCCTTATTTATTCCAAATGATCTCTTATGTCTTTATTTATGCTTATTATTATTTTAGTTTATTATATAAGCAGCAAAAATACTAGCCAAATCTGCCACTTATGTAGCCAAAATCAGAATGATCCAAGTATTTAGTGCTTTCACAGTAGTATCTTGACCTTCTGGGTAAAATACCCCTCTCCAACCACCCATTATGTAATATGTTGTTTTGTATGGTGACGGTGAGTAGGATTTATATGCGTATAGTAAGGTATATGTGAAGTATTTATTTGTCAGCATGTTTATTATATTTTAAGTCTCTGTACTACCTAATTATAATGGATATGTTGTGCCAATGAATCTAAAATAAAAAATGATGCAACTTTGCAAATACCATTTTGTGTTTACAGCTCCAATGCAGACCTATGTTGAGCATATTACTGCAATTGCTGCTGTTACATACTACAGACATAACTGTGTGTAGTCTGATCCTACAGTCACATATTACTCCCTGCAGTCCGTCTCTAACGAGGGACGGATTTTGCTTGACAGCAGGGGTGCACAGCAGATTACAGGAAGGGGGACACCTGGTGGCAGTAACTTCAGACAGAATTTGCATGGGCGAAACAACTAAATTTTAATAGTAAGTAAATTACAAAATTGATGTATATCAGGTATACTATTAGGTAAGCATAAGTTGTTTTAAAAAGTAGTGTCACCTATTAAACAGAATCTAAACAGATTTTGTTGCAGAAATTTCAGGAACTGATAATTAATTCCATCCAGGGCCGGCTGCAGGTTTATGTGGGCCCTTGGACCATAGAGCCTTAGTGGGCCCCTTTGCGATGAAAGTCACATGGCTGCGGCAGTATAACGGCCCCCAGTTTGTGCCCCTCCATATAGAAATTAGTACCCCAGTTTGTGCCCCCATATAAAAGTTAGGTCCCCAGTTTGTGCCCCCACATAAATGTTAGGCCCCCTCTGCGCCAATAAAAATAAAAAAAACCCTCACCTTACCCTTTTTCACAACAAGCTAATGGGTCCTGTCATTACGTCCTGTCCGTGTCTTCTTTCTGGTACCCGGCGCAGCGACGTAATCACGTCACGCTGACATGATGACATCACATGCGCCGGGACGCAAGGTGTTAGAGTGGTGGGCAGAGGGTTTGCTCTGCATTAGTCAGGCGATGGGCCAATCTGCCACAGCGCCCCTCTGCTATAAATGTCATTGCAGCTGGGCAGCGTAAAGCACAGAAATTGACCTGTGGTGCGTTTTATTAATCCGCATCATGTCAATTGTATTTACGTAATCGCTGCTTTTTTGTTTAAGGTTTTCCCCATTGAATTTAATGGGGAGGTAAAATCCACAACAAACAGCAGATGTTGCAATTTTTGCGGCGGAAAAGCTGCGATTCCACCGCAAAAATCGCAACGCAGGCAAAAAAAATTATCTTATACTTACCCAGAATTATGTGCTTCTTTATCCAGGCTGGCCTTCTGGGATGACGTTTCATCCCATGTAACCCGCTGCAGCCAATCACAGGTTGCAGTGGTCACATTGGATGAATCATCATCCCAAGAAGCCGGTCTGCAGGACGTCAGAGGGTAAGTATGGGCGTTTATGTTTTCCGCAGGGGACATTCTGGCTAAAAAACATCATCACAATTTGGGTATGTGCACACACACTAATTACGTCCGTAATTGACGGACGTATTTCGGCCGCAAGTCCCGGACCGAACACACTGCAGGGGGCCGGGCTCCTAGCATCATAGTTATGTACGACGCTAGAAGTCCCTGCCTCGCTGCAGGACAACTGTCCCGTACTGTAAACATGATTATACTACGGGACAGTTGTCCTGCAGCAAGGCAGGGACTCCTAGCGTCGTACATAACTATGATGCTAGGAGCCCGGCCCCCTGCAGTGTGTTCGGTCCGGGACTTGTGGCCGAAATACGTCCGTCAATTACGGACGTAATTAGTGTGTGTGCACATACCCTTTGGGTGCGGTTCTTCAGCCGGAATTCCCTGTGGCCACCAGGGCGGATATGCTGTGTATTTTTACGCAGCGTATCCGCCCCGTGCGAACATACCCTAAGGCTGGGTAAATGCTGCGGAATTTCCGCAACAGAATTCTGTGTGGAAATTCTGCAGCATTTACAGTTAGCAGTAAAGTGAATGAGATTTAGAAAAACTCATGCCCACGATGCGGAAAAAACGCAAAAATAACTTTCAGAAATTGACCAGCGGTGCAGATTTTAAATCCATAGCAGGTCAATTTATGCGTTTTCGTTGCTTATCTGCTGCAGGTTTTCCCCATTGAATTAAATGGGGATGTAATAACCCACAGCAAATAACAAAGTCTTTCGATTTATGTTGCAGAAACGCTGCAAAAAAAAAAAAATTGCAACTTTTTTTAAAATTGGATAAAAAAAAGCTTATACTTATCATCCGGCCGTTGTCATACCATGTGACTGCTGCAGCCAATGACTGTTTGCAGCGGTCACATGGGCTGCAGCGTCATCCCAGGAGGTCAGACTGCACGGACAACTGAGGGACGCATCGCCATGACTACGGTCCGGGGTAAGCATGTGGTGCGGTTTTTCAGACGAAAATTGCTGCGCTTTCTAGATCAGATACACTGTGTAGTTTTACGCAGCGTATCCGACGCATGAGAACCCGGTCTAAGGGTATGTTCCTACACAACTCTGCAGCAGATTCTCAAAAAAACGCTGCTAAATCTGTGACAGAAATGTGCACCAAATAGTGCATTTTTGCTGCGCATATTGCTGCGGAAACGCTGCATTTTTTCTGTAGCAGTTTTAGACTTCAACATTGATTAAAGCATAGTATATGTGCACCTGCGGAATTCCAGCAATTTTTACTGCGTTTCCCCTGCGTAAATGCTGCAAAAACGGCAACTGCTGAATTTTTGCTCCCATTGATGTCTATGGGCCAAACACGCAGCATCTCCGCACAAAACACGCAGCATAAATTGACATGTTGCAGAATTGAAAGATGCACCGCAGAACACTTTCTGCACGACTTTTCTGCGTTTTTTTCCGCAGCAAGGGCATAAGATTTTCTAAATCTCATTCACTCTGCTGTTACTATAAACGCGGCCGAATTTTCGTTGTTACAATATATGGGAACCCAACCTGAAAGAGCATATGATTAACCTCCCCTCTCTCTTTCATTCAAATCACACCCTCTCCCTACCCCTTCCTTATAAGTTTGCTAAATTACACTATGTTTTTCTTGTGGAGTTTTACTAAAGTGAAAAAGCAGGATTTCATTTAATTTTAATGTTAAGGTTAAAGAACAGCAAAGATTCATGTAGTATTACTCATGTAATGCCTTATAATTGCATACCTCCCAACCGTGCCGGATTTAACGGGACAGTCCCGGATTCCGGGCAGTGTCCCACTGTCCCAGGCAGCCGGGGGTATGTCCCGTTGTCAACTGTATCTGCGTCCTCAGGACTAAGATACAGTTGAACCCAATGCTGAAGCAAGGAACCGTCAGCTCCCTGCTTCAGCATTAGTTCAGAGCGGAGGAGCAGAGGGAGCTCCTCTGCTTGCCGAGGACTCCCCGGGCACAGCGCTACTTTAAACCATGTATGGACAGTGACTACTCCTGGAGCGGAATCCCCATAGCACTATCTACATGGACACTGTGCCAATATATAGGGGCACTATCTACAGGGGACACTGTGGCGCTATCTACATGGGCACTATCTACACTGACTTTGGCACTTTATATGCAGGCACTGGCACTAGGGGCAGCTAAGGGGGCATTATACTGTATGGGGGCAGCTAAGGGGGCATTATACTGTATTGGGAAGCTATAGGGGCAATATACTGTATGAGGAAGCTATAGGGGCGATATACTGTATGGGGCAGCTATGGGGTATTATATTGTACAAGGGCAGCTACGGGGGCATTATATTGTATGGGGCAGCTATGGGGCATTATGCTGTATAGGGGAATTTGTTTGGGAATTATACTGCATGGGGGCACCTGTGTGGGCATTATACTGTATGGGGGCATCTGTGATGGCTTTATACTATATGGGTGCATCTATGGGGGCATTATACGGTATGGTGGCAGCTAAAGGGCATTATACTATGTGGGGGCAGCTGTTTGTGTGGGGATTGGGTGTGATTAGAGGCGTGGCTTAAAAGAAAACATTTGCCAAGACGGATGTCCCTCTTTGTGATGCTTAAAAGTTGGGAGGTATGTAATTGTATGCTGAATCATAAGACTGTATGTAACCTGATGTAAAAATATAACTGGAGGTAAAAAAAAATTAGCCTGTGGTAAAAAAAACAACATAGGTTTTAGTTTTTTTATTTTAAAATCCTCCATCCATAAAATTAGTCCACAACTGAAAAACTAGGCCAGGGTCTTGTCTTGTTCCTTGAGAATTCTTCGGCAGCCAGCTGGAATTGACAGGTAACATAGCTGAAACATATCACAACAGCTGTCTGTCCCTTGATTTCTACTAAATAACTGGTAAGTAAACGTCTGGGGTGAGAGATCACTGAGAAAAAACAGGCACTGCTGAGTTTTCTATGTATAATCAGATTAGCGCATGATAAGCAGAAGATAGCACCTAACGTTCAACATCTGCCGAGGAGCAGCTCTGTTTGTTGTAGATCCAGGTGCTTTTCACATTATTTTCATTGCGTCACCTGTCCAAAAGCAAAATCTCATATACTAAGAAACCAATATCAGAACTCCTGCACACATAAGCATGCAAATGAATGATAATCTGGTTGTGTTTTTTTCTTGTTTATATTTGGAATCTTTTCGCCTGTTTTGTAATCTAGCATATAGCCAGTTCAAGTTATTATGTTTAGTTTCATTCTAGTTTATTATAGAATTCACACCATTTAAACGTGAAGTATGGAGAAAATCCACACTGCAGGCTCTTCACTGCGTTGGGTGTAATGCCGGGGGTTAAGAGAAATGTATATACACAGTAATAAGGAATTAGGTCTTATTTTACTAAAACTTACATTTCATGTGGCTCAAATTCCTCTCTCTCTACAAAGCACATGAACATGGTCTCTAATGAAGGACATTTATGACATATCCAAAGGATATATCATAAATGTCAGATAGATGTGGGTCCCATCTCCAGATCGGGGCCCCCTAAACCCCCTTCTAGCTTTTTGTTCTCATGCTGCCCTCCCGCCACTTACTGATTACATGGTCGGGAGTTACGGAAAAACCGCTTAACTTGCTGAGCTACGCTGTTTCCGTAACTCCCATAGAACTGAATAGTAGATACGGAAACAGAGTAGCTTGCATGCTACGCTACTTCCGTAACTGCCATTTAATACTATACGTTACGAAAACAGCGTAGCTCAGCGAGTTACGCTGTTTCCGTAACTCCTGACCACGTCCCAACCATGTAATCAGGAATTGTCCGGAAGTCAGCGTGTGCACAAAAAGCTAGAACGGGGATTAGGGGGCCCCATTTTAGAGATAGGTGGGAGGCGCATCTATCTGACATTTATGACATATCCTGTGGATGTGTCATAAATGTCCTTCAAGGGAAAACCCCTTTAAGGACTTCAAACGTCTGTTTGTTGAAAGAATTGACAGCAAGCAACATCCAACTTGGCAGATCAACATTTCCACAGATATCTGCCTTCAGTCTGCATCTGTCCCGCTTATTTGTGTCACAAAAAGGCGCCCACAGTTGGCAGAAAATGGTCTAATCCAAAATCTCTAGTGCAGGGGTACTCAACTACTTTTGGCAAAGGTCCACTTACCAGGCTCTGTCGTCAGGTAAAGGTCCAAGCTGAAAACCAGTAGTAAATATTTTTAGATGTCACACCCCCCATGCAGATAGTGCCACACAGTCCCCCTGCAGATAGTGCCACACAGTCCCCCTGTAGATAGTGCCACACACAGTCCCCCAGTAGATAGCGCCACACACAGGACCCCTGTAGATAGCGCCACACAGCCCCTGCCCTTTAAAATAGTGCCACACAGTCACCCCCTTGTAGATAGTGCCACACATACCCTCCTTGTAGATGCAACACAGTCCCCTTGTAGATAGTGCCTCCAAAACAAATTAAAAAAATGTATACTCATCTGGCCCCGTTCCCATGACGAATGGAGCTGCTCTGCAGGCCTCTTCAGCCACGTTAGGCCTGCAGCCTATGAGATGCCGAGACAGGATCCTTGTGTAGGCCGGCACGATGCACTGATGCACCAGCGTCTTATAGGCTGCAGGCCTAACGTGGCCTGTAGCCTAGTGAATGGCTGACCATTCACTAGGCTGAGTGGCTGAGTGCATTCAATTGTATCGGCCAACTAGATACTTTTACTTTTGGCTTAAATGGTCACTACCCTTTCAGCAAACTTTGCATAAATCAATAGTACAAGCAAATTTAATTAAATTTGTAGTATATCTTATTAGAAAAAATTGCCTCTTTCTCACCTTATCATTCTCCTCCCCTCCCCCCATGCCCGCTCTCTCCTAAATGTTCACTTATTAATTTCATGGACTATTAGGCTATGTTCACATGGAGTATTTTGCAGGAGGAATATCTGCCTCAAAATTCCGTTTGGAAATTTGAGGCAGATTTTCCTCTCCCTGCACGCCGATTTTCGCGGAGTTTTTCGCCCGCGGCCATCGAGCGCCGCGGGCATAAAACACCGCAAAATACGCTTTCTCTGCCTCCCATTGAAGTCAATGGGAGGTCAGAGGCGGAAACGCCCGAAGATAGGGCATGTCGCTTCTTTCTCCCGCGAGGCATTTTCGGCCCGTTTTTGCCGAGTTTTGCGACGCGGTTTCCACGTCAAAAAACTCGTCAAAATACTCCGTGTGAACATAGCCTTAGTTCACTGAGGGATCAGATTACAGCTGCCCTTAAAAGTCTATGGAGAGGGGAGGGGGAGCCAGAGAGACACAGACGCTGCAGCTTCTGGTAAGATTCTTATGTCACACCATTGCTGGATTCTCAGCTACACTGATCTGTACTCTGTATAATCTCCATGTTGCTACAGCTTCTTTATAAACGTGATAGATGGAGATAGGAACAGGATTCTCCTCTTCTCTGCGTGCAGTGTATGGCAGACATGATAGCTATTAGGCTCTGCTCACTAGCTCATAGAAAATTGAGAATTATAGATGTAGCCTGCAGAGGGGAAACTGCTAAAAAAAATATATGCAGAATACAAGTTCTATAATGACCAGAAATAGAGTTATTCCTCATTCACACACATATGACGGCTTATTCGGAAAAGTCACATAAAAGGTTAGGTACGCTTTAAATAGTATTTCTACTGAAAACTTACAAACGGCCATATATTAGTAAATCAGAAATTTGAGGCACAGCCAAAGCTTGAGAATTATGTTTGTCTTTTTTTTTTTAATATTGCCATTTTTTTCTGTTTTTGCTGTGGAAGCTTTTTAAAAAGTGACAACAGGAAGTGAAGTCATAATGATTATTTTGATTTGTCCCATCAATAACACATTGACGGTTTACTGTCAGTTCCAGCGAAAATAAAAATGACAACCAATATGGCCGCACTTTCTGTTCAGTAAATAGAAACATTCCAGTTTAAATCTAGAGTCTGAAAAGCATCCTGATCATGTTGAACTGACACAGGTGATTGGCTTATTACAATAGAAAGCTCTGATACACTTGAGGCTGGATTCACACGAGCATGTCCGGTCCGTAAAGGACGGAACGTATTTCGGCAGCAAGTCGAGGACCGAACACACTGCAGGGAGCCGGGCTCCTAGCATCATAGTTATGTATGATGCTAGGAGTCCCTGCCTCTCCGTGGAACTACTGTCCCGTACTGAAAACATGATTACAGTACAGTTGTCCCGCAGCGAGGCAGGTACTCTTAGGGTATGTGCACACGAGAAGTGGCTTTTACGTCTGAAAAGACAGACTGTTTTCAGGAGAAAACAGCTGCGTCGTTTCAGACGTAAAAGCTCCTCCTCGCATTATGCGAGGCGTCATTGACGGCCGTAATCTTGAGCTGCTCTTCATTGACTTCAATGAAGAATGGCTCAAATTACGTTGCAAAGAAGTGTCCTGCACTTCTTTGACGAGGCAGTCATTTTACGCGTCGTCGTTTGACAGCTGTCAAACGACGACGCGTAAATGACAGGTCGTCGGCACAGTACGTCGGCAAACCCATTCAAATGAATGGGCAGATGTTTGCCGACGTATTGTAGCCGTATTTTCAGACGTTAAACGAGGCATAATACGCCTCGTTTACGTCTGAAAATATGTCGTGTGAACCCAGCCTTAGCATCGTACATAACTATGATGCTAGGAGCCTGGCTCCCTGCAGTGTGTTCGGTCCGTGACTTGCGGCCGAAATACATTCCGTCCTTTACGGACCGAACATGCTCGTGTGAATCCAGCCTAAAGGGGTATTCTGATCTCAGACATAGGTACTGTGCTCTCAGTACAACACAAAAATGTGAGGACTCCTTCTGTAGACTTAACCTATTGTCAAAAAGACAAAATGTTCTGCCCTATGAAGCACTTCTTATTTTTTCACTAGCAAATACTGTCAATGAATAGCTAGTAACGGCTAACCCATTTGGTGAATAGTTGAGCAGGGCCGGCTCCAGGTCTATCCGGTCCTTTGGGTGACAGAGACACGGTGGGCCCCAACCCTTGGATTGACAAGTGTAGAGCAAGTTTACCCACATAGGAATTGTGCTTCAAAGCCCAGTGGGCCCTGCTCTCTTCACAGTTTTGCCTGGTGCGGATGCTGGCCCTGTAAAAGACTAGGTTTGAACATAGTCATTTTTGTTACCATTGAATATTCTCAGTTAGATGGTAGTCGGAATCACTATGTGTAAATTGTCCCAGTGCTGAGATCACAATCATTATCTGTCCTCCATAAGGGTATGTTCACACGGCTTAGCAAAATACGTCTGAAAATACGGAGCTGTTTTCAGGCAAAAACAGCTCCTGATTTTCAGCCGTTTTTGTAACTACTCGCGTTTTTCGCGGCGTATTTTACGGATATTATTGGAGCTGTTTTTCAATGGAGTCAATTAAAAACGGCTCCAAAAACGTCCCAAGAAGTGATATGCACTTCTTTGACGTGGGCGTCTTTTTACGCGCCGTCTTTTGACAGCGACGCGTGAAATAACACCTCTTGGGAACAGAACATCGTAAAACCCATTGAAATCAATGTGTAGATTTTTGTAGGCGTAATGGAGCCGTTTTTTCAGGCGTAATTCGAGCTGTAAAACGCCCGAATTACGCCTGAAAACAGTGCGTGTGAACATACCTCAATGTTTTCCTGATTTAATCTTCATTATCTGATAGTTTGTAGACTGTGATCAGCACAGAAAGCCTTATTATAAATAAATTATAGTTTGCCAGAATGCAAACAAGCTGCCAATCTGTTCCCAACCGAGCAAAATATCACAGAATGTAAATGCAGAGCTCATATTAACATCCGGATCATGAATTAACTAGATCTTGTTCTAAAAAGCCCAAATCATTCCTCTATTGAGACGACCATATTTTACGTCCATGTGCTGTACGTTGAAATAACGGACAGCACACTGACCCATGCAAATTAATGGGGCTATTCACACATGCGTGTTTTTTCACACACACTGTGTGTCCGTTGAGTGAAACTCACTGCATGTCCTATTTTGGTCTACTTTTGCAGGCCACGTCGCCCATTGAAGTCTATTGTTGCGTA
Organism: Rhinoderma darwinii; assembly: GCF_050947455.1. NCBI lineage: Eukaryota > Metazoa > Chordata > Amphibia > Anura > Rhinodermatidae > Rhinoderma > Rhinoderma darwinii. Next base: position 79,098,823 of record NC_134690.1, read on the forward strand.
AAAAAACACAGACAGCACACGGACAACATACGTGTGCTGTCCGTTTTTCAACTGTACTGAATGCATAATGCACACTCCATTTTCTTATTTGCGGACGCAAAACGGACACGCTCATCTGAGTAAGGCCTTAGTAAAACTAGTTATTCCTACTACTTCTTGTTTTTCCCGACAGTAGATTTGGGCCGGGTACACACGTAGTGTAAATAGTGCAGATTTTCAACAACGGATTTCGTTGCGGAAAATCCGCAGCATAATACAGTAGCAGTAGAATGGATGAGATTTGAATAAATTATAAAAACTGAAAATCTGCTCAGAAATGGACCTGCGGTGCAATTTTTTTATCACGCAGCATGTCAATTGTATTTGCGTAATCGCTGCTTTTTTGTTGCAGGTTTTCCCCATTGAATTCATTTGGGAGATAAAACCGAAACAAATACTAGCTGTTGCAATTCCACCGCAAAAAAACATATCTGGATTTCTGTGTTTCTTTGTCTAGGCCGGCCTCCTGGGATGATGTTTCATCCCATTTGACTGTTGCAGCCAACCACAAGCAGAAACGATCACATGGGATGAAACGTCATCCTAGGGAACCGCGAAGCAGTACGGTAGAGGGAAGCGTTGCCATGGCTATGAGTAAGTATGAAATTTTTATTTCTTTTTACGTGCAGTTTTCCGCAGCGGACATTCCAACCAAAAAACTGCACCACAATCCTAAAAGTGATGACAGAAGATGCAGCTGGAAGACCGGGCGGTCTGGTTGCTTAGGCAATAGTATGATGCTGGAAATCTCTCCTGCAAGGAAAAGCAGGTGGTCCAGCTGCCCGAGCAACCGTACATTAAAGGAAGCTTTGCAGGATAGGCTTTCGGCCTACGCACCTGAACCACCAGCTCACCCGGCTATATCCCCCACCATCACTTTTAAGCTTCTGGCAGGAGACGCGGCTGCACTCATAGCTAAACAACTCTTTAAAATTCCTGACTGTATCCTTACAGTCCTGACAGCAGAATACATGCTTCTATTAACAGGTGCCATGGCTCAGTCAATGAACTACAGATACAAGCAACTGTAAAATAGCCTGTATTCCAAGGATGCCAGGTACTCATAAGTTTAAAATTATTGAACCGTAGCTGAAAATTATAAATTGCAGTAAAAAAAAAAAAGTGATTAATAAGAAATGCATAATTAAGGCAAATAATGGCATGTTCACACAGTTTGACACTTATTTTGCAATGGAAACCGCGGCAAAAACCGCATCAGAAAACGGCCATCATTGCCTCCCATTGTTTTCAATGGAAGGTGAAGTTTTTTGCCCTATCTTGAGGCTTTTTCTGCCTCAAAAACCCCATTGAAATCAGTGCGAGATGGAAAAAACGTCGCGAACGACCGACACGTTTGTTGACGCATTTTTTTAATGTGTTTTATGTCAAAAACCACTCGTGATTTTTCCCTTTGCCTGTTGAAAAAACAGGTAACAAAAAATGCGTCAAAAAACGCCTGTGGTGCAAAACCACTTAAAAAAAACGGAGCTGTTTTTTTTTCAGGCAGAATTTTGTGCCTGCAAAAAAACTCTGTGTGAACATAGCCTAAGGAGAATAGTATAAAAAAAACGCCCGCTGAGTACGAACCATGTAAAATATTCTTTAATTAAAGGGTGTGCAACGTGTGACTATTCTTGCCTCCCACCCGTCCCATGAGACGATATTTCCTGAGTCGGTGAGATACTAGAAAGTCTGTTGAGCAATTATTTATTGTCCCTTCTGGCCGCTCCATCCACACACACTGTCCAGCTGTTCCCCTTTTCTGAGTGCATCATGCATATGTTACTACTGTGCAACTCCAAAGCTCAAGTTCTTCGTCAGTCCTATTCATATTGTTCTCTGCATAAGATAAAGCGTATCCTAGATAGAAGATTCCCAGCTTGCGCCTATGCTAACTCTGACCTCTCTAGAGGATTACACATGGGGGCAGGGAAGATATTGGCAATGCCCTGATACTTTTAACTTTGAATGGTTAATGAGACAAAACCCCCATCTTTCAAATGGTGACAATGGGAAAACAAATGAACTGGTTTATAGTAAGAACTGATGAAGAGGCATTGCATTTCTTTATTGTAATTTAGGATTCTCCAGATAACTGAATTTGTAAAATTACAATATCTATGGATGTATGCTGGGATAACTGATTCTCTGTTTGCACTTAGGTTGTCATCAAAAATTTTGTAAATACTGAGAAATATCCAATAGGGTCAGTTCACACAAAAAACACCCGAAATTGCCACCCATCGATTTCAATGGGAGTCAGAGGAGGTTTTTTTTCCCGGCACAGATTGGCCGCTTGTGGAGAAAAAAAGCAGCATTTCTTTTCTTGCCCCAGTTTCTGCCTCTGACCTGAAATCAATGGGAGGCAGAAAAAACCTGCAGCGCTTGTTTCTGAGCGTTTTTTCCCAGCAGTCCTTGCATTAGCTTTACTGGCTGTAGGGAAAAAACGCTGCAAAAAAAAAGAAGGCGTAAAAAAAGCGCAGGCAGTTCAAAATCTGCCGCAAAGTTCCTGAAGGAATTCTGAGGCAGATTTTTTCTAAATAATAATATGATATATAGAATTTTAATGATATATTGGCATAGGGTAAAGGCAGTAAAATATGATCACTTATTTCTAATCAGAATTTCTGTTTTTCTTTTGTTGCAGAATGTTTCTTAACAGGGCGGTCTCATAAAGACTACCCCTCTCTATATGCCCTATTAGGGTTTATGGACATCAAAGAGGGGCTCTTGTTCAGGACCCTCTCTATGGTCCAGAAGGGACAGCTGTACTGGCGTACCCAACCTGTCAATGCATTACATGAACAGCCATTCCATAGCTCCCAACATTGTCATCCCCTTTAGCAGAACACTTTTAAGCCCCTAATCTGCTTAGTAACGCCCACAAAACACCCAAAGAAAACCTCGACAATCCTGCCAAAATCTTGATAGTCAGGAGGTATGCAATTCATTTCAATGGCTGTCATGTAATGATACAATTCCTGGCAGTGAAAAATTAGTCACCAGTCACAGCTGATCGGTGGAGGTTAGAGAAGCCAGCTTTATAAGTGAACCCATTTGGAGGGTCTGCATTATTTTAACAACCCCTTTTCTGATTGAGGGTCCCCTTGCATATACAAGATGCCCACTGAAATGAATTAACACCCATTGTTCAGGGGCGTAGCTAGGGGGGGCAGGCGGGGCATGTGCCCCGGGCGCAACCCGGTGGTAGGTAAGGGGGGGCACCGAAGAGCAGCTGATCGCTGCTGATAGGTGCCCCGTATGTCGGACACCTGCAGCAGCTTTAGGAAGAGCCAGGAAATTACGGCGTTCTGACTGGGTTCTGTGACGGCCAGGGAGTGGACCAGTCCAGTCACCTGACTTGTCACCTGACCTCACATCAGTGACATGAGGTCAGATGAGACTCAGGTCAGGGGACAGGTCCACTCCCATGCTGCAGCCTTCCAGCTCTGCTGTTACACATGCCGAGAAGCAGAGAGGAAGCTCCGCCCACAGCCCGTTCTGACCTGTGATGCTGTCAGCAAGGAGACATGGTGTCTGTGTGTGTATATGTGTGTTTGTATGTGTATATGTTACAGTATATGTGTGTGTGTGTGTGTGTGTGTGTGTGTGTGTGTGTGTGTGTGTCTGTGTCTCTGCATGTGTTTATCTCCTACATCTTCTACATTATCTGTACTCAGAGAGTTATCACTGTGTTATCTGTGGTGTTACATAGGACTGCAGGCAACATCTACTACATTATCTGTGCTGTGTACATATGTGCCTGTGTGGGTATATATGGGTCTGTTTGTGAATGTGTCTTTGTGCTTGTATATTTGTGCCTTATATGTATTTGTATATGTTCAGGTCTGTGTATTTATCTGCCGGTGTGTGTATATGTGTCTCTACGTCTATATATTTACCTGTATGTATATATTCCAGATGTGTGTATGTATATTTGCCTGTATGTCTAAACATCTGTCTTTATGTATGTACAGTATATATGTTCCAGCGTGTCCATATATGTGGTTACATTTTGGTTTGTGTAGGGGGCGACAATAAAGAGTCCCGCACAGGGCACCATCCAAGCTAAGGCCGGCCATGGCTGTCACCAACCCTAGTCAGAAGGAACTCCGTCGCTGCCTGCGCCGAATGACCTCCTCGGCTTCTCCGGTAAGTCACACCAGGCAGAGCGGAGAGTGGTAGCGGTAGGCTACCGCTCACCGGTCTGTTCACAGTGTGGCGCTAAGTACAAGGGGGGGAGTGTGGCGCTATTTAAAAGGGGGGGAATGTGGCACTATTTACAAGGGGGGGGGAGTTTGGCGCTATTTACAAGCGAGGGGCTGTGTGTGGCACTATCTGCAAGGGGGCTGTGTGGCGCTATCTACAGGGGGCTGTGTGTGACCTCTTTAATTTATTTTCTTTTAATTTCTTTTTATGTTAATTACATTATAGAACTACATCGCTTGTAAAATGTAGAAATGCTTTTATACTCGAGTTACATTAAAAAAATTGTGAAAAAAAATTACACCTCATTGGGAAAGCATACCTGGCGAGGGGGAAGGAGATGTCGGGAAATAAGTTGTGGGGGGCGCCAATCTGAATTGTTGCCCCGGTTGCAGGAGAACCTAGCTACGCCTCTGCATTGTTTACAATACATCAGTATGTGTCCCCAACTTCACAATCATTTTTCTTGGCAATTCTCTTGCATACAAAGTTACCAATAAGACTGGGACTTTATGGTAACAGTAAAATCAGTTCTATAAATTGGCAATGGAAAATATTTTACCTTGAATTTACAGTGATTGTCTGTTTCCTTGTAGACTTATGAAATACCTGCCCCAGGACACCGATACCAGCGACAGCCACGTGACCCACATAACAGTGATAGCAAGAGGACCTGTCAAATACTGTGCCAGCCATTGGCCCATCATAACAACTATAATAAAATGTGTTCCATCGTTTTGACGGAATGAATACCGTAGTCGAATGCACTATTCATTCCGTCAAAACGATGGAACCCTTACACGACGGTGACAAACGGAAACCATTTTCACCGAATCAGTCACCATTGAAATCAATGGTGATGCAAACGGAAACCTCTGGTTTCCATTTGTTTCAGTTTGGATTCCGTTCATGGGTTACCCTGACGGAAAGCTCCGACAGAACAAATTTCGTCCCCACACTGCGGAATGCCACCGTAAAAACCGCACATAAATTGACCTGCGGTGCGGTTACTTCAACCGCAGCATATCAACTAATGCTGCGGACACGCAGCTCTTCTGTTGCGGGTTTACCCATTGAATTCAATGGGATGCTTAAACCAACAACAAAGCAGTGTGTGTTGCGATATTTGCGGCGGAATCACAGAGATGTCGCCGCAAAAATCACAAGTAAGAAAAATAAAAATAAAGTTATACTTACCCAGAGTTCCCTGCTTCTTCTCCAGTCTGGCTTCCCTGGATGACATTGCAGGCCATGTGACTGCTGCAGCCAATCACAGGCTGCAGCGTCACATGGCCTGCAACGTCATTCCAGGAGGCTGGACTGCGCATCGAGAAGAGGGAGGGGGTAAGTATGAATATTTGTTGTTTTTTTTGTTTTTTCTACGGAAATTCCGCCGGGAAAAACGCACCACGATGTGGTGCGACTTTTAGGATGGCTTTCCCTGCAATGTTCAGGGCGGATACGCTGCGTAGCTTGACACAGTGAATCCGCCCTGAATACGCTGTGTGCGTTCCTACCCTAAAAGCAACTGTGGAAGTGTATTGGTCAATTGGTTGTCAAGGACTTTCTCCAAAATATCAATTTACTGTGAAATATCTACTAAGTTTCCTACGTTTGTTGAGGAACGAGATGAGTTTAGGCATGAAAGATGCAATTCCCCTTTAAATAACACAAAGACTTAATTTTCGAAATCTCCCTATATGTATTTTATAGTTCTGCCTTAACACCTTCCATGACCTTTGACTTTATTCTTTTGGATACCGCCAGCTCCCACACACAATAGGTATTGCATACGCAGCCTGAACTCCCTACCTACAAGCAAACACTCTTTAGATCCTCCCAAACTCCTACATTGTAGTCACCAGCATTTTCTTTAATCCAACCTAAGTAGTATTTTTACCAGTATCCCCCCATCCGAAAGCACTAATCAGGCTGGATTACAATTTCCACCTTTTGTTTCATTGTCTTTGCCTCCTGTGTAATGAAATCTTCTGCAATTATCCGGACTTCCTAATGTATAGACATGTGCACATGTTAATGTCCATAGCTTTTAAATGTAAAGACATTGTTGCAGTATGGCACGTGGACTCCATATCTGGAGAAGGGTGGCAAAATTTTAGAAAGCTGCAGAAAGTCCTAAAGGGGATATCCGATGTTCTATGCACCATTGGCTTGATTTTTGTTTGCATTTCCACTCAAATATTTATGAATAGATGCAATCCGTGTCCATGAATGTGGCTCCATTAAATGCAATAAGGGATCATTTTTATTTTTCTACATAACCTGCAATGTTATTTTCATAAATGGATAACATCAATGTATACATATTATATGAGTGAAACTGTATAAATATATACACCCAATATATACACACATGTACACAAATGAACCTAAAATAAAAAAAATAAGCCATTTCATTATTAGAAGCTATGTACACTTTTCAAGGCAATTTTTTGTTTTCTAATAGATCGTTTGATTTTGAACAACTTTTGAATTGTTTTTTTATTTAAAAATAAATTAACTTTTTGAGATACAGCATCTCTGTACCCTGCATACATAAAAGATGTATCTTGCGGGTAAAGCCAAATCTGTCATGTCAGCAGGACTGATGGCTTCGGTGAACACTGGTCCTGCGTCTCTGACATGCAGGATCCAGTGGTTATCGATCATGAACTTAGATGTGATCGATAACAGTTGGATCCTGCGTGTCTCTAACCAGTGTTCACTGAAGCCGTCAGTCCTGCTGACCTAACGGATTCAGATTTGACTGCAAAACACAGCTGCTATGTATCCAGGATACAAAGAAGTTGTATCTCATAAAGTGATTTTTTTTTTTATAAAAAAAAATTCAAAAATTGTTCAAAATCAAATAAAACATTGAGTTATTTAAAAAAAAATTGGATTCAAAAGTGTATATAGCCTATTATTATTGATAGACTTCATTAAAAATATTCTATCGTTTTGCATACACACACTATGTATAATGATAACCGTGCCTAAGGTTGTGTTCAGGGATCTCCCAACTAAGTAGCATTCATGCACACAGCAGCAAGGAGGTAGGAGGCCAATAGGATGGTCGTTTCCCTCCAGATCATAGACAGGTATGGACATCTTCCTTGGATACCAGGCATAAACATTGTTTCCATCTCCTGAAGCAGGCCTAGAGTGAAAAAAACATGAAGATCTGGAACACAATGTAAATTAGGAAGATAATGATTGACATCAAATAAATAAATACATTTGAACTTGGGCAACCCCTTTGAAGGATGAGTTGGTATGCTAGATCATCATGTAGAAATACTAGTCATATGGTCCCCAGGGATCAAAATCAACTTGAGGGAACTTAATAATAAAGGACAAGCAACTGTTGTTCTTGCCTTGGTGCCTTAACATGTGCACTTTTAAGGGCATCCTATGATGATGAAACAAAAACTTTAATATATACATCATGTTAATGTTAAGAATATTGGAATTCCAAAACGCCACATGGGGTGTCTGAAAAGTGATTATAAAAACATACATCAACTTCTAATGAACTCATGCAGGACAACAACTCCATGTTTTCTCACCTACAGTATTATAATCTTGGACAGTCACTGCCTCTGAGTAGATCACATATTAATCCACTAAACACACTATTTTGGATATTACTATTAGTTGATTGGTTACTACCAACGATTGAGTGGCCCATCCATATCCCTTTCCGCTGCATCCAATACCTAATTTTAAGAAAAGCTTGGTCATCCAAAGGGAGAGTTATTGTATCTGTACAGTATAGAGAAGACTACATCTAGCATGGAAGGGGTTAAAATAAGATGAGACTGGATTAAAAGGTTGTGTTTTTATCCTGTTTCGGAGTTATGACAGAATTAATAACTTTTAGGTAAGTATAGATGATATATTCTTAGGTGCTCCCTACTTTGAGCAGATTTGCAACAAGGAATTCATTGGAATTATTTTCTTTGGTCTCCGACAGTTCTCCACATCTGTCGAGTGACATGCTCTGTCAGGATCTCATTTGAAGTCCTTCCTCACAGGTATTTAAGACCTTGAGTAAACCATTACGATATTATAGGAAACACTGAACAGTTTGTATGAGCAGCTTACTCAATATAGCTGCATCTCTTGAGTCAGTGTAGAGTAAAGCGTCTCCATTATAATCACTCCATATATGACCTATTTACCTGTTGCCCAGTATTTATGTAGCACTAGCAAATTCTGCAGCCTGCACAAAAAATGACTCACATAGAACGTGTCACCAGTGGGGCTCAGAATTAAATTTCCATGTCAATTTCATGCCAATTAACCTAAGTATGTTTTTGGAATGTTTGAGGAAACCCAGTCAAAGATCAGGAGCACAATCAAACTCTATACAAAAGTTGTCCAGGTCAGATTTGAATTGAGGATCACAGTGCTGCATGTTAGCCGTGCAGGGGGTAGTGTGCCACATGCCCAAACCACACACTAGTTTACAGTGAGTTGCAGTATTGTGAGTCGCCCAGCTTACATAGGTGAAGCACTTTGAAATAGTGTTATTCACCTTTACCAGAGGCATAGCTTGGTTCTCCAGCACCCAGGGCAAAGATTCAGTTTAGCAACCCCCCCCCCCCCAACCTCTTCCCCGACATCTCCTTCCCCCTCGCCAGGTTTGTTTTCCCTACCAATAAATGAGGTGTAATTTTTTTTCCACATTTTTTTTTTATGTAACTCGAGAATAAGGCCATTTGTATATTTTACAAGCAGTATCGTTCAATATACAACACCAGAACAAAGCTCATTACATATAAACAGCACCAGAACAAAGCTCATTACATATAAACAGCACCATAACAAAGCTCATTACATATATACAACACCAGAACAAAGCTCATTACATATATACAGCACCAGAACAAAGCTCAGTACACATATACAGCACCAGAACAAAGTTTAGTACACATATACAGCACCAGAACCAAGCTCAGTACATATATACAGCCCCAGAACCAAGCTCAGTACATATATACAACACCAGAACCAAGCTCAGTACATATATATATATATACACACAGCACCAGAACAAAGCTCTGTACATACTAGTCCTTCTCAATGAATTAGAATATCATCAAAAAGTTAATTTATTTCAGTAATTAAATTCAAAAACTGAAACTCATATTATATAGATTCATTACACACAGAGTGATCTATTTCCAGCATTTTTTTTATTTTATTGTTGATCATTATGGCTAACAGCTAATGAAAACCCAAGATTTAGTGTCAGAAAATTAGAATATTAAATAAGTCCAATTTCAAAAATTATTTTTATAACCGAAATGTAGGCCTACTGAAAAGTATGTACAGTATATGCACTCAATACTTGGTTGTGGCTCCTTTTGCATGAATTACTGCATCAATGTGGCATGGCATGGAGGCGATCAGCCTGTGGCACTGCCGAGATGTTATGGAAGCCCAGGTAGCTTTGATAGTGGCCTTCAGCTCGTCTGCATTGTTGGGTCTGGTGTCTCCCATCTTCCTCTTGACAATACCCCATAGATTCTCTATGTGGTTTAGGTCAGGCGAGTTTGCTGGCCAATCAAGCACAGTGATACTGTGGTTATTAAACCAGGTATTGGCACTTTTGGCAGTGTGGGCAGGTGCCAAGTCCTGCTGGAAAATGAAATCAGCATCTCTATAAAGCTTGTTAGCCGGGGGAAGCATGAAGTGCTCTAAAATTTCCTGGTAGATGGCTGCGTTGACTCTGGACTTGATATAAACACAGCTGACCAACACTGTTGCTCAGTGGTCCAAAGTCCTGTTTTCAGATGAAAGTAAATTTTGTATTTCATTGGGAAATCAAGGTCCCAGAGTCTGGAGGAAGAGTGGAGAGGCGTCAATCCAAGTTGCTTGTGGTCCAGAGTGAAATTTCCAGAGTCAGTGATGGATTGGGGAGCCGTGTCATCTGCCGGTGTTGGTCCACTATGTTATATCAAGTCCGGAGTTAACGCAGCCAGGAAATTTTAGAGCACTTCATGCTTCCCTCTGCTGACAAGCTTTATTGAGATGTTGATTTCATTTTCCAGCAGGACTTGGCACCTGCCCACACTGCCAAAAGTACCAATACCTGGATTAATAACCACAATATCACAGTGCTTGATTGGCCAGCGATCTTGCCTGACCTAAACCCCATAGAGAATCTATGGGGTATTGTCAAGAGCAAGAGGAGACACCAGACCTAACAATGCAGACGAGCTGAAGGCCGCTATCAAAGCAACCTGGGCTTCCATAACACCTCAGCAGTGGCACAGGCTGATCGCCTCCATGACATGCCGCATTGATGCAGTAATTCATGCAAAAGGAGCCCCGACCAAGTATTGAGGGCATCTACTGTACATACTTTTCAGTAGGCCAACATTCCGGTTATAAAAATCATTTTTGAAATTTGCCTTATATAATATTCTAATTTTCTGAGAATCTAAATTTTGGGTTTTCATTAACGGTTAGCCATAATCATTAACATTAGAAGAAAAAAAATGCTGGAAATAGAGTGTGTAATGAATCTATATAATATAGGAGTTTCACTTTTTTAACTGAATTACTGAAATAAATTAACTTTTTGATGATATTCTAATTCATTGAGAAAGACTAGTATATACATCACCAGAATCAAGCTCAGTACATAAATACATCACCAGAACCAAGCTCATTACATATATACAGCACCAGCACAAATACAGCTCAATTTAGTGCAACCTCTGCCGTATAGGCTTGCACTAAATTTTATACAGCTCCCAGTATGGCCCAAATAGTGCTGATTAGAGGTAGAATAAACATTTACATGAAGTGACTCACAGATTGTCAGATTCTAGTTGTTCTTTTTCTCTTTTCGTCTCCCTCCGGTCCAGACCTCTATGATGACTACTCCCGGCCACGGCCCATTTCTGCAGTTTGCAACTCAGATGTCTTCAGCTTCTCACTTTTCAAACATTTCTGCACCTATAAACAAAAGATAAAGTTCTCATGGTGCCAGACACTGTGCCCCTAAATATAACGGCGTCATACACTGCACCGCTAATTATAATAGCACCATACACTGTGTCACACACACGCACACACGCACACACAATGCCCCCTGTGGTCCCCTACATAGATCCCCCTGTAGATCGTGACCCCCATAGAGCCCCTGTAGATAGTGCCCCACATACAGCCCTGTGTAGTGTCCCACATATAGCCACCCCTGTAGATAGTGCCCTACATATAGCCCCTTGTATATAGTGTTCCACATATAGCCCCCTCTGAAAATAGTGGCCCACATGTAGCCCCCTCTGAAAATAGTTCCCCACATATAGCCCCCCTGTAGATAGTGCTCCACATATAGCCCACCCCTGTATATAGTGTCCAACATATAACCCACCCCTATAGATAGTGCCCTACATATATCTCCCCCTATAAATAGTGCTCCACATATAGCCCACATCTGTATATAGTGCTCCATATATAGCCCACCCCTGTATATAGCCCCCCTGTAGATATAGCTCACCCCTGTATATAGTGTCCAACATATAGCCCACCCCTGTAGTTAGTGCCCTGCATATATCTCCCCCTATAGGTGTTCCAAATATAGCCCACCCCTGTATATAGTGCCTCACATATAGCTCCCCTATTGTGCTCCACATATAGCCCACCCCTGCATATCGCTCCCCTGTATACAGTACTTCACATATAGCTCCCCTATAGTGCTCCACATATAGCCCACCCCTGTATATCGCCCCCCTGTAGATAGAGCCGACACCCTTGTAGATAATGTCAGTCAAATTTTTATTAGAATAAAAAAAACTTTACACTCACCTTAATCCTGTTCCCGCGTTGTCCAGTGGCAATGCTGTGGTTGAACGATGCAAGCAGCGCGTTGCCGTCATCGCGCCGCTTGCGTTGTTGAAAGGCGCTAATGTGCCTTCTTGAGCAGGGGGACCTTGCGGGCACTGCAGGATTTTAATCCATTACGGCGTAATGTGTTACCAATGGTTTTCTTGGTGACTGTGGTCCCAGCTGCCTTGAGATCATTAACAAGTTCCCCCCGTGTAGTTTTCGGCTGAGCTCTCACCTTCCTCAGGATCAAGGATACCCCACGAGGTGAGATTTTGCATGGAGCCCCAGATCGATGTCGATTGACAGTCATTTTGTATGTCTTCCATTTTCTTACTATTGCACCAACAGTTGTCTCCTTCTCACCCAGCGTCTTATGGTTTTGTAGCCCATTCCAGCCTTGTGCAGGTCTATGATCTTGTCCCTGACATCCTTAGAAAGCTCTTTGGTCTTGCCCATGTTGTAGAGGTTAGAGTCAGACTGATTAATTGAGTCTGTGGACAGGAGTCTTTTATACCAGTGACCATTTAAGACAGCTGTCTTTAATGCAGGCACCAAGTTGATTTGGAGTGTGTAACTGGTCTGGAGGAGGCTGAACTCTTAATGGTTGGTAGGGGATCAAATACTTATTTCTCCGTGCACAATGCAAGTAAATATATATCATTTTGACTATGTGATTTTCTTTTTTTTTTCACTGGTAAAATTAACCTAGCCTAAAAATTCTAGACTGTTCATGTCTTTGACAGTGGGCAAACTTACAAAATCAGCAAGGGATCAAATACTTATTTCCTTCACTGTATTCCATATCCCGTGGATATGCCATAAATGTCTAAGGTGGGAAAACCCCTTTAATCAGAGTTTGACAATGAGAGCTCATTTATTTATCGGTAGGTTACCTTAAATTATATAAATAAAATTAAGAAACACGCAACAAATTGTAGTGTGAAAACGCACTGTAGTGTCTTCTTTAGATTAAATCTAAAGGTAAACTGTGAAAAAGTGTTCAAAGAGAATATACACTTTAAAGGTGTTGTCCGGGCATGGGACGTTTTTTTCATACTGGATCCACAGGATAGGTTATCAGTATATGATCGAAGGGGCTCCGACGCCCAGATCCCACACCGATCAGCTGGTCCGACTGCCTTTGGGCACCGGATGTCCATTGAATATTCACTTAAATAGGAGCAGATCTGCAGTCCGGCCGCTATGCAGTGTACAGAGCCATCTGCTTCCAGCATTGAACACTGCATAACATCCGATGCCTGCAGGCAGCTGGTCCCGTGCCGGGATTACCCCTTTAAGGAATACATGGGAATAGTCATATTTAGACAAAAAATTCACTGAATGTATGCAGGAAAATAACAAGGAGACAGAATTTTAAGATTGCTTTGGGTGTGCACAAATTGAAAGAAAAAAAATAGACAATATGCCTAGCATAGATATTACCCTGCCTTGATACTAAGACGTAAAACACATGTTAATGTTCTTTCAAATTAAGACATTTTACTTGGTAATTCTAAGTCCTTTAAGGGCATTTTATCCAAGAACACTGAAACATGTCACATTAAAGCAGTTTGTCTAGAGGAAATACCAAAGTAAATCAGATCTGATAAAAAAAATTGATAAACAATCTCAGGAAACCGTTGGTTGTAGACATTCATGCTAATGCATCTAAGATGTAACTAAAGGTTTATGCACACCAAGAAGTGGGCCAAAATGAGCACCTTCTAGTACTAGAAAGTACAAGAACGCTTACAGATTCTAGTTCATGTCATCATAATAGCATTACGAAGTTTCTCCAGATTTTCCAGATACATATTAAGGGTATGAATCTCTCCACCACATCCAAACAGTGTTCTATTGAACTCAGATCTAGTGAATGTGCAGCTATTGGAATATTTTGGACTCATATTCATGGATCCAGCTTTTAGATGACATTTTATTTTTCATATGATGCATTATCTTGGTGGAGTAGCCTTTAGAAGTTGGGTAAAATATGTACATGGTTGGATGCACATGATCAGCAACATTCCGTAGTATTTTTTTGTATCAAGGAGCAAAGAAAACATTCCCCACACCAATACACCAGAATGGATTCATGGATTAGTGAAATTTATGTCAAATTCTTACTCTGCAGTAAAAATGAAGGTTTTTCAGACCAGGCGACATACTTCCAATTCTCAACTGTCCAGTTTTTGTGGGCTAGTGACCACTGTAGCACCAAGTTCCTGTTCAGTAAGTGTACTTTCAGAAAACTTTTGATATGTCATATGGACATATCAAAAGTTTTGATCAGTGGCGATCCAGGGGCTGAGACCGCCATAATCGTTAAAACGAAGGGGCAGAAGTGCCCAGCTGAGCGCCCTACACCTTTAGCTGTGATTGTTTCTCCGCATCAACCTGACGACGGGCTCACATAGAACGTCTACACCGTGTTCCAGATTATTATGCACATTGGATTTAAGTGTCATAAACATTTAATTATTAGTTTTTCAATTAAACTCATGGATGGCATTGTGTCTTAGGGCTCTTTGGATCATTGTAATCAATCTCAGACACTTGTGATAATTAGTTTTCCAGGTGTGCCCAATCAAAGGAAAACTACTTAAGAAGGACATTCCACATTATTAAGCAGGCCACAGGTTTCAAGCAATATGGGAAAGAAAAAGGATCTCTCTGCTGCCGAAAAGCGTGAAAGGTATGAAAACATTGGATATTTCAAGAAAACGTAGGCATGATCATCGTACTGTGAAAAGATTTGTGGCTGATTCAGAGCACAGACGGGTTCGTTCAGATAAAGGCATAATGAGGAAGGTTTCTGGCAGACAAATTAATAGGATTAGGAGAGCAGCTGCTAAAATGCCATTCCATTTTTTATCTCCCTATCTCCTGGATCTACATAGTGGATTTTTACCAATCTTCAAACCGGAATTTGGGCTGCAACTGTCTCTACCTAAGTCTAACTTGGACACGCACCTTGGGATGTTATGCTCCGAGCATAACAACATCAGGTCAGCACAATTGACCACTTTTTTCCTTTTGTTCTCACCTAATACAGGCTCATGCACTATGTGCGCTTTGTTTCCTTTTTCCCTATAGCGTGATCATTGCAAAGCAGCAAACAGGTATTTGAAGCCGCTGGTGCCTCCGGAGTCCCGCGAACCTCAAGGTGTAGGATCCTCCAGAGGTTTGCAAGTGTGCATAAAGCTATTATTCGGCCACCCCTAAACAATGCTCACAAGCAGAAACGGTTGCAGCGGGCTCAGAAATACATGAAGACTAATTTTCAAACCGTGTTGTTTACTGATGAGTGCCGTGCAACCCTGGATGGTACAGATGGATGGAATAGTGGATGGTTGGTGAATGGCCACCATGTCCCAACAAGGCTGCGACGTCAGCAAGGAGTTGGCGGAGTCATGTTTTGGGCTGGAATCATGGGGAGAGAACTGGTAGGGTCCCTGACGGTGTGAAAATGACCTCTGCAAAGTACGTTGAGTTTGTGACTGACCACTTTCTTCCGTGGTACAAAAAGAACAACCGTGCCTTCCGTAGCAAAATTATCTTCATGCATGACAATGCACCATCTCATGCTGCAAAGAATACCTCTGTGTCATTGGCTGCTATGGGCATAAAATGAGAGAAACTCATGGTGTGGCCCCCATGTTCCCCTGACCTCAACCCTATTGAGAACCTTTGGAGCATCCTCAAGCAAAATATCTATGAGGGTGGGAGGCAGTTCACATCAAAACAGAAGCTCTGGGAGGTTATTCTGACATCCTGCAAAGATATTCAAGCAGTAACTGTCCAAATACTCACAAATTCAATGGATGCAAGAATTGTGAAGGTGATATCAAAGAAGGGGTCCTATGTTAACATGTAACTTGGCCTGCTAAGTTTTTTTTGATTGAAAGAGCTTTTGATTTCTTTAAATATGACCTCCTGATGCTGCAAATTCAACAAATTACCATTTTAGTTCTCTTTACAACCTTTAAAATGTTTTGATCTCTGTTGTGCATAATAATTTGAAACAGTGCATTTTGAGTTTTTTTACTTCTAAAAAAAAAATCTGTTATCATTAGGAGATTTGTTCAATAAAATTCGCATTATACTCCAACGAATGATGGGTTGAAGATTATACTGACTGTCATTTGCATTGACTAATTAGGAAAATCAGCGAAAAATAACATTTGCATAATAATTTGGAACGCGGTGTATAAGCCAGTCTTCAGGCTGACGAGGAGAGCTGATGACAGCCAAAGGTACAAAGCGCTCGGCTGAACGCTTCTGCCCCTTAATTACAGAGATGGTGGGGGCTAGATACCAGTTTTACACAGGCAACCTGCAGCTATGTAAGTGAATACAGTACAGTTATATCCAATCTCTTACAGTTGACGTCTTCTTTGATTGGACTGATTTACTTTCCCTGGCCCAAACCACCACCACTACAAGGTCTTCCAGCCAGGGCTTATCTCTGCAGAATTTGCAACACAAACATCTTTGGTTCCTCGCTGTTCAGTAACCTCTCCACATTGTCATGCCCACTAAAAAAAAAAAAAGACAGTGTCCCAGAAGGTTAATATATGCCCCCTTATGGTGCCCCACACAGTAAAGGTACCCCCATGTTGTGCTCCAAACCGTAATAGCGCTCTTCAAATTAGAATAGTGTCCCCTTTACGCTCCACACAGTTAAAGTGTTCCTCTTCGTGCTCCACACATACGTAATCTCACCATTTTTGCACCTTCAAAGCAATAATCCTTTTTTGTGCCCCCATATAATAGTAGTCCTTTTTTGTGCCACCATATGGTAGTTAGGTCCCACTTTGCACTCCCATATAGTAGTTATGTCTCTTTACTGCCCTCATATAGTAGTTACCTTGCACTTTGAGCTCCATAAAGTAAAGTTCCCTTTGTGCCCCTATATAGTGGTTAGGTCCCACTTGGTGCCCCCATATGGTAGTTAAGTCCCCATTTGTACCCCAATATAGTAGTTAGAGCCCTTCTTGTGCCCCCATATAATACTTAGGACTCAGTTTTGACCCAATATAGTTGTTCGGTCCTCTTTTTTTCCTATATATTTGTTTGGTCCCCATTTGTGCCCTATACAGTAGTTCAAGTATTTATGTCCCCCTTTCTGCCCTAATAGTAGTTAGGTGCCCCTCCAATTAATACTTCCCCTTTACGCCAATGAAATAAACAACAACTCACCTTACCCAGTTCCCGTGACAAGCGGCTGGGTCCTCTTACTTCAGCCAGGCAGCACGATGCAGTGACATCATCATGCAGCCTTCAAAGCAATGCTGCGTCCTCCCGACCTTTAGTAGGCCACAGGCCTAAAACAGCCTGTGGCTTGCTGGATTAAGTGGTGGGGCAGAGAGCCAATGGCCATAGTCAGCGTTCCCACTGATAGACCCCCTACCCCTCCGGGCCCGGTTGCAATCGCAACTCCTGTGACCACAATTGTTATGCCCCTAGATATTTGACTTACTGTTGCCTTCATGTAAGACTGTAATGGCAGGAAGGAGGTGAAGGGAAAGTGAGCCCTAATCTACCCACCGCCCTGTCCCTGCCTACTTGCAACGACCCGCCCTAGGCGACGAGGTACAACTGGGCGGTGGTCCCTACGCTGTCTAAGTGCACGGGAAAACAAACAGGGAACACGCAAGGGAAGGGGCAGTAGCCACGGAACGCCATGAGGAAACGGAGCGGCGAACGAACAGTCAGGACCAGGACGAAGTGAGTACACCCAAGCGGGCACGGAGACAGAAGCAAGCCAGGGGCAAAGCAAAGCAGGTCAAGCAGAACTGCAGCAAGGCAGAAGCACGGCAGAAGCAGGCAGGAGCAAGCAGCAGTGGGGCCAGGAATCCAAAAGAATTACAAGCACTGAGGAAGAGAACAGGGCAGGTAATAAAGGACAGGGGGCGGAGCTAACTCCGACAGACCAGGCCGCGATAGGTTCTCCCACTCCTGAGCCTGCCACCCTGGTTGGTGGGAGATGGTGTCAGTCGAACAGGTCTGGCCTCAGGTGTGGATTGATTAATCCCAGGAGTATACCTAGACGTAGTACCTGGCAGATCCCTAACAGTACTCCCCCTTTTATGAGGGGCCACCGGACCCTTACTAAGAGGACCCGGTTTAGTGGGGAAGAGAAGGTGGAACCTCCTGATCAATACCCCAGCGTGAACATCACGGGCAGGTACCCAAGTCCTCTCCTCCGGCCCGTATCCTCTCCAATGGACCAGGTACTGGAGGGAGCCCTGGACCATCCTACTGTCCATAATCTTGGCCACCTCGAATTCCACCCCCTCAGGGGTGAGAACGGGAACAGGAGGTATCCTCGAGGGGGACCAGGACGGGGAGCAGCGTTTAAGGAGGGAGGCATGGAAGACGTCATGTATGCGAAAGGATGGGGGGAGCTCCAGACGGAAGGATACAGGGTTGAGGACTTCAATGATCTTATAAGGTCCAATAAATCGGGGAGCAAACTTCCTGGACGGGACCTTAAGGCGCAAGTTCCTGGACGACAACCAGACCAAATCCCCGACGACAAACCGGGGGTTAGCAGACCGTCTACTATCCGCCTGAATCTTTTGTGCGCTCTGGGACGCCTCTAGGTTCTTCTGAACCTGGGCCCAGACAGTGCACAGTTCCCGATGAACATCCTCTACCTCAGGATTATTGGAACAACCAGGGGAGACGGAGGAGAACCTTGGGTTAAACCCGAAATTACAGAAAAACGGGGAGACCCCTGACGAGTTACTGACCCGGTTATTCAGGGAAAATTCAGCAAGGGGAAGGAATGAGACCCAATCGAATTGACAGTCAGAGATGAAACACCTTAAATATTGTTCCAGGGATTGGTTAGTCCTTTCCGTTTGGCCATTAGTTTCGGGATGGAAGGCGGAGGAGAAGGACAGATCAATCTCCAACTTTTTACAAAAAGCTCTCCAAAATAAGGAAACAAATTGTACCCCTCTGTCAGAAACGATATTGACTGGGGCCCCATGGAGACGCAGGATGTGTTTCACAAACAAAGAAGCTAACGTCTTGGCGTTAGGTAGCTTCTTAAGGGGCACAAAGTGGCACATCTTGCTGAAGCGGTCGACTACCACCCACACCAACGACTTGCCCTGAGATGGAGGCAAATCGGTGATAAAATCCATGGAGATATGGGTCCAAGGTCTCTGGGGAATGGGCAAGGAACGTAGTAGGCCCGCAGGTCGGGACCTAGGGGTCTTGGACCTAGCGCAAACCTCACAAGCGGCGACGTAAGCCCTAACGTCTTTAGGCAACCCAGGCCACCAATAGTTTCTGGTAATGAGGTGTTTGGTGCCCAAGATGCCAGGATGACCAGATAGAGCGGAGTCATGGTTTTCCCTGAGTACCCTCAGCCGGTATTGCAGGGGAACAAACAGTTTGTCCCCAGGGACGTTCCCGGGAGCTGCACCCTGATCAGCCGCGATATCAGAAGCTAAATCAGAATCCGTGGCAGAGACGATTATACCAGGGGGTAAAATACAAGCAGGATCCTTCTCGGAAGGAGGATTGGCCATGAAACTACGTGACAGAGCATCAGCCTTAATATTCTTGGACCCAGCCCTATAGGTAACCAAGAAATTAAATCTGGTAAAGAATAGTGCCCACCGAGCTTGTCTAGGATTAAGCCTCCGGGCCGATTCTAGGAAAACCAGATTCTTGTGATCCGTAAGGACCGTTACCTGGTGTCTGGCCCCCTCCAGGAAGTGCCGCCACTCCTCAAAAGCCCATTTAATGGCTAGAAGTTCGCGGTTGCCAATATCATAGTTACTCTCCGTGGGCGAAAACTTCCTAGAGAAGTAAGCACAGGGGCGGAGATGGGTGAGGGAGCTGGTACCCTGGGACAAGACGGCCCCCACTCCCACCTCGGATGCGTCAACCTCCACAATAAATGGCTCCTCTTGGTTGGGCTGAATCAGCACGGGGGCCGAGATAAAGCACTTCTTGAGGGTCTCAAAGGCCTGGACGGCCTCAGGGGGCCAATGGAGGACATCAGCACCCTTGCGGGTAAGGTCCGTAAGAGGCTTAGCGACGACCGAGAAGTTGGCAATAAATCTCCTGTAATAGTTGGCGAACCCTAAAAAACACTGTAACGCCTTAAGGGAGGCAGGTTGGACCCATTCCGCCACAGCCTGAACCTTGGCAGGGTCCATGCGGAATTCATGAGGAGTGAGGATTTGCCCTAAAAATGGTATCTCCTGTACCCCAAAGACACATTTTTCAGTCTTAGCAAACAGATTATTCTCCCGAAGGACCTGGAGCACCTTCCTGACATGCTCCACGTGGGAGGACCAGTCCTTGGAAAACACCAGTATGTCATCAACGTACACAACAAGAAAATTACCCAGGTACTCTCTCAGGATTTCATTAATAAAATTCTGGAAGACAGCAGGGGCATTACACAACCCAAATGGCATGACCAGGTATTCGAAATGACCCTCGGGTGTGTTGAACGCAGTTTTCCACTCATCCCCCTCTTTGATGCGGATAAGGTTATATGCCCCCCGAAAATCGAACTTAGAAAACCATTGGGCTCCCTGAACCTGATTAAAAAGATCCGGAATCAAAGGAAGTGGGTACTGGTTCCTTACGGTGACCTTATTCAGGTTACGATAATCAATGCACGGCCTAAGACCGCCATCCTTCTTCCCCACGAAGAAGAAGCCAGCACCTACAGGAGAAGTCGAGGGGCGAATGAAACCCTTGGCCAGGCATTCTTGGATATACACCCTCATAGCTTCACGTTCAGGACATGAAAGATTAAATATCCTACCCTTAGGAAGCTTGGCACCAGGCACCAAATCGATAGCGCAATCGTAATCTCTATGGGGGGGCAACACCTCGGAGGCCTCCTTAGAAAACACATCGGCGAAGTCCTGAACAAACTCAGGAAGCGTGTTTACCTCCTCCCGGGGAGAAATAGAGTTAACAGAAAGACATGACATAAGACATTCATTACCCCATTTGGTGGGATCCCCAGTATTCCAATCAAACGTGGGATTATGCAACTGCAACCAGGGAAGGCCTAAAACCAGATCAGACGATAATCCCTGCATCACCAGTACAGAGCACTGCTCCAAATGCATGGAGCCAACAAGGAGTTCAAAAACAGGAGTATGCTGAGTAAAATAACCATTAGCAAGGGGAGTTGAGTCGATTCCTACTACAGGGATAGGATAAGGTAAATCAATACAAGGCATCTTTAGAGACATAGCAAATTCCACAGACATGATATTAGCAGATGAGCCAGAATCCACGAAAGCACTGCCCGTGGCAGACCGGCCAGCAAACGAGACCTGAAAGGGAAGCAAAATTTTATTGCGTTTCACATTAACGGGAAATACCTGTGCGCCCAAGTGACCTCCCCGATGATCACTTAGGCGCGGAAGTTTTCCGGCTTCTTATTCTTGCGCCTGGGACAGGTGTTCAGTAGATGCTTGTCGTCCCCACAGTAGAAGCAGAGACCATTCATTCTGCGAAACTCCCTACGTTTTCGAGGGGACATGGAGGCCCCGAGTTGCATAGGTACCTCCGAGTCCTCCGTGGAGGGGCGAGGAGACGGGACCTCGGGGGGGATCGCAGAAAAGTCAGAGGGGAGCACATTGAAGCGTTCTAGCTGACGTTCCCTGAGACGTCGGTCAAGTCGTACTGCTAGGGCCATAACCTGGTCAAGGGAGTCAGACGAGGGGTAGCTAACCAGCAGATCCTTCAGGGCGTCAGATAATCCTAACCTAAACTGGCACCTTAGGGCCGGATCGTTCCACTGAGAAGCTACGCACCACTTCCTAAAATCAGAACAGTATTCCTCAACCGGTCTCCTACCCTGACGTAAGGTCACCAGCTGACTCTCGGCTAAAGCAGTCCTGTCAGTCTCGTCGTAAATGAGTCCGAGGGCAGAGAAAAAACGATCAACAGAGGAAAGTTCAGGGGCGTCAGGAGCCAAGGAGAAGGCCCACTCTTGGGGCCCTTCCTGGAGTCGGGATATGATGATACCCACCCGCTGGTTCTCGGAACCTGAGGAGTGGGGCTTTAGGCGGAAATACAGTCTGCAACTCTCCCGGAAGGAGAGAAACGTCTTACGGTCCCCTGAGAACCGGTCAGGTAACTTGAGTTCGGGTTCTAGAGGTGAGGTGAGGGATACTACTAAAGCAGCGTCACCCTGATTGACCCTTTGGGCCAGGGCCTGGACCTGTAGGGAGAGGCCCTGCATCTGCTGGGTCAGGGTCTCAAGGAGGTCCATGATAGCGTCAGCGTAGGAGAAATGGTAGACTAGGTAAGGGCTTGTAATTATGTAATGGCAGGAAGGAGGTGAAGGGAAAGTGAGCCCTAATCTACCCACCGCCCTGTCCCTGCCTACTTGCAACGACCCGCCCTAGGCGACGAGGTACAACTGGGCGGCGGTCCCTACGCTGTCTAAGTGCACGGGAAAACAAACAGGGAACACGCAAGGGAAGGGGCAGTAGCCACGGAACGCCACGAGGAAACGGAGCGGCGAACGAACAGTCAGGACCAGGACGAAGTGAGTACACCCAAGCGGGCACGGAGACAGAAGCAAGCCAGGGGCAAAGCAAAGCAGGTCAAGCAGAACTGCAGCAAGGCAGAAGCACGGCAGAAGCAGGCTGGAGCAAGCAGCAGTGGGGCCAGGAATCCAAAAGAATTACAAGCACTGAGGAAGAGAACAGGGCAGGTAATAAAGGACAGGGGGCGGAGCTAACTCCGACAGACCAGGCCGCGATAGGTTCTCCCACTCCTGAGCCTGCCACCCTGGTTGGTGGGAGATGGTGTCAGTCGAACAGGTCTGGCCTCAGGTGTGGATTGATTAATCCCAGGAGTATACCTAGGAGTATACGTAGTACCTGGCAGATCCCTAACAAAGACTGAACGAGTCTGGCCATTTTTCTTTCACCTTACTTAAAGGCATTGTTGTCTACAGAACTGGAACTCACTGAATATTGTTTTTTGTTTTTTTTTTAAAGTGTGCACTATTCACTGTAAACTCTAGAGTTTGTTGTATGTGATAATCCCAGGAGATCAGCAGTTTCTGAGGCACTCCCATCCAGCACAGACAATCATTCTGTTTTCAAAGATCAAATTTTCTATCCAATTCTGGTCATTGGTCTGAGCAACAAATAAACCATATATTATGCTATTACACATTGCTGCAAAATAATTGTATTATATCTGCATGAACAAGCAGGCATAGAGGTAAATAAATCACATAATACATTTTGTCATATAATACATTTTGGTGACATACCTCAAGTACATGCAACTGTATCAGCAAAGGTTGCAGTTTTCAGAATTTGTTGGCGATTGCCTCAAGTCACAGCTAGAAAAAAAGAGTTCAAAGTATTTAAAGAGAATCTGTCCCAAGACAGACTCCTCTAAGAAAGAGTTCTATTGCATCTGTTAAATGTCGCCCAAACAGGAGTTTAAAACTCTGTTCAAAAGCTCAACTAAACATGTTGCATGTATGTAAA
This sequence comes from Rhinoderma darwinii, assembly GCF_050947455.1. NCBI lineage: Eukaryota > Metazoa > Chordata > Amphibia > Anura > Rhinodermatidae > Rhinoderma > Rhinoderma darwinii. The sequence goes on from NC_134690.1 coordinate 79,122,423, forward strand.
GGTTTTCATGCCCAAATCTTTCATGCATTCAGTCTCTGATCCTGGATTTCAGGAACAATATGGACAACATGGGGTTATTACTGCAAATCTGGCTCCTAAAACCCCTGGCATTCAGATGATATCATCAAGGGAAGCAGCAGCCAGCCACATATTTTCCCTGCAGCGGCCACAACTGGGTAAATGTAATATTACATGGTGTCTATTCAAATGAATGGGCAACCATGTAATACATGGCAGGGCTGAGTCCCTTAGAGCAGGAGCTACGCTTTCTTAGCGGCTCTTCTTTATGGGTAATAGAGCTGGGACCTGAAGGAGGAACTACCCTCTATGGCATCCATGTGCCCTTCTGGAAACATTGCCATTACTGGAGTTTTGTTTTAAAAGCAATTATCCTAGAATGATAAGTAATGATACATGATGTCACACAAGAGCTAGGGGTGGGAGAAATCCTTGTAAGAATTGTAAGTAAACTTTTTTTCTGCTTAACTTGGCAGGGATTTACTAAAGGATTGTATTCCCTTTAACTACCGTTGTTGTTGTCATAGCAAAATTCTTTTTCCTGGCAAAGTTATTTTGTCTGAAACAAGCTGGCATGGCCCACTGCAAAGAGGGAAAACTGGTCTGAGAACACATTTTTCATTGTGTCAAGGGCGTATATGTAGCTCATTACTGTCTCCTTCAGCAACCTAGTGCTTTATCTCAATGTGATATAGGATTTTTATGTAGTAAAGTTACAAGAAAAACAAAATATTTCTATGTTTATTAGTCATTTATACTTTATGATAATATAGAGAATCTTCACATGTGGATGTCTGGGACTTTTTAGTCGGGGTAGAATCATAAGGCCTCGTTCGGATCAGCGTCGGGTTCCGTTCAAACTTTCCGTCCGAGGAACCTATGAACGAAAAGACAAGCGGAAACCATAGCTTCTGTTTGCATTACCATAGATTTCAATGATAATGCTTCCGTTGCAATTGGTTTCCGTTTTTCTTTAGCGGAAACAATAGCGTAATCGACTGAAAATCCACAACAAAGTACAGTAGTGAATGAGGCTTAAAAATCAAACAAAACCCAAAACATTCACATATGGCAAAAAAACTTGCACGGAGTTTAGGGAATGTTGTATGTCGTGGAAATGTTGCTGAATTTTTCAGCAGATTTCATACTTTGGCTTCGTTCACATCTGCGTTAGAGGCTCTGTTAGGAGCCTCGGTTGCAGATCCAGTGAAAAATGGCAGACAGAATGTTGCAGAATATTGCAATACTCAACCTGTTCACATTGCCTGCTTGCATAATTTAATGCCTCTAGGCTGTTTTTTTTACAACTTGAAAAATCTAATAAAGTGAATTTATCTGTATATACAGTACTGAGAAAAAGTTTTAGACAGTTGTGGCAAAATTCAGCAAAGTTATAATGCTCCGAAAAATAGACGTGTTAATATTTTTTTTATCAATTAACAAAATGCAAAGTGAATGAACAGAAGAGAAATCTAACGGGGCATGGAGGTTTGTTCCAAACATCTTGGAGAACTAACCACAGATCTGTGGATGTAGGTTTCCCCAAATGCCTTCTGTCTCTTCATGTTATCCCAGACAGACTTGATGATGTTAAGATCGGGGTTCTGTGGGGGCCATATCATCATTCCTGGGCTCCTTGTTCTTCTTCACACTGAAGATAGATCTTAATGACTTTGGCTGTATGTTTGCAGTCGTTGTCCTGCTGGAGAAAATTTTTTACGCCAATCAGACGCCTCCCTGATGATATTACATGATGGATAAGTGTCACGAAGGGTCTGTGGACACACTGGGCCATACCTCCTTGGCGGTAAGGCAGCTGGCCATAGGGAGCAGGTGAAAAAGTCCATAGTCCGTAGAGGTACCTGTGGCAGCTCAGACAGCAGCAGAGCAGGCTCGTCTGGGACTAGGCAGCAGGTAGACGTCAGGAGAGGTGAAGCAGGTCAGACGTGGATGCAGCACAACACGACTTCGGCACAGCACAGTGCTAGACCAGGATGGTATGGAATGCAAGGAACAGGAACTGGTACAGGAAACACACTAGAAGGCCATCACATAGACAAACTAGGAAACATCAACAACGCTCAGGCATAGAAGCAGGGGACAGGACCCCTCTTATAGTCCAGGGTACTCACGGGTCAAAGATCATCAAAAGGTCCGGTGCGCGCACTGCCCCTTCAAGAGCGGGCACGAGCGTGCGCGCGCACACTACGGGATCCGGCTGAGGTGAGTGGATGCGAGCGCTGGCGTTTCCTGAGGAGGAGGCTGGGGCCAGTGCTTGCCGACTCGTGGCTGCGGCTGTCAGGAGGGGATTGGAGCTGACAGCCCGCAGCGACGGACATTACAATAAGTATCTTTCTGTATTTCTCAGCATTGAGGGCACCATTAATCCTGACCAAATCCTTAACTCCATTTGCTGAAATGCAGCCCCAAACTTGCAATGAACCTCCACCATGCTTCACTATTGCCTGCAGACACTCATAATTGTACCACTAGCCCTTCGGCGTAAAATCTGCCTTCTGTTACAGACAAATTCTGACTCAGCAGTCAAGAGCCCCTGCTGCAATGTTTCTGCACCACTGTTCCTACGTTTTTGTGCATAGGGCCTTGTTTCCACGTCGAAGGTATGGCTGTTTGGCAGCAATTCTTACATGAAGACCACTTTTGGCCAGACTTCTCCGAACAGTAGATGGGTGTACCTGGGTCCCATTTGGTTCTGCTAGTTCTGAGCCGATGGAACTGCTGGACATCTTCCGATTTCGAAGGAAAGTAAGCATGATGTTTCTTTGATCTGCTGCACTAAGTTTCCTTGGCCAACGACTGCATCTATGGTCCTCAACGTTGCCCGATTTTTGTGCTTCTTTAAAAGAGCTCGCACAGCAGATCTTGAAACCAGAGTCTGCTTTGAAATCTTTGCCTGGGAGGGACCTTGCGGATGCAGTATAACTATCCTGTGTCTTGTTGCTGTGCTCAGTGTTGCCATGGTGGACCTGTGACATGAGACTGTCTTTCACAACCTCACCTTTGTAGCAGAGTTTGTCTGTTCCTCACCCAGTTTTAAGCCTTCTCCACAGCGGTTTCTGTTACCGTTAAAGGAGTTGTCCATGACCGGACAACTGATGACCTATCCACCAGATAGGTCATCAGTACATGATCTGTGGGGGTCGGACACCCGGTCATCCATGGCGGAAGCAGTTGGCCCCGGTCATGGAATAGTGGAGGAGCTGCAGCTCTGCAGCACGGCCGCTATGCAATGTACGGAGCCAACTGCTTCCGAGTATGTACATTGCATACAGTGTAATAACAGCGTAATCTGCAGGCAACCGGAGCAGCTGATCGGTGAGGTGTCGGACCTGCAGCGATGATATACTGATGGCCGATCAGGTGAATAGGTCATCAGTTGTCCAGTAGTGAACAACGCCTTTAATGACTGTGTTTCAACCTACATATAAAAATGATGATCATTATCAGCCGTTTGGTATAATTGTTTAATCATATACCTGACTATAATCCTACAAAATCCATGAGTTCGTGCAAGTGTACCTAGAAAAATGTATGCTGTTCTGAATGCAAAAGGTGGTCACACCAAATGTTGGTTTGATTTAGATTTCTCTTCACTTTGTATTTTGCTAATTGATAACAAAAACTATTAGCACTTCCACTTTTGAAAGTATTCTTACTCTGCAGCATTTTTCCACAGCTGCCTAAAACTTTTGCAAAGTACTGTATATATAAATTGCACGTGAAGGATACTGATCGAAATACACTCTTGAGATATGAAAGCTGTCACCCTAAAAATATGATCAAATCATTACCTTACAGCCAGATGATCAGGGTAAAGAGGATCACAGATGATCATGATGATCTATCTAGATCTTCGGATATCATGACCTCCAATTTTTTGGAGAGAGGATATCCTAGATCATTAATTTCAAGGCATAGAGATAAAATTTGTGACATACCGAGAGAGAAACTATTCGAAACTTCAAAACAACATAGACCCAAAAGAATCCCTTTTATCTCCACATATAATGAATTAAGTGGGGACATCTCTAGGATAATGAACAAACACTGGCCTATTTTGAAAGATAGTTATGAACACATCAAGGAACTAAACAATGGACCATTGATGTCATATAGACGTACACAAAACTTTAGAGATAGACTGGTTAAAACAAAAGTCAAAGAAAGAAGAGGCTGGATGCAGCCTGCAGGGCTTAAGGGGAAGCCTCCATGACCTCCCTGGTAGGGAAAGGGTTAATAGTTAAGGGAGAGTTGTATGGAGAGTTAGGAGGAGGTGGAGGAGGGACAAGGAGGAGTCAGGGGGCCGTTGCTGAGCTTCCCGCTGTTTTCGGCATTGAGCTGGAAGCACTGGGAGAAGTAACACAGGGAGAGACAAGCTCCCCGTTGCCCGCGCTACTCCCTATGTCGGAGGCATTATTATTAGAGCGGTTGTGTGCCGCTGCTGTGCATCACGGTCCCGGATGGCTGGAGGAGACCGTGGCTGCATTAACGAGGATCCCGGATGCCGTTTCGCCACGTCAGGCCCGGCGTTCGGGGTCTGTTGCAGGGGACAGGCTCCCCTCCCCCGGCCCCCTTCCTAGCCTTACTATGGCGGCGGGGGGGGAGTCGGCAACAACCGCTCCTGATCGGAGCAGGCAGAGAGCGTTGCCGGGGGTGACGGCGACTCAGGCCGGGTCGACCCGTCCCTCCCGGCGGTCCCGACCTCCAGAGTGCCTCAGTCCTGAGGCAGTCCCGCGGACACGGCGTCGCAGAGGGAGCCCGATCCCGGACGCTGCAGGCCAGGCAGCTGGGAGGACCGCCCCTTCCCAGGCCCTGCGTCCTGGCAGGAATCCCAAACCGCGACGGGGTCCGGCGGTATGCAGGGGGTCGCAGTCCGGGCTCCCTGTCACCCCTCCCCCATCGGATGGAAGATTCGGAGGACAAGGTACGGCCGCCCCGCCTGGTGATGTTCCGGCCAGGGGGCAGGCTTCTTCAGGATCATCAAGACAGACGCCTAGATCTACAGCGACGTCGAGGCAACAGGTCCGGTCGGAAGTCTGGGTTCCAGCGGTCGGGCGGCAGGTTGCCGGCCCATCGGTCAGCGTTTCATCATCTCCGTTCCGAAGATGTCGGTGGGATGGCCAGTCGTCTGCGAGAGAAGAGCTGGAGGAAGGTGAACTGGACGCGTATTGTCGAGGTCAGGAGGGTCCGGCTGACGGGAACACAGCGCCTGTGCAGCCCGGTGAGTGTATAACTCCATCATTGTCATATCCAGCGATTTTTATGTCGGGTGTCGGCGGGGGGGTTGCTAGCGTCGCATCGGTGGCCGGTAGTGGCGCGGGCGGGCGTGATGGCGCGGGTCTGGCAGACTTAGTGGGTTGCTTGAGAGAGCTGGTCGGGCGCCTAGATAGGGCGGTGGCGCCGGTAGTCACGGAAGTGTCCCCGGCGGTAGTTTGGGAGGGTCCCAGGGAAGTGGGATTGTTACAAGCGCAGCCCGTAACGGCGGTTAGAGAGGCGGTCGCGGTGTCGGTACAGACCGAGGCGCAAAAAGATGGCGATCGGGTGCGTATTGATGATCGTGCTCGTGGGGAGGTGTATGTTTGTTTCGAAGGTCCGTTGGGGGCGCATTTAAAGCAGGAGGTGCGTGAGCGGATCTGGAAGGACGAATATGTTGATATTTTTTCTCTCTTGCCGCTCGCTAAATTTAATTTGGATAAGAGCAAGCGGGACGAGAGTAAAAAGGACGAGGAGGAACGGCGGCGGTATAGGCTTATCCCGCAGACGTTCGTTAATTGGTCGCAGGCGTTCGCCATATTAGCCAGTGTGATAGGGGAAAAGGCGCCAGAAAATTGTTCGGCGTTGTTTTGTTATTTCGATGCTATTGGGGAGGCTCATAGGGCGTATGGGGGCCAGGCGTGGCTGCGATACGATGAGCAATTCCGTCAGCGGAAAGCGGTTCAGCCGGCGATTCGGTGGGACCAGAAGGATATTGCTCTCTGGTTACGGGTTACGGCTCCGGTTAGGCAGTCCTTTCCCGGGAGCTCCGGCCAAGGAGGCCAGTCTAGTCAGGTTGGACAAGGCGGCGGGGGAAAGGCGGGGTTTTGCTGGCAATTTAATGAAGGCCAGTGTAAGTTCGGGGCCACGTGCAAGTTCAAGCACGTGTGTTCCGAGTGTAATGGTGCATCACACGGGGCGGCAAAATGTATGCGAAAAAAAGAGGTCAGGGAACCAGTCCTCCGCGGCTGGTCAAAGGGGTGTCACCGGTGAGGGTGGAAAAGATGGCCCCTTATCTAAATGAGTATCCGGATAGGGCGGCGGCTAAGTTGCTTTACGAGGGGTTTCGTGTTGGTTTCGTTATTCCTCCGCCTCCTTATGAGGTTCCGGTTACGCGGAGGAATTTAAAATCGGCTTACTTGCATGCCAAGGTCGTGTCGGACAAATTGTTAAAAGAAGTTTCGTTGGGTCGCATGTCAGGGCCTTTTGTTGATTCGCCAGTAAAAGATTTAGTTGTGTCCCCGTTGGGTATTGTTCCTAAGCGCGAGCCGGGAAAATTTCGTTTAATTCAACACTTATCGTATCCCAAGGGTTCGTCGGTAAATGACGGGATAGATCACGAGTTGTGCTCCGTAGTCTATACCTCATTCGATAAGGCGGTGGGTTTAGTGCGGGCTGCGGGTCCGGGCGCGCTGCTAGCAAAAACCGACAATCGAGGCGGCGTTCAGGTTGTTGCCAGTTCATCCAGAAAGCCAACGGCTGTTGGGCTGTTTTTGGAATGGGGCTTTTTACGTGGATCGGTGCCTTCCGATGGGGTGTTCCCTTTCTTGTGCATACTTCGAGGCGTTTAGTAGCTTCGTGGAGTGGGTAACGAGGGGAGTATCCGGGGTCGACTCGTTGATCCATTACTTAGATGATTTCTTGTGCGTTGGCCCGGGGGGTTCGCCGGTTTGCTGTAATTTGCTTTATGCACTACAGAAGGTGGCGAGGGATTTTGGGATCCCTTTGGCGCCAGAAAAAACGGAGGGCCCGGTAGCGACGATTTGTTTTTTGGGAATTGAAATAGATTCGGTGGCAATGGAGTGTCGTCTCCCTGCGGATAAGCTGGGTGCTTTGAGGCTGGAGGTACGGCGGGCTTGTAGACTGAAGAAAATGACGCTGCGGGAGCTTCAGTCGCTGCTGGGGAAGTTGAATTTCGCCTGCCGGATTATGCCAATGGGGAGGGTGTTTGGTAGACGGTTGGTGGCGGCAACGGCGGGAGTGCGTGCACCGCATCATTTTGTGCGGCTCAAGGAGGAGCACCGAGCTGATCTTCAGGTTTGGGATGACTTCTTGGGCCAGTACAATGGTCGCTCGCTGTGGATGGCCCCAGCGCAGGATACGAGTGATTTGAATATTTTTACGGATGCGGCTGGGGCGGGCGGTTTTGGAGCTTACGGGGGAGGTCCGTGGTGCGCAGGTCAATGGCCGGCTAGTTGGGTGTCCAGTGGACTCACGCGGAATCTGGCCCTGCTCGAGCTGTTCCCCATCGTGGTGGCGGCAACCATTTGGGGGGACAGGCTCAGGGATAAGAAGGTTCGTTTTTACTGCGACAACATGGGGGTGGTGCTGGCCATTAATAACATCACGGCGTCCTCTCCTCCGGTAGTTCAATTGTTGCGACATTTAGTGTTGGTATGTTTGTCGTTGAACGCGTGGGTGGTGGCGGTGCATGTGCCGGGAGTACGGAATTGTATCGCTGATGCTCTTTCTCGCTCGCAGTGGGACCGGTTTCGGCAATTGGCACCGGGAGCGGAACGTATCGGTTTGGCTTGTCCGGAACATCTTTGGGATCTGGTCTCGGTCCCGTAGAACAACTGGTACAAAGGTCTTTGGCGCGCACGACGTGGAGTGCTTATTCTGCTTGTTGGAGGCAGTGGGAGGAGTGGGTAAGAGAGTTGGGTGACGTCAATACGGATAGAGACAGGTTGGTGCCACTTTTGTACTGGTTAGGGGACGCCTGGGAGGCGGGGTTTTCAGTGGCAAAGGTGAACCGGTTCATATCTGCGGTGGCGTTTGGTTTTAAGTTGCGAGGCTTTCAGGATGTATCTAAGGAATTTCTGGTGCTACAGGCTTTGAAGGGGTTGCGCCGAGGTAGAGTGGAGGCGGATAGTAGAAGGCCTGTGTCGTTTGCGTTGCTTAGCTCGTTGGGCGGTTCATTAGCATCGGTCTGTCGTTCTTCAGACGAAAGGGATTTGTTTTGGTTAGCTTTTTCGTTAGCGTTCTTTGGGGCATTTAGAGTAGGTGAGTTGGTGTCACCAAGTACCAAACAGGCAGGGGGGCTGAGATCTGGGGAAGTGAGCTTATTCGCAGATCGGCTGGAGGTATGGTTGCGTCGGTCAAAAACTGACCAATTAGGGAAGGGTAAGCTGATAGTTTTGTTCGCCCTCCCGGGGTCGGTTATGTGCCCGGTAGAGTGCATGCAGGGTTTTAAGCCGCGAGCGGGGTCTCCAGATTTGCCTTTGTTACGTCATGTGGACGGGTCGTTTTTGTCCAGGTTTCAGTTTGGAGCTGTATTTTAAAAATGTCTGACGGCGGTTGGTGTCGCGGCGAACTCATATTCATCTCATTCCTTCAGGATTGGCGCAGCAACTGAAGCGGGGCGCTGGGGGCTGGATGATGAAGGGGTTCGGCGCATTGGTCGATGGGAGTCCAACAGATTTAGGTCCTATGTCCGCCCCCATTTGTTATGAGGTTTGTTGTTAACGCTTAAGAAATGTTTTATATGGTAATGTCTAATTGTTTTTCTGTTTCAGATTCGCCTCCGTGTTTGGTGTGGTTGCTGGGTCATTCTTACGTGCACTGGGGGGCTTTGAGGGCGGACGTCCGCCCGGACGGTCGCCAGTTGCACATTCCGCGACAGGATGCGGTTGTGCATTGGCTGGGATTTAGAGGTATGTCATAGAGCAGGGTGTTGGCGGAATTCCAGACATATGCCCGGCTTGATAGGGTTCCGGAGGTCTTAGTGTTGCACGTGGGTGGGAATGACCTAGGAGTCCGCCCCTTTCGTGAGTTGGTGCGGGACATCAAACACGATATGTTGTGTTTGTGGGTTTCTTATCCCAAGTTGGTGATAGTGTGGTCGGACATAGTCCCGAGGAAACATTGGCGGTTGGCTAGGTCAGTGGAGAGAGTCAATAAGGCTCGCATTAAAGTTAATCGGGCGGTGTCCCGTTTTGTAGCAAAAAACGGGGGCATTTGCGTGCGGCACAGGGATTTGGAGTCAGGAGTGGGGAACTTCTGGAGGAGTGATGGGGTTCATCTGACCGAGGTTGGCATTGATCTTTGGAGCTTGGCGATAGCAGAAGGAATAGAAAGGGCGGTGGTGGTGTGGCGGAACTCACAGGCTTAAGGTGGTCAAGGCCTGTTTCGCTGTGGCGGGGGGAGTCCTTGAGGCCAGTCAGTACAAAATGGTGGGGGGTCGCATCGGGGGTATGCGTCCCCCAAAAAAGGTACATGGTTGAAGACTTCATCGGGTGTTATCCCTTTGAAGTGGTCTTCTGGTGGAAGGTATATCACTTGAAGGCTTCATCGGGTGTTATCCCTTTGAAGTGGACTTCTAGTGGTCGGTATATCACTTGAGGGCTTCATCGGGTGTTATCCCTTTGAAGTGGACTTCTAGTGGTTGGAGCCATCTGCAGAGGTGAACGGTGCTTCCGAGCTGGTTGACGGCTGGAGGTAATTGGTGGTTTGCAGATGGCTAACTCGGTGTGTTCTTAAAAAAGGAATATCTGAAAGGGCTTCAAGGACTTCCTCTGCTCGGGTTAATGTTAACGTTAAAATTGTTATTTACGATTCTGACCCATGTTGGGTCATGTGAATTATTAGGAGGAATTCTCTGGTGGATTCCTAACTAGTTATCCGAATGTTTCGGATTTAAATTGTTTTTATAAAACTGTGAAATTAATAAACGGCTGCTGTGGCCATTTCACATCCAACCTCGGTGTCACGTGTCTTTCCTAAAGGTGGGGGTGGAGGGATAGGATGGGTAAGGGAAGGTTCATTAACACACGACTCTACTTAGGCAGGTCATGTAAAAATGCTTCACAGCCTTTATTACAACCACTGAAATTGGGCAATTTTCCCTGTTATCATTGTGTAAATTGTACATATATGTGCAGAGGTAAGGTTTTTATACACCCTCAAACTGGGAGAAACTATAATATCAGACACACATTTACCTGTGACTCTGAATGGGTTGTCTATGCGTTATGGTGCCCTTGTCAATTAATATACGTGGGGGAAACTACCTGCACGTTTAAAACTCGCCTAAATAATCACAGATTTTCAATTAGGAAGAAAAAACTAGATTTACCTGTTGCAAAACATTTTGCTGAGAAAGGACATACTGAGAGAGATCTAAAATTTATGATCCTTGACCATATTCCACCATTATACAATGGTGGTGATAGACATATGGCTTTGCATAAGAGGGAACTGAAATGGATATTCTTACTGAATACATTGAGACCTAACGGACTCAATGTAGAATTTAATGTGGATAGGATTACTGTGTAACGTCTTGTCTCCCCCTCTCCCCATGTACTCTCGTATATGATCCTCATTGGTCATCTTTTTTGGTGGCATGATTTTATTATATTACGCTTTATTAGTAATTTTTCCTTGTTATTAACATATTTATTTTGTATCATTCTAGATTCCAACAGAACTTCGGGACCATTCTCTCATCATCATTGATCCAGTTGTATTTGCAAAAATTGATTGCTGGTGTTAAATCTAGTCCCAGCCTATACAATAAAGATAATTTTCAATATACATTGCTTATTTCTTGTCTCGTATGGTGATAGTCAGTAAATTAGATGGGGTTAAATACCCAGGCATATACTTTTTTGATATTAATATCGCTTTTGCGGATTTGGTATTGCATCGATGAATATAGGTCCGTTACACGTTTGTGATCTTTTTGGATTCCCCATATACATTACATTGTGTTTGGTTGGATCCTAGAGTTCCTGGGAACTAGTTCCCTCTTGACCACGGAAGTGTGGCCAGGGATCTAGTATACCCGCGTGTGGACCTTTGGGTGCTCTTTATCCGTCAACATATGTGAATCGCTATAGATATTGCTATAATAATACTGACTATCTCCACGAGCCTATTTTAGATCAAGTTTTGATCTTTTTCCTGATTGGGACTATATACGATACCAGCGTTAACGGTGTTACAACATGTACCTTTTTAATCACACAGTGCTTTGTGATTGGTGGTTGCTTGACAATGGTGAACGCTTTGCGAGGGAGGTGCTTGGGGCGGAGAATGCGTTGTCATCACTGCGCTCCTGAAGCATCCTGTTGCATAGCGACGTGAATACTTCCGGTCTTCTATCCGGATGTCGGCAACTTATATACACACACCCACATATCTTACAATACCATGCTTTGTATACTGAGTGCTGTTATACATATAGCCTGTACGCAATTTGGATGATAAAGGTCCTGAAGCTCTGATTGGTGAGGGGAACTAACGTGACTAGTTCTGACACAACTGTTGTATATTTGATTATGTTGTAATCATGTATTATTGCATGTTTATTATGCGATAGTGTTGTTTATTATATATGTATCTGCACGTGCACTTTATGTATCAATATCTTGATTGTATTTGATACCATTCATACACATAATGCTTTGTAATTTTGGCACTTTGCACTTTATTTGTATTTTAATGAGATGAATTATGTAAATGCTCTTTTGCTCTTTATAAACCGTTATCACTCAGTATGTCACCATGCTTGATAAAGGTCCTATTGTAGGACAGAAACGTTGCTGTTTCTTGGCTGAATAAACCACTTATTTTTCACATTTTGGAGTGCTGCAAGATTTCTATTTTTATGTATATATATAGATATATATATATAGCTGACCAAGAAATGGCGACAGCACACTGCAAACACTAATGCAACCTAAGCCACTAGATATAAATAAATATGCATTACTGCTAAATCTACTTACCAATAGGGAGGTTCTTAGTGCACATTTTGATCAAAAAGTGTTTGCCCACCTGCCACGACAAGGCGACCTCTGTAAGGTGGGGACCTACTCTGCACATACACCCAGAACTGGGACTAAGCCTACATATATATATCTGGGGATGGTAGGAACCAGCATCAAACTAATTAAAATCACCCAGGGAAGAACTTTAGCAAAGTACTGATATATATATATATATATATATATATATATATACACATATACACACACATATATATACACGTATACATACATATTTATATATAAATAGCGCAGAATGCTACGTTATTTTCTCCAGTAAAACAAAGGACACCATGACGGAAATCCGACAGAACCCATTAAAATCAATGGGTCTTGTCAGGCTCTGTTGTGGTCTGTCATGCGACCTATCCAATGCTTTGGTTATTTTGCTCCTATGAACAAGCAGAACATCAGAAAATAAGAAGGCAGATGTGAATGCCTGCCTTTGCAGTGAAAACATATGCAGATTTTTTTCATGGATTCACAGCAAAATCTACAGCGGAAAATTTTGTGCTAAATTTGAACATAGCTCTATGAAACTCGGGTACGAGTGCCACTTTGCCAGCCCCCTACGAAGCCTAATAAATTCAGCAATTTATCTTTACAAATAGGACATATGACTATTTGATGTCATGTTCCAGCAACTCTGGTTTATTAGTTACCAATGAAACTTGTCAATACTAAACAAGAAAATATGATTTTCTTATCAAAGGATAAAAGGCCGGGTTGAAAACAGGAATACACCTTCCTGAATATTACAAAAAACAACTAAATAAAATGTTTTATGGTTAATGTTAAAGCGACCCTTCAGTCCAAAACACAAATTTGACTATATATACATAAAAATGTATAGTCAACTTACCTGGTGCCCTTCTCTTTCTTCATCCTGCTTCTGTTCTCGTGATCCGCTCCTACGTTGTCCTGGGTCAAAAATGGCTACCGCTGATTCAGATTTGCCTATGGAGAGTTTACATTTTGATCAAACTGTATAAGCCCACTTGCCACTTCATGGCAAACACTTTTAAAGGAAGGGTGTCGCGAAAACATTTTTTTTTATATTAATTTGCTGTTCGTGTTTTATTGAAAGAAATGTTATTTATTTGTGTGTTTGTGTTTTACTTTTTTTTTTCTCTAACTTTTTCTTCACTATGGGGGCTGCCATTTTTTTTTTTCATCTCTGTATGTGTCGATTAACGACACATACAGAGATGGTATACGGCACATACATCACCATAGAGAATGCGAACGGGAGCCGTTCGCATTCACTATGGTGTACGCCGTCTATGTGGGAACGGCGCATGCGCCGCTCCCACATAGTCCAAATGGAAGGTCTTCGGCTGAGCGACATCCGGCGCCATTTTCTTGTGGACCGGAAGCCGCGGCCGGACAGTAAGATGACTACTTCCGGTCGCGACTTCCGGACATGTGATTAGAAGCAAGCACTAGGAGCGGACGGACCGGAGGGAGCGGCGGCAGCGGCGGCGGCTGGAGCAGGTAAGTTATGTTTTGTGTATGTTCGTGTTTTAGTGTGTGATTACCACTGTATGTAAGCCTACTACACTGTGTATTCGCTCAAAAAATAGCGGCACACAGTGTAGGAGGTTTGAACATTCAATCCCCTCCATTCTCCTGGCACTAGCCAGGATAAAGGAGGGGGGATTGTTTGAGGACACTAGAGCGAGTGTGTCTTCTCAAATTTACCAAATGCCAATGCTGCAATTTTGGGAATTGCTCACTTTAGTGACCAGCACAGGGAGATGTTATAAATTAGAATCTAATTTATAATATTTCCTGACTTGTGAAAAAATGAAAAAAATTAGAACAATGTCTAATCATGTATATAATAACTGTTTAAAAAAAAAAAAAAAAAAATGTTCTAGCGACACATTCCCTTTAAGTGGGTCTCTACTCGATAAAGTGCAGTATCGCATGGCAACCAGTGCCGCTGCAACAGAGTACCCATAGGGGCAGCAACCCAGGAGACCAGCAGCACCCATTCAGTCTAATCCACCTTGGCTCTGGGCCCTGTCGTCGTCCCCCCCCCCCCACAGATACAGCACCACAGCAACAAGGATCACCACACACCTCCATTACTAATGCTGTTAGACAGTAAAAAATAAATAAGAACATTTTTTTTTTTTAAATAAAGACACCCCCACTACAGCCCTCTTTGATCATTATATTAGAAAACACTGACGTAATACAACAGGGAAATCTGTAAAAAAAACAAAAAAAACAACAAAGAGAATAACACATATAAAACAGTTATATTACATACGTTATAATACTTAATTCCAAGTCCCTGGTGCAGTCTCCCCCTGCTCACCTGCAACATGCTGTCAATGCTGGTGATGCTGCAGACGAAACACCTGTAAAGAGCACAGCAGGGGAGGCGTCTGAAGAGATGAACATAGTGATGACATCAGTGGCGTAACTACCGCTGTAGCAGCCGTAGCGCTACAGCGCGACGCCATTGAAGGGGTTGTTCCTACAAAAGACATGAATCCCCTATCCACAGGATAGGGGATACATGTGGGACGCCCAGCGATAAGGAGAACGGGGGACCGAAAGTCGCCCAAAGTTCTCCATGACAAACCTCGGACTTCTGGGGTCTGTCGACAGCTCCATAGAAATGAATTGTGCACCGGTCGCGCTTGTGCGCATGCGTGACCAGCGCTCCTTTCATTTTTATTGAACTGTGCATACCCCGGATGTCCGAGGTTTCTCATGGAGAACTTCGAGGGACTTTCGGTCCCCCGCTCTTCTTATCGTTGCCAGCGATCACACATGTATCCCCTATCCTGTGTTTAGGGGATACATCTCTTTTGTAGGACAAACTATAGGCCGTTTTTTTTTGGGGGGGGGGGGGTTGGGGGGCTGTATGGCATTCCCTACAGGGGTGGTTTGGGGCTGTATGGCGTTATCTACAGGGGGCTGTATGGCGTTATCTACAGGGGAGGGCTGTGTCGCGTTATCTACAGGGGGGCTGTATGGTGCTATCTATAGGGAGCGCTGTGTGGCATTATCTACAGGGGAGGCTGTATGGCGTTATCTACAGGGGGCTGTATGACATTATCTACAGGGGGCTGTATGACATTATCTACAGGGGAGGGCTGTAAGGCGTTACCTACAGGGGGGCTGTCTAGTGCTATCTATAGGGGGCGCTGTGTGGTGGAATCTATAGGGAGGCACTATCTACAAGGGGGGGCGGTTGTGTGATACCCAGGGGAGGGGGGGAGGGTATGGGCCCAGTCAAAAGTTTGCTATGGGGCCCACTCTTTCCTAGTTACGCCCCTGGATGACGTCATCAGCGTTGGTCCATCGCATGGCAGTGGAGGGTGTGGGGGCATGTCTTAGACTTTTAGCCAATGCTTTCCATAGTCAGTAGTGACAATTTTGGACACAGAACAAAAGGGGTACCAAATTTCGGGAATGGAGGCAGGATGAAGAAGGAGAAGGACGCAAGGTAAGTGGACTATAAATTTCCAATGTACAGTCAAATATTGTTTATGGGACTGGAGGCTCGCTTTGATAGATTAAACATTAAAGAGGCTCTGTCACCAGATTTTGCAACCCCTATCTGCTATTGCAGCAGATAGGCGCTGCAATGTAGATTACAGTAACGTTTTTATTTTAAAAAAACGAGCATTTTTGGCCAAGTTATGACCATTTTTGTAGTTATGCAAATGAGGCTTGCAAAAGTCCAAGTGGGTGTGTTTAAAAGTAAAAGTCCAAGTGGGTGTGTATTATGTGCGTACATCGGGGCGTTTTTAATACTTTTACTAGCTGGGCGCTGTGAAGAGAAGTAACATCCTCTTCTCTTCAGAACGCCCAGCTTGTGACAGTGCAGATCTGTGACGTCACTCACAGGTCCTGCATCGTGACGGCCACATCGGCACCAGAGGCTACAGTTGATTCTGCAGCAGCAACAGCGTTTGCAGGTAAGTCGATCTTACCTGCAAACGCTGATGCTGCTGCAGAATCAACTGTAGCCTCTGCTGCCGATGTGGCCGTCACGATGCAGGACCTGTGAGTGACGTCACAGATCTGCACTGTCAGAAGCTGGGCGTTCTGAAGAGAAGAGGATGTTACTTCTCTTCACAGCGCCCAGCTAGTAAAAGTATTAAAAACGCCCCGATGTACGCACCTAATACACGCCCACTTGGACTTTTACTTTTAAACACACCCACTTGGACTTTTGCAAGCCTCATTTGCATAATTACAAAAATGGTCATAACTTGGCCAAAAATGCTCGTTTTTTTAAAATAAAAACGTTACTGTAATCTACATTGCAGCGCCTATCTGCTGCAATAGCAGATAGGGGTTGCAAAATCTGGTGACAGAGCCTCTTTAAGCTATAAGGCTGGGTTCTCACATCGCAGTTTAAATGCTGTTTTGCTGCGGATTGCAGGAAAACTGCACCATTTTGATGTGATTTTCGCGGCAAAAATGCATTTAAACTGCGCTGTGTGAACCCAGCCTGACATCCAAACAGGTGTAATTGTTTGACAATTAGAAGTGGTACTTAACCCAATGAATCACTTTCAGTCATTAGGTTGGGCTCTCACATCGAGGTTCAAATTCGTTTTTTGCTGCGAAACCACCAAAACCGTACCAGGCAAAAAACACATTTAAACGGCGATGTGAGAACCGAATCTTAGGTCCCGCTCACACGTCGGAAATTTTGCGGCGGAACCCTCCGCGGATTCTGCCACAAAATTCCACCTCCCATTGATTTTATTTTGATTTATTTTCAGCTAGTGGGAAAAAGAAGCGTCCTGCTCGATCTTCAGGCGGATTCCGCCTGGACCTCCCATTGAAGTCAATGGGAGAAGGAATCCTACTGCCGACCCTACGGGACCTGCCACACAAAATCCGCCGTGTGAACAGAGCCTTAGGGTATATATACATGGTATTAAGCGGAGGTGAAAAAAAAAATCAGTTGCTGAATCTGCCTCTAAAATCAATGTGTTTTTTACGCTGATATTTGGAGGCTGATTGATTTCAGGCAAATTCTGCCCCTAGATAGGTCCGGACACATTTTTTTTTTTCCAGAGCTGCTTTCGATTCAACACACCAGAAATTTTGCATTGTATGAACTACGGTGCTGATCCTATTGAAAACAATCGGAGGCAAGATAGAGGCATTTTCACTCTGATTCTAATGCTGACAAAGCGTCAGAATCGGCGTGCAAAAAAAGCCATGTAAACATACTCTACGGCTGGGTTCCCTTGTAGCATAAACGCTGCGGAATTTCCGCAACAGAATTCTGTGTGGAAATTCCGCAGCATTTACGATAGCAGCAAAGTGGATGAGATTTAGAAAATCTCATGCCACCGCTGCAGAAAAAAACAGCAGTGTAAACGTTCATAAATGACCTGTTGTGCCAAAATTACATCTGCAGCATGTCAATTTATGCTGCATTTTCGTTGCTTTTCTGTTGTGGGTTTTCCCCATTAAAATCAACGGGAATGCAAAACCCGGAAACAGAAAGCCAAGTGTTGTTCCATTTGTGACGGAATCGCAGCGATCCCAAAAAATCGCAAGTAAGAAAAAAATAACAGTTATACTTACCAAGAATTCCCAGTCCGGCCTCCTGTGATGACGTTTCATCCCATGCGACCGCTGCAGCCGATTACAGGCTGCAGCAGTCACATGGCCTGCAACGTCATCTTAGGAGGCCGGACTACGCACAGAAGAGAGGGAGAGGGTAAGTATAAAACGTTAATTGTTGTTTTTTTCAGCGCTGCATTCCGAAAGGGAAATTCTGCCCAAGAAAAAGCACCACACTGTGGTGCGGTTTTACGGATGGTATATGCTGTGGGTTCCAGGTCGGGTACGCTGCAAAGTTTTGTGCACCAGAAAATAAAATCTACGCCAGCTAGGAGTTGCCGTAGATTTGCGCTATTATTTATGCCCTCTCCTGCTAAGCCCTGCCATTTAAAAAAAAAAAAAAGTGGCGGGGCTTAGCGGGAGGGGGCTTAAACAGGCTCTGTCACCACATTATATGTGCCCTATCTTCTACATATTGTGATTGACGCTGTAATGTAGATCACAGCAGTGGTTTTTATTTTGGAAAACGATCAATTTTGACGGAGTTATGACCTATTTTAGATTTATGCTAAATGACTTTCTTAATTGACAACTGGGCGTGTTTTTACTTTTTGACCAAAGCAAGTGGGCGTTGTAATGTGGAGTGTATGATACTGACCAATCAGCATCATACACTTCTCTCCATTCATGTCTTCCAGCCAGGATGTCTATTCACAGTCCCGACACTTCGGTAACGTTTGTGTGGGACTTCCAGCACAGCACATCGAGATCACATTGTGCTGTGATTTACAGCGTGATACCACACAAACGTTACCGAAGTGTCGGGATTGTGAATAGACCGTGTCCTGGCTGGAGGTGATGTCTATTCACTCTCAAGGCACTTCAGTAACGTTAATGTGTGAGTAAGTGACAGCAAGCGTGATCTCGCAAGATCACGCTGTGTGTGAGTACATGAATGGAGAGAAGTGTATGATGCTGATTGGTCAGCATCAAACACTTCTCTCCACAATGCCCACTTGGTCAAAAGTAAAAACACGCCCAGTCTATGTCTATTAAGAAAGGCATTAGCATAAATCTAAAATTGCTCATAACTCCATCAAAACTGAGCGTTTTTCGTAATAAAAACTACTGCTGTGATCTACATTACAGCGCCGATCACATTATGTAAGAGATAGGGCACTTATATAATGTGGTGACTGAGCCTCTTTAAATTAAAGCTCAAATCTACAGCAGCTTCTAACTGGCTAGATTTTAAGTCACAAAAGGCAAAGTTTTAGAGAAAATTGCGATTTTTCTATGCCAGAAAAATGGCGTAGAATATTTAATACATTGGCACCACATGGGAGAGAATTGTCTGGAGACTTAAAATAGTCTGGAATGACTGTTTCATTGCACGCATAGCATATCATGCATAGAAGTGGAATGCATGGTTATCGTCCATGCAGGAAGCCACTGTTAAAGCCAAAGCTCAAGAAAGCCCATTCAGCTTTAGCCAAAGCTCAACGTGTGGAATAATAGTACTTCATCAACGGCATCATGAATTCTCAGAAGTACTGGAAAATCTTAGAAGGCGCTAACCGCTCTACACACGCTGGGTCGTTGCGTACTTTTTCAACATGACAAAGACCCTAAACATTCTTCCACTGCTGCATTCTTAATCCCTTACCAACCTATGACGTAACTGTGTACGTCATGGCCGGGAAGGAGCAATATGAAGCGGGTTCACAGGCTGAGCCTGCGACATACTCAGCCGATACATCATTGTAACGTTTGGGATAACTTCGATCCTGGCCGTTTAACCACTTAGACACCACAGTCAATAGTCACCTCGGCATCTAAGATGTTGGAAGGAGCCCCCCTTTTTCTATCACCCCATCGGCCCCCACATCGCGATTGCGGTGTGCCGATGGTTGTCAATGAAGGCCTCCAGTTCCGCCATCTTTGTGCTCCTATTAACCCCTAATAGGGCTTAATAGGAACTGGTAAAAATTACAATACACTGGTTTGTTCAAGTTCCCTGGAGGAATGCAAAAAAAAACAAGCATAAGTGGTATCATCTGTAAAAGTCTGAAGTATTACAATATAACATTATATATCCTGCACGGTAAACGATGTAAAACCAACCAAAACCACCGCTTAAGCAAAATAAAATAAAAAGTGATCAAAAAGTCGTATATTTACCCCAAAATGGTAGCAATAAAAACTATGGGTCGCCGTGCAAAAAATAAGCCCTCATACCACTCCATCGACAGAAGAATAAAAAAAGTTATGGATCTCAGAATATAGAAAGAAAAACATTTAACACATTTTTTTTTCTTTGCAAAAGTACATAATTAAAAAAAGATAGAAATTTGGTATCACCGTAATTGTATTAAACCGCAGAATAAAGTTAACATGTTGTTTTTACCGCACTGCAAGCACTGTAAAAACAAAACCCAAAAAACTAAATCACAGTTTTTTCCCATTACATCCCAAAAAAAGGAATTTTTTTTTGCGGTTTCCCAGTACATTATATGGTACATTAAATAGTGCCATTTAAAACTACAAGTCGTCGACCGTAAAAATAAAAAAGTTATGGCTTTTGGAAGGCAAAGAGGAAACAACAAAAAATGGCTACGGCACCAAGGGGTTAAGGAAGAACAAGGTGATAGTGCTGCAGTAGGAAAGTACAGTATTTCACCAGAGCTCAGCCCTTTTGAGCATCCAGGGGTAAACTAAGGGTACCATGTGCGCCGGGCAGTTAAAGTCAACCGAACTCTGCAGACACTGTACCGTATATATTTGCAGATTTCAGTTTAAGCAGCCACAGATCTGGCACGGTTTTGAATTAGCTGTAAAAGCAGAATGAGCCATACAGAAGAGAGAAAGCGGATTACTTTGGGACCCTAAAGATGTCAGGAGCTTTAAATTGTTAGTGGTTTCCGGGGGAAAAAAAAACTCTGCTGTGCGTGAATATAACCTTAACCAGTCTCTGTTGTTTAACCCCTTAAAGTCCAAGCCATTTTGTGGTTTTTTTCGTTTTTTACTCGTCGCCTTCCTAGAGCCATAACTTGTGTAAAAGATTATTTTTTGCAGGAGGAGTTGTAGTTTTTATTGGCACCATTTAACAGTACCATATAATGGGTGAATTGTATAAAACTGAGATTCCTCTATTTTTTTTTTGGGTTCAGTTTTTACTTTATATATTTACCTTATTTTAAAAAGGTAAAAGTAGACTTAGGCCCTGTTCACACTGAGTTTTTTTGACACGTTTTTAGACTCGGAAACCGCGTCTAAAAACGGCCGAAAACTCCTCCCATTGATTTCAATGGGAGGCGGAGGTGTTTTTTCCTCCACGAGTGGTAAAACCGCCTCGTGGGAAAAAGAAGCGACATGCCCTATCTTTGGGTGTTTACGTCTCTGACCTCCCATTGACATCAATGGGAGGCAGAGAAAGAGATTTTCGCTGCGTTTTTGCCCGCGGCGCTCTATGGCCGCGGGCGAAATACGCGGTAAACGGTGTGCAAAAAAAACTCAGTGTGAACAGGGCCGTAACATCTACTTTTACATTAAGGTAAATATATACAGCACCAGATCCAAGATCATACATAAATACAATACCAGAACAAAGCCCAGTACATATATACAGACCCAGAACCAAGCTCAGTACATATATACAGACCCAGAACTAAGCTCAGTACATATATACAGTGCCAGAACAAAGCTCAGTACATATATACAGTGCCAGAAACAAGCTAAGTACATACTAGTCCTTCTCAATTAATTAGAATATCATCAAAAAGTTAATTTATTTCAGTAATCAAATTAAAAAAGTGAAACTCATATTATATAGATTCACTACACACAGAGTGATCTATTTGCAGCATTTTTTTCTTCTAATGTTGATGATTATGGCTAACAGTTAATGAAAACCCAACATTTAGATTCTCAGAAAATTAGAATATTATATAAGACCAATTTCAAAAATGATTTTTAATACCGAAATGTTGGCCTACTGAAAAGTATGTACAGTATATGCACTCAATACTTGGTCGGGGCTCCTTTTGCATGAATTACTGCATCAATGCGGCGTGGCATGAAGGCGATCATCCTGTGGCACTGCTGAGGTGTTATGGAAGCCCAGGTTGCTTTGATAGCGGTTTTCAGCTCATCTGTATTGTTGGGTCTGGTGTCTCTCATCTTCCTCTTGACAATACCCCATAGATTCTCTATGGGGTTTAGGTCAGGCGAGTTTGCTGGCCAATCAAGCACAGTGATACTGTGGTTATTAAACCAGGTATTGGAACTTTTGGCAGTGTGGGCAGGTGCCAAGTCCTGCTGGAAAATGAAATCAGCATCTCTATAAAGCTTGTCAGCAGAGGGAAGCATGACTCAAATAAGTCGAGTCGCTTCTCCCCTTATGTAAATCTACCCTCCCAAAGCAGACACTGAAACAGAGTTGGATTTTAATGGCCACAGCAGCCGTTTATTATTTAAATAACAATAACTTTAAATACCATAATTTTTGAATCCCCAAAAAAGGGGATACATCATAACAACAAATAACCCACTGCGACCCTATCAGGGTCATAACATTATAAACCAACCAGAATGACAGGGGCAAGTCCTTGAAGCCACCGATACTTAATTTTGGCCATCTGCCCACAAATACCTTACCCCCAGCCGTAACCCGGCCCAGGAGCACCAAATTACCTTTTTGCAGATGACCACCATATATATATAAATATATATAACCCAGCTTTCAAAAGGGGTAACACCCTAAGAAGCCGACAAATTGGGGGTGCATCCCGTGATGCATTCCCCCCCACCACTTTTTACGACCTACTTCAAGGACTCCCCCCCGCAGCTGCAATGACAAAATTTAACCTCCCCCAAAGACAAATGTCAATAAGCAAATAAACTTTGACGAGAAGAACCACCATCCGCAGCAACCTTTTGCCGCGGTCAACCGATCCACATCAGGGCGGGCGGGCGGGAACATGTTCCTGCTTCTGTGTCCTGGCGAAGAGAGGGAGAGCACAAACAGGAAACAGGTACATCCCCTTCAATCCCCACCCCTTCTCACTCAAGCCCTCCTGCTGTCCCCCCCCCCCTTTCCTCTCATAGGCCAGCCAACTCTGTGTCCCTCCCATCTATTTTAGTCATGGAGGCCTTCCCTTATTCCTTTTTTCTTCTTTCAGTACGGCCTCTTCTTGACTCAAATAAGTCGAGTCGCTTCTCCCCTTATGTAAATCTACCCTCCCAAAGCAGACACTGAAACAGAGTTGGATTTTAATGGCCACAGCAGCCGTTTATTATTTAAATAACAATAACTTTAAATACCATAATTTTTGAATCCCCAAAAAAGGGGATACATCATAACAACAAATAACCCACTGCGACCCTATCAGGGTCATAACATTATAAACCAACCAGAATGACAGGGGCAAGTCCTTGAAGCCACCGATACTTAATTTTGGCCATCTGCCCACAAATACCTTACCCCCAGCCGTAACCCGGCCCAGGAGCACCAAATTACCTTTTTGCAGATGACCACCATATATATATAAATATATATAACCCAGCTTTCAAAAGGGGTAACACCCTAAGAAGCCGACAAATTGGGGGTGCATCCCGTGATGCATTCCCCCCCACCACTTTTTACGACCTACTTCAAGGACTCCCCCCCGCCAAAGCGAAACAGGCCTTGACCACCTCACGCCTGCGAGCTCCTCCACACTCCCACCGCTCGCTCAATTCCATCGGTCAAAGCCAGACTCCACATATCCATCCCCACCTCATTGAGGTGCACACCGTCCTCTCTCCAGTAGCTGCCTGTCCCAGCCTCCAGATCCCAGTGGCGCACCGCAACCCCACCATTACGCGTCACGAAGCTCGATATGGCCCTATTAGCCTTAATGCGAGCCTTGTTAATTTTTCCCACAGAACGGGCCATCCGCCAGTTCTTCCTAGGGACCATCTCAGACCACACCGTCACCAATTTAGGATAAGTTGCCCATAAGCAGAGCAAATCATGCTTGACGTCCCGTACCAACTCCCGGAAAGGGCGTATACCCAAATCGTTGCCTCCCACATGCAACACCAGTACCTCCGGCGCCCTGTCAAGCAGTACAAAATTGTGAAACTCGGGCAATACCCTGTTCCATGTCATTCCCCGTATACCCATCCACCTCACAACCGCCGCGTCCCGCGGAATCCTGAGCTGTCGACCGTCCGGCCGTACATCCGCGCGAAGGGCACCCCAGTACACAAAAGAATGTCCCATAATCCACACCATGCATGAGTCACGGCCTGCAAAACAAATGAAGAACATACACGCACCACCTCTTGCTGCCGCGTACCATTAATACTCAGGCGGAAACGCACGCACCCGGAACATGCTATACATCAAGATATCACAACATGTTCAAGCGCACATAAGAACGGAAACGCGCCGACTCCCAACGCCCTATCCGCTGCACGCCTGCATCATCTAAACCCCATCTCACCGCCTCCGCCGCTGCCCCTATACGGAAAGAATGAGACGAGTATTGCTCTGCCTGCACCCCGCTAGCCACCAGACACTTTCTGAAAACCGAAATAAACTGATACCGCGACAGAAACGAGCCATCCTCGTGCCGCAGCAACGGCCCGTCTGAGAGATCTAAACCCGCCAAGTACTCCTTGACACACAACACTGGACAAACCGGATTCTTTGGGACCGCCAGCAAAACCACTCGACGTCCTGCCCCTCCTTGGTCCGTTTTGGACCTTCGCAACACTATCTCCACCCTGTCTTCATACAAATCGACATTATCCTGCAACAAGCCCCCCGCTCTCACCGAACTGGGGGAAACCAATTCCCCTACCCGAAAAGCACCAAAAAAGGCTAACGCAAAAGCCAACCGGAAAAGCTTGCTCTCATACTCTGAACGACACACCTGCCGCACCACCACCTCCAGGGAACACAACAATTGAAATGACACGGGACGCCTCTTATCCCTCACCACTACACCCCGTCTCAGCCCTTTCAATGCCTGGCCCACCAAAAACCGCTTCGTGATATCTGCCAACCCCCGTAACTTACAACCGAAAGCAATGGCCGCCACGAAGCGATTAACCTTAGCGACCGTGCAACCCCGGGCGAACGCATCCCCCAACCAAAACAGCAAGGCCACCATCCTATCATCATCCGAGCACACATCTCCCAAAGATCTCACCCACTCCTCCCATTGCCTCCATCCAGCCGCATACGACGACCACGTCGCACTGGCCAGTGAACGTTTAATCAATGCACCTGCCGCCTGGATACCAGCTCCCACAGATGACTGGGACAGTCCACCCCTGTTAACTCCGCGTCCGGGACCAGCTGCCGGAAACGATCCCACTGCGAGCGAGAAAGCGCGTCAGCAATACAATTCTCTACCCCGGGAACATGCACCGCCACCACCCATGCATTTAAACTCAAACAGGAAAGCACCAACTGACGCAACAAGCGAACCACTGGAGGGGACGACGCCGAAGTATTATTTATAGCCATCACCACCCCCAAATTGTCGCAATGAAAACGCACTTTTTTGTCCCGGAACCTGTCTCCCCAAATGGTGACCGCCACCACGATGGGAAACAGTTCGAGTAGGGCCAAGTTACGCGTCAGTCCCGCCTCCACCCATGCAACCGGCCATTTTCCCGCGCACCATTGACCTTTAAAGAACGCCCCGAACCCCACCGCCCCAGACGCGTCAGTGAACAATTCCAAATCGAAGCTATCTAACGCCCGGGACATCCAAAGAGAGCGCCCATTATACTGTGCCAGAAAATGGAGCCAGACCTGTAAATCTTCCCTGTGCTCTGCAGCCAGACGAATGAAATGATGGGGTTCCCGAACCCCCGCCGTCGCCGCTGCCAACCGCCGACAAAAAACCCTGCCCATCGGCATGATGCGGCAGGCAAAATTCAACTTCCCCAATAAGGACTGCAATTCACGTAGCGTAATTTTCCTAATCCGACACGCTCGCTCCACTACCAACCGCAAATCCCCCAACTAATCCTCCGGCAATCTGCACTCCATTGCTACGGAGTCGATAGTAATTCCCAAAAAACAAATGGTCGTCACCGGACCCTCAGTTTTTTCCACAGCCAAGGGTACACCGAACTCCCTTGACACCCAATTGACCGTCTCCAACAAATTTGCGCAAACCCCCGAACACGACGGGCCAACGCACAAGAAATCGTCGAGATAGTGAATAACTGATTCCACCCCCGCGACCTCCCTGACTACCCATTCCAAAAAAGAACTAAACACCTCAAAGTACGCGCACGACAACGAACAACCCATGGGAAGGCATCGATCAATGTAATAATCCCCTTCCCAATAACATCCCAACAACCTCTGGCTGTCCGGATGAACCGGCAACAAACGAAACGCCGCTTGAATATCAGTTTTTGCCATCAGAGCCCCTCTTCCGTAACCACGTACCAACGCTACCGCCGCATCAAACGACGTGTAGACCACAGAACAGAGATCCTGGTCAATGCCATCGTTAACCGACGCCCCCTTCGGGAAGGACAAATGCTGAATAAGCCGGAATTTGTTACCTTCTCGTTTTGGAACCACCCCTAACGGTGACACCACCAAACCTGGAACTGGGATCGTGCTAAAGGGGCCCGCCATTCTGCCCAGATCAATCTCCTTCCGGATTTTTTCCGAGACTACCCCCGCATGCTGATATGCCGACTTAAGGTTGCGCTGCGTGAAAGGGACCTCATGCAAAGGGGCGGAATAACGAAACCGTAACCAAAACCTAAACTAATCAACCGCGCCCCCTCCTTATTGGGGTACCTACTTAGAAAGGGGGCCATCTTTATGAGTTTCACCGGAGTCTCCCCCATAACCAGACGCACCGCTGGCTCCCCCTTGTCGTTTACCCTTCTTAAAACATTTAGACGCTCCATGTGACTGCCCGCTGCAATGTGAACACGCATGCTTGAATTTACACGTCGCTCCAAATTTGCACTGCCCCTCATTGAACTGCCAACACGTCCCAAATTTTGAACCTGAGGCCTGACTACCCCCGCCGGAAGTTCCTGCTGCATTCCCGCTCCCGGGAAAGGACTGCCCCTGCTTATAAAGTGCCGTCACTTTCAACCATAAGGCTATGTCCTTATGGTCCCACCGTATATTCGGCCGCACCGCTTTCCTCTGCCGAAACTGCTCATCGTAACGAAGCCAGGCCTGGCCCCCATAAACCCGATGCGCCTCCCCCACCGCATCCAAATAACAAAACAAGCCGGAACAATTATCTGGCGCCTTTTCCCCAATAACGCTCGCCAAAATTGCAAAAGCCTGCATCCAATTGACAAACGTTTTTGGAATCAACCTGTACCGTCTCTTTTCTTCCTCATCCTTTTTTGTTTCATCCCGCTTCACTTTATCTAAATTAAACTTCTCCAGCGGAAGCAAGGAAAAAATCTCCACATACTCGTCCTTCCAAATCCTTTCCTTTACCTCCTGCTTTAAATGCGCCCCTAACGGGCCCTCATAACAAACATAAACCTCCCCGCGCGCACGATCATCAAGACGCACCCTATCAACCTCCTTTGGCGAGTCTGTTTGAACCGCCGCCGCCACTGCCACCGCTGCCCCGGCATTCAACCCCCCACCGTTTTGACGAACCGGAGCGCTTCCAACACTGCCCCCCCACACCGCGGCCGGCGCCACACCTGACGATTCTTGGGAAGGGGAACCACCTAGCCGCCCCACTAACACTTTTAAACATCCCACTAACTCCGCCAAACTATCCCCCGCACCCGCCTGTAGCGACGGGACCCCCGACTCCGCCGCGACGCCCACCGCCTCGACACCCTCTACACCGATACCCGACATCAATAAAGCTGGAAATGGTAACGTAGGTGTCAACTCACCAGGCTGCCCAGGGGCTGTGAACCCGTCAGCCGGACCCCCATGTCCACGTGGAGAGGCCCGCCGCTCACCGTCCTCCAATGCTCCGGACTCCCTCTGGCGCTGTCCGCATTGGCAATGTGTGCACGGGGAATTCCGATTTTCGTCTGAGTAAAGGGGGGGTGACATCGCATCATCCAATTGGCCGAGGTCCAGTTCATGCCTCATCCGTCCCGCTGAACCAGCTCCAAGCTGTTCCGTCCCTGGCACTCCAACCACCGACCTCATCCTGCGACCTCTGGTCGTTTCCACCTCGACGACACCATGAGCCGACCCTCTGGCTGGCACATCACCATGCAGGGTCGCCGTTGCCCTTCCGCCACGTGCTGAAGAAGGAGAGGATGTGACCGGAAGTGAAGGCCGCGTCCTCCTCGCCGCTGCCGCCGGGCGCTGCCGCGTTTTGGGATTCCTCCCAGGACCAGACGAAAGAGCAGCAGCAGGCCGCCCTGGGGTCTGGCCTGCAGGGTCCACTGATGGGCTCCTCTTGCGCCGCCGCGCCCGCGGGATGTCTTCAGGACTCAGCCTTGCGGGCGGGCGCGAGCGCCTCGTGCTGCGCGTCACGCCGGGAGTGCCAGCCCTGGCCTGAGTCATGGGGGAAACGGGCTCTCCTCTTCTCCTGCCCGACCCCCTGGTACGCCGGTCCTGTACCTCGGCCTGCTCCAGCAGCCCCGCGACCACCGGCATGACAGAGCGCTCCCCGCTTGCTCCAGCCGACTCTGCTCGCTCCTGGACCGGAGCGCCCGATTGTCCCTGCAGCAGCGTCGCCACTCGTGCTCCGAGCCATCCAGGACCCTGAGAGGCTGCCGCGGCCCGCAACAGCTCCATAGCCTCCTCATCAGACGCAGCAGGGGTAACAAACATGTTCCTGCTTCTGTGTCCTGGCGAAGAGAGGGAGAGCACAAACAGGAAACAGGTACATCCCCTTCAATCCCCACCCCTTCTCACTCAAGCCCTCCTGCTGTCCCCCCCCCCCTTTCCTCTCATAGGCCAGCCAACTCTGTGTCCCTCCCATCTATTTTAGTCATGGAGGCCTTCCCTTATTCCTTTTTTCTTCTTTCAGTACGGCCTCTTCTTGAAGTGCTTGAAAATGTCCTGGTAGACGGCTGCGTTGACTCTGGACTTGATATAACACAATAGACCAACACTGTTGCTCAGTGGTCCAAAGTCCTGTTTTCAGATGAAAGTAAATTTTGCATTTCATTTGGAAATCAAGGTCTGGAGGAAGAGTGGAGAGGCGTGAATCCAAGTTGCTTGCAGTCCAGTAAGAAGTTTCCACAGTCAGTGATGGTTTGGGGAGCCATGTCATCTGCTGGTGTTGGTCCACTGTGTTATATCCGCAACAGAAAATACAACGAAAATGCAGCATAAATTGACATGCTGTGGATTTAAAATCCGCACCGCAGGTCAATTTATTAACGTTTACATTGCGGGGTTTTTTCCGCAGTGTGGGCATGAGATTTTCTAAATCTTATTCACTTTGCTGCTACTGTAAATGCTGCGGAATTTCTGCGCAGAATTCCGTTGTGGAAATTCCACAGTGTTTACGCTACAAGGGAACCTGGCCTAAATGTGTGTAAAGCTGTGAAGGGCAGACATAGGACAGGAGCAGAACAGGAAGTACCGATCTCAGGCGCTTCCCATGCACTGAAGTAAAGCGACAGCCCATTTGACAAATGGCTACTGTCTGCTAAGGGGCGCAGTACATCCTTGTTCATGTGGGTATAGATAGTGCTGCCTCCCTGTCTCTACCTGTGTATGTCATGCTGTGAAACGGACCTAAAAAGTCATACCAAAATCCACAATAAAATCTGCATTTTTTTAATTGATTTTAGTGCAGAACTCAGCCTCGGATTTCACTTATCACATTGCAATGAATGGAATCCGCTGTGAAAATCTGCAGCATTTCCGCAACAGATAGGGGAGATTTAAAAATCTGCAGCATGACTTGAATCCGCGTTGGATTTTTTACTCTGTGAGTGAATGTGGTTTGGTAAAACTCCATATGCTAACACTGTACTGTCCTTTGTTGCAGAATTTTGATGCGAATTCCACAAATCGAAATTCCGCAAAAAGTACTCGATGAGTGAATCCACCCTAAGGCCTGATTCACACAAGCGTATTTTACGTCCGTGTTATGTTCGTTAAAACAACGGCCGTCACATGGACCTACGTAATTCAATGGGGCTATTCAGAGATGCGTTGTTTTTCACACGTGTGTCCACTTGCGTGAAACTTACTGCAGGTCCTATTTTTGCTCACCACGCAACCCATTGAAGTCAATGGATGCGTGACAATAACGGACAGCACATGGACGTCACCTGTGTGCTGTCCGTGATTCACGCACCAGTTGCTAAAGAAATTAGCAAAAAAACAAACACCCCCTTCATTTATTTTTTTTCCCAGACGGGAAAAACACATGACATACGGATGACATATGCACGTAAAAAAACGCAGACACGCACCAAACACGGGTTCCACATGGAACAGCAATGCAGCAAAAATACTGCATTTTTTGCGGACGCAAAACGAAAATGCTCGTGTGAATCTAGCCGTTAGGAAGAAAGAAATATGGGTAATAAAGTGGTAAAATTATGAGAAGGAAAAACGGATGTATTATTTTTCTTTTGGGGGGTGTATTACACTGCATCTTGGCATATTTGCCATTCAGTAGCCGAAAGCTGGGTGAGAAATCCTATAGGAGATGTTATGGCAACCATATAAAATGTAACCCACCTTTACTAGGAAAATATGTAATAAAAAACAACACAATATATGTATATATATATATATATATATATATATATATATATATATTATTTTTAGCAGAAGTCGTCCACTTTTCCTAGTGTTCTGGCACTATATGACTATAAGAGTGATAGGGGACCATCTGCCCTTTCCTAGAGTCATTTATCGTTTTCCTGTACATATCATAAAATACAGACAAGCTCCAGTCCATGAATTCTCCCATCATAATTGTGGATGATCCTACGTTGCATGGCTTGTTCTCACAAGAGTGTCTTTGTTGAGACTGCTTCTCCCCTACAGGCACCACGCCGAATGAATGAAACTGCCCCTTTCCTTAACAATAGACATATGTCTTTTTATGTATGGCCTATTTAGCTGCAAGTTCTTTGTTTAAAAACTGCGCCCTTTGTGATCTCATGTCAACAGAATGCATACCAAGTCTTTTCCTTGCCGCATGTCCTATGTGGAGGTGAAAGCTCACTTGTACATACACACACTTACATATACACCACGTACATTGTAACGCAGAACTGGCTGAACTACAGCTCACTGGCACCATGGAACTTATCTATATATGATGTGGAATGATGCATCGGATTCAAACAAAGTATGACACCACGAATGTGCCACACTGAGGGTGCGCTACAAAAGAAATGTGTATTTCGTGACAGATTAGAAAACATCATGATCTTTAAAGCCTGCCTTTTCTTGTTAAGATTGCTTGATGCAACGTTTGACTAGTTATTGCACCATACATGGCCATCTGTTGTGAGACCAGAAGCCCTTGGCTATTACATAGGGAGATTCTATTGTAATTATGGAAATCTTCTATCGCCTTAATAATGATGTAACCATAAATGGGGATTTGTAATTATCATCTTTATGTCCATGGAACTAAAAAGGTTAAAAAAAATGTCCCATTAATCATAACAAGTGAAAATTGTTTACATTTTTGTCTTGCTCAATTTTGTTCATGGAAAATAATTTCAGCCCTTGGATACATTGTTTAACCCCTTACCACCAAAGCCATTTTTCGGATTTTAATTTTTTCCTCCCTGCCTTTCAAAAGCCATATAATTTTTTTTATTCTCCCATTGATATAGCCCTATGAGGTTCCTGACTTTTGCGGGACGAGTTGTAGTTTTTGATGGCACAATTTATTGTAACGTATAAACGTTGTGGGGTGGAAAAGTAAAAAAACACAGATTTCTTCATTGTTTTTTGCACTTCATTTTTACGGTGTTTACCGTGCAATTAAAACACGTTAACTTTATTCTGTGGGTCAATACAATTACGGTGATACCAACTTTGTATCATTGTTTTTTTTATAATTTACGTGTGTGTGTGTGTGTGTGTGTGTGTATGCATGTACATATATATATATATATATATATTATATACATATACACACACGCGAGGAATGTACACACACACACACACACACACAGAGCAGATAATGGAGATGTTACCTGCAGTCCTATGTAACACCACAATACACACACACACATTCAAATGTTTAGGGTCACTTAGAAATTTCCTTATTTTTTAAAGAGAAGCACAGTTTTTTTCAATGAAGATAACATTAAATTAATCAGAAATACACTCTATACATTGTTAATGTGCTAAATGACTAGCTGCAAACGTCTGTTTTTTAATGCAATATCTACATAGGTGTATAGAGGCCCATTTCCAGCAACCATCACTTCAGTGTTCTAATGGTACATTGTGTTTGCTAACTGTGTTAGAAGGCTAATGGATGATTAGAAAACACTTGAAAACCCTTGTGCAATTATGTTAGCACCGCTGTAAACAGTTTTGCTGTTTAGAGGAGCTATAAAACTGACCTTCCTTTGAGCTAGTTGAGAATCTGGAGCATTACATCTGTGGGTTCGATTAAACTCTCAAAATGGCTAGAAAAAGAGAGCTTTCATGTGAAACTCGGCAGTCTATTTTTGTTCTTAGAAATGAAGGCTATTCCATGCGAGAAATTGCCAAGAAACTGAAGATTTCCTACAACGGTGTGTACTACTCCATTCAGAGGACAGCACAAACAGGCTCTAACCAGAGTAGAAAGAGAAGTGGGAGGCCCCGCTGCACAACTGAGCAACAAGACAAGTACATTAGAGTCTCTAGTTTGAGAAATAGATGCCTCACAGGTCCTCAACTGGCAGCTTCATTAAATAGTACCCGCAAAACGCCAGTGTCAACGTCTACAGTGAAGAGGCGACTCCGGGATGCTGGCCTTCAAGGCAGAGTGGCAAAGAAAAAGCCATATCTGAGACTGGCTAATAAAAGGAAAAGATTAATATGGGCAAAAGCACACAGACATTGGACAGAGGAAGATTGGAAAAAAGTGTTAAGGACAGACGAATCGAAGTTTGAGGTGTTTGGATCACACAGAAGAACATTTGTGAGACGCAGAACAACTGAAAAGAGTGCCTGACGCCATCTGTCAAGCATGGTGGAGGTAATGTGATGGTCTTGGGTTGCTTTGGTGCTGGTAAAGTGGGAGATTTGTACAAGTTAAAAGGGATTTTGAATAAGGAAGGCTATCACTCCATTTTGCAACGCCATGCCATACCCTGTGGACAGCGCTTGATTGGAGCCAATTTCATCCTACAACAGAACAATGACCCAAAGCACACCTAAAAATTATGCAAGAACTATTTAGGGAAGAAGCAGGCAGCTGGTATTCCATCTGTAATGGAATGGCCAGTGCAGTCACCAGATCTTAACCCCATAGAGCTGTTGTGGGAGCAGCTTGACCGTATGGTACGCAAGAAGTGCCCATCAAGCCAATCCAACTTGTGGGAGGGGCTTCTGGAAGCATGGGGTGAAATTTCTCCCGATTACCTCAGCAAATTAACAGCTAGAATGCCAAAGGTCTGCAATGCTGTAATTGCTGCAAATGGAGCATTCTTTGACGAAAGCAAAGTTTGAAGGAGAAAATTATTATTTCAAATAAAAATCATTATTTCTAACCTTGTCAATGTCTTGACTATATTTTCTAGTCATTTTGCAACTCATTTGATAAATATAAGTGTGAGTTTTCATGGAAAACACAAAATTGTCTGGGTGACCCCAAATTTTTGACTGGTAGTGTATATACACATACACATACACATACATATGACATAGAAAAATATACACATATACAGACATACTGGAACATATACACACACACAATTTATGCTAATTAGTTTCTTAATGACCAACTGGGCGTGTTTTTACTTTTTACCAACTGGGCGTTGTACAGAGGAGTGTATGACGCTGACCAATCAGCGTCATACACTTCTCATTGTATGATGCAGATTGGGCAATGATTGGTCAGCGTCATACACTCCTCTGTACAACGCCCAGTTGGTGAAAAGTAAAAACACGCCCAGTTGGTCATTAAGAAACTAATTAAAATAAATCTAAAATTGCTCATAACTTGCTCAAAACTGATTGTTTTTCAAAATGAAAACCACTGCTGTTATCTACATTACAGCGCCATTCAGGCTATGTAGGAGATAGGGCACTTATAATCTGGTGACAGAGCCTCTTTAAAGGTTGATTGTTCAGCTTCCCTCCTCCTTTCCTACACTGATAATATAGATCGGAGTTGGGAGGAGATAGAGAGGACTCTGTGACTATGTAACTGCACAGTTCTCTCCTTGGTTGAGCAGAGCGCTCTGCCCAATCACTGAGGGGTTATGCAGTTTAGGAAATCTGCACAGGCTCTGATTTTTCTGAGCAGGGGTAGATTTTAAGCTGTACAGAAGCATAACTTGAAGCTCCTGGGCTCCAATTCAACATCTATAACAGGGTCCCCACCTAACATATATGGGGCCCTGGGTGCGACTACTACCTCTGCACCCCCTATAGCTAATCACTGGCCTTAAAAGGAACATTGCTTAAAGCTTAATTTATCAAAACTCTCTAAAAGAAAAACTAGCCTCGTGGCCCATAGAAACCAAACAGCTTACATTTCTTAAACTACCCTAGAAAACGAAAAGCTGCACCGTGATTGGTTGCTATGGGTAACAAGACTCAATGGGGCAGATTTACTAACAATGCCTACGTTTTAGACAGTGTTAATTTAGACAAGGCAATGGCGCACACTATGATAAATGTGGTGCATCTTGCCAGATATGTTAGACAATTCTCTCTTTCTTATACCACATCTTGGTTGGCTTAGTTTACTTCGGTTTTTTTAGCCACAAAAAAAACCTAGCAATACAATGTCGTATGTCAAACACGAGTCTTTGCTGTACCCAAGCCTAATTATGTGTATACAAGGCCTAACAGGAAAAAGAGACAAAAAACTTGTTATTTGGCTCTTTTTGGCCCTATGTTGAACGTGTGTCGGAAAAGCTCCCGACGTATACGTTAAATGGATTCCAATATAGTCTATAGTGACGGATACGTCATTAAAAAGGGTCATGAGAGTTCATGATATATCCCTTAAATGTAACCTATTATAGACTATGGTGATGGATACCCCTGTTAGGGCATCTGTCACAGCCTACTCTACGTTTAACATATACATTTGGCGCTTTTCCCGTCATACACATCAAACGAGGGCATAAACCATGGCATGCACAGAGCCTAAGGGTCACACTTTAAAAAATGGATTGAAAAACTGTTGTCTAGTTTGCTTGGATCCATTACTAAGAAAATGAAAATAGGAAAAAAAAATCGATCTAAACTTTTTGCACAAAATAATTTTCTTTTCCAACTTTTTAATACTGCACAGTCCCTGCACACGCATGTGTTGAAAGATGCGCCCCTATGAACTGGCTGTTCATGTAACCCCATTTTACCTCTCGGACCAGATTCAGACAAGCCCCCCTGCTGTTCTTTTTCGTCTGAGCTCTCCCCTTTTCACAAAACACGCCGTGGCATCTCCTCTGCAGCCAAGATCCTCCTCCTACAGCCAACACAATTAACATCAGCCATTAAATACTTCCAAAACATTTTACACCCCCTGTAATCACGTTTTATGACATTCCTGTGGCACATGACAAAATTCTTGCATGCCACCCAGATTTACTATGTAATTAAGTCTACGTCCTGAATAAAACTTACATTATGATGAAGTTCAAGTTTAATTTGTTAAAGGCGGCTTATTCTGTGAACAAACGTAAAGATCTCAACCAAGTTCTCTTAAAAAAAAACAACAAAAAAACTGTTTCAAATCTATAACGGTCCTATTTTTTATTTCAGAGAAACAATGAGTTAAACCATATAAACTCAGTGGTGCATACATTTTAGATGGCACACGTGACATAAGGCTGTGAAAAGCCACATGCCACCTGTTACATTGCCTCCTGGGATGGAGAATTAACCGCTTGTCTTCTGCAGATGTTACAGGGAGGCATAAACCGCCTCCGTCTATCTTCAGTCTTACTTCAATGTCTTGTTATAGTTATGGTGATCTAAAGGGTGACATATGAAGATTTAAGGACATCATGGAACGGTAGCTGGAATAACGAAACATCTTGGGTATGGCTGGGTAGATTTACATTTTCAAATAAAGTCCCCAAAATGTCTCCCTAAAACAAACAATTAGGAAAGGTCCTTGAACTGTCCCCTTTCC
Organism: Rhinoderma darwinii; assembly: GCF_050947455.1. NCBI lineage: Eukaryota > Metazoa > Chordata > Amphibia > Anura > Rhinodermatidae > Rhinoderma > Rhinoderma darwinii. Next base: position 79,158,304 of record NC_134690.1, read on the forward strand.
ATTAACCTCTTCCCGCCCTGCTCCGCAATAGTACGTCCTGCAGATGGGTTAGTTCCCGCATCAGGACGTACAGTTGCGTAGTTGTTCCCGGCGCACACTGTCCTAACGGACAGTGTCCGGGAACAGGGAGGTCAACTGTCCCCGACAGCCGACAGTCCAGCCTTGCCGGTCAGCGGACCATCGCCGCTGATTTCGGCAATTAACCCCATAAATGCGGCGACAGATTGTCGTCGTCGCCGCATTTAAGGGGTTTGAAGCACATCGGCAGCCCCCACGAAGTGATCGTGGGGGCTACCGATGCTTGTCACGGCAATCGGAGGTCAGACAATGACCTCCGGGTTGCCATGTACGGAAGCCTCAGAGGAGCAGCCTCCGCCGGTCCTCCGAGGCTTCCTGTCAGTGTGACTGTCACGTCACAATGACAGTTAGAACACATTACACTACGTGTGTAGTGTAATGTATTCCAGCAGCGATCAGAGCTGCAAGTCTAAGTGTCCCCTAGTGGGACAAGTGAAAAAAGTAAAAAAAAGTAATAAAAATGTTTTAAAAAAGTGTAAAAATAAAAGTTAGAAATTATATAAACAAACACAGCATTTTTTTCCTGTAATAAGTTTTTCATTATAGGAAAAAAATTAACACGTTAAAAAAAGTACACATATCTGGTATCACCGCGTTCGTAACGACCCCAACTATAAAACTGTAATGTTATTTTTCCCGCACGATGAACACCCCCAAAAAATCAATAAAAAACGACACCAGAATCGCAATTTTTTGGTCACCACCCCTCCCAAAATAGAGAATAAAAAGTGATCAAAAAGTCGCATGTACCCGAAAATAGTTCCGATGAAAACTACAACCCGTCCCGCAAAAAACAAGCCCATACACAGCTTTTTTGACTGAAAAATAAAAAAGTTACGGCTCTCAGAATATGGTGACACAGAAAATAAATTATTTTATAAAAAAGTGATTTTATTGCGCAAACGCTGCAAAACATAAAAAAACCTATATACATATGGTATCGCCATAATCGTACCGACCCGCAGAATAAAGTAAAATCATAATTTATAGTGCACGCCGCAAAAAATAAACGAAAAAACATTGTCAGAATTGCTTGTTTTTGGTCACCCGGCTTGCAAATTTTTTTTATAAAAAGTGATCAAAAAAAATCGCATGTACCCCAAAATGGTACCAATGAAAAGTACAGATTGCCCCGCAACAAATAAGCCCTCCCGCAGCTCCGGTGGTGAAAAAATAAAGAAGTTCTGGCTCTCAGGAATATGGCGATGCAAAATGTGCAGTGTTTTCTAAAAGCGGGTAACATCCGACACCATTTATCAGTGCGACACCGGCCACACATCTATGAATTATTATTTATTTACCGCATTATTATACCCTCTTATTATGCCCTGATGTTCTCCGCACAGATTGCATATGCCCCCCACATTATAAACTGAAATACCAGCGAAACCCAAAACAGAAAAACTACCAAGCAAAATCTGCGCTCCAAAAGCAAAATGGCGTCCCTCCCTTCTGAGCCCTGCAGCGTGCCCAAACCGCAGTTTGCGCCCACATATATGGCATCGCCATACCCGGGAGAACACGCTTAACGTTTTAGGAGGTATTTGTCTTCAGGGGCACAAACTGGGCACGACATATTATGCACTAAAATGGAATATCAGTGGAAAATTGCAATATTCACACCATCCGCTGTGCATTAACCCCTTTGCGCACTATGACTTAATAGCACGTCATGGTGCGGGGGTTGATGTATGGAGCAGGCTCACGTGCTGAGCCCGCTCCATATGCTGCGGGTGTCGGCTGTGTATTACAGCTGACACCCGGGACTAACGTACAGCGATCGCGCTGTTACAGGAGTCTGTAAAAATAACAATATACTGTAATACATTAGTATCGCAGCATATTGTACCCGCGATCCAATGATCGCTGGTACAAGTCCCCTAAGGGGACTAATAAAATGTGTAGAAGAATTAAAGTTATTAGTAGTGAGAAAGAAAAAAGTTTAAAGTTAAATAAAAAACCTTTTCCCATTTTTCTTCTAAAGTAATGTAAAAAAATAAACAGAATTGTTATCGCTACGTCCGTAAAAGGCCGAACTATTACAATATACCATTATTTAACTCGCACGGTGAACACCGTAAAAAACGTAAATAATTTAAACCGCCAAAATCGCTGTAGTTTTCATTTTTACTGCACGGCGAAAGCTGTAAAAACGAAAACCCCAAAAAATGGAATCAGATTTTTTTCCTATATTACTATATTTTCAATTTTTTTTCAGTTTCCCAGTACTTTTTATGGCACTTTAAATGGTGTCAATAGAAACTACAATTCCTCCCGCAAGAAATAAGCCGCCACACCGCTCTACTGACGGAAAAAGAAAAAAAAAGTTATGGCTCTTGGAAGGCGGGGAGTGAAAAACGAATATAAGAAAGCAAAAAATGGATCAGTCCTGAAAGGGTTAATTCATTTCTAATGAAAAAAATGTATGACCACATGTGGGGTATTTCCGTACTCGGGAGAAATAGCTTTACAAAAATTGGCTGTTTATTTCTCCTTTATCCCTTGTGAAAATGAGAAAATTCAACATTTTAGTGGAAAAAATTGTGATATTAATTTTCTCCGCCTAATTCTAATAAATTCTGCAAAAGACCCGTGGAGTCTAAATGCTCACTATACCCCTAGAAAAATTCCTTGAGGGGTGTTTCCAAAATGGGGTAACTTGGGGGGTTTCCACTGTTTTGGTCCCTCCAGGGCGTTGCAAAGGTAGCATGGCACCGAAAAACAATCCAGCAAAATCGGAGCTCCAAAATCCAAATGGCGCTACTTCCGTTCTGAGCGCTGCCATGGGTCCAATCAGCAGTTTATTACCACATATGGGGTATTGCCGTAATCAGGAGAAAATGCTTTACAAATGTTGTGGTTCTTTTTTTTCTTTATTCCTCGTAAAAATGTCTATGCTTTTTCAGAAAAAATGTAGATTTTCATTTTCACTGCCTAATTCCACTAAATTCTGCAAAAAACCTGTGTGGTCAAAATGCTAACTATACTCCTAGATAAATTCCTTGAGAGGTGTAGTTTCCAAAATGGTGACACTTTTGGGGGGTTTCCCCTGTTTTGGTCTCTCCAGGGCGTTGCAAACGCGACACGGCACCGAAAACCAATCCAGCAAAATCCGTGCTCCAAAATCCAAATGGCCTCCTTCCCTTCTGAGCCCTGCTGTGGGTCCAATCAGCAGTTTATTACCACATATGGGGTATTGCTCTATTCAGGAGACATTGCTTTACAAATGTTAGGGTGATTTTCTTCATTATTCCTTGTAAATATTAAAAATGTCTATGTTTTTTCAGAAAAAAAGTAGATTTTCATATTTACAAACTAATTCTAATAAATTTAGCGGAAATCCTGTGTGGTCAAAATGCTAACTGTGTACCCCTAGATAAATTCCTTGAGGGGTGTAGTTTCCAAAATGGGGTCACTTTTGGGGTGTTTCCACTGTTTTGGCACTACATGACCTCTTCAAACCTGACGAAGTGCCTAAAATATATTCTAAAAAAAAGGAGGCCCAAAATCCACTGGGTGTTCCTTTGCTTCTGAGGCCGGTGCTTTAGTCCATTATCGCACTAGGGCCACATGTGGGATATTTCTAAAAACTGCAGAATCCGGGGAATAATTATTGAGTAGCATTTCTCTGGTAAAACCTTCTGTGTTACAAAAAAAAATGTATTAGAAATGAATTTCGGCAAAAAAAATAAAATTTTTAAATTTCACCTCTACTTTGCTTTAATTCCTGTGAAACGCCTAAAGGGTTAAAACACTTTGTGAATGCTGATTCGAATACCTTGAGGGGTGCAGTTTTCAAAATGGGTTGACTTCTGGGGATTTTCTAATATATAAGGCCCTCAAAGCCACCTCAGAACTGAACTGGTCCCTGAAAAAATGACCTTTTGAAATTTTCTTGAAAATATGAGAAATTGCTGCTAAAGTTCTAAGCCTTGTAACGTCCTAGAAAAATAAAAGGACGTTCAAAAAACGATGCAAACATAAAGTAGACATATGGGGGATGTTAACTAGTAACTATTTTGTGTGGTATTACTATCTGTTTTACAAGCAGATACGTTTAAATTGAGAAAAATGCTAATTTTTGCACATTTTTTCTAAATTGGTGTTTTTCAGAAATAAATACCAAAATTACCGACAACATTTTTTCACTAACATAAAGTACAACATATGACGAGAAAACAATCTCAGAATCGCTTGGATAGGTAAAAGCATTCCAACGTTATTACCACATAAAGTAACACGTCAGATTTGAAAAAATCATCTGGGTCCTGAAGGCCAAAACAGGCTCAGTCCTGAAGGGGTTAATATTTATAAAATTCTATTCTGCAATTATCATAGTTACATCTACTTTTGGGAAATCCCTACAAATCTAGTCCTGCTTTTAGCTGAGAGGTGGTTACAGATGTAACCAGCCTAGGCAATAAACTTAAAGGGAATGTGTTGCCAGAAAAACATGTTTTTTTTAAAAAAAATTAAACATTTAGTGTGTGGGTGATTAAACATTGTTCAAATTTTTTTTATTTTTTTCACGAGTCAGGAAATATTATAAATTAATTCTAATTTATAATACTACCCATTTTTGGTCACTAGATGGAGCTATTCCCAAAATTGCAGCTTTGCAAAATTGGGTAAAAAGCCCTCGCTCTAGTGAGCTCTCAGCATCCCCCCCTCCTTTATCCTGGCTAGTGCCGGGATAAACGAGGGGTTTGAACGGTGTAACCTCCTACACTGTGTGTCGCCATTTTTTGAGGTAACCCACAGTGTAGTAGGTTTACATACAGTAGTAAACACACACAAACACGAACATACATTGAAATCTCTTACCTGCTCCTGCCGCCGCGGCTCCCTCCGGCCCGTCCGCTCCGTTTGCTGCCGCTGGTCCAAGTGCACAAATCCGGAAGCCGCGACCGGAAGTAGTAATATTACTGTCCGGCCGCGACTTCCGGTCCACAGGAAAATGGCGCCGGACGGCGCCAATTTCGAATTGGACTGTGTGGGAGCGGCGCATGCGCAGTTCCCACACAGACGCCGTACACTGAAGTCAATGGGACGGGAGCCGTTCTCAGTCCCTATGGGACTGTGGCTGCCGTATTCCATGTCTGTATGTGTCGTTAATCGACACACACAGAAATGGAACAAAAAATTGCAGCCCCCATAGGGAAGAAAAAGTGTAAAAATAAGAAAAAGTAAAACACAAACACACAAATGAATATAAACGTTTTTAATAAAGCACTAACATCTTTAACATATAAAAAAATAATTTGTGATGACACTGTTCCTTTAAAGAGGCTCTGTCACCAGATTATAAGTGCCCTATCTCCTACATAATCTGATCAGCGCTGTAATGTAGATAACAGCAGGGGTTTTTATTTTGAAAAACGATCATTTTTGAGCAAGTTATGAGCAATTTTAGATTAGTTTCTTTAAGACCAACTGGGCGTGTTTTTACTTTTGACCAAGTGGGTGTTGTACAGAGGAGTGTATGAGGCTGACCAATCAGTGACCAATCAGCCTCATACACTTCTCATTGTTCCATCCCAGCTTTTTTCACTGCACAATCACACTGTGCTGTGGATCATGCTGGGCTGGAACAATGAGAAGTGTATGAGGGCACTTATAATCTGGTGACAGAGCCTCTATAAGCCGGGTTCCCACGTAGCGTAAACGCTGCAGAATTTCCGCAACGGAATTCTGTGCGGAAATTCCGAAGCATTTACAGTAGCAGCAAAGTTAATGAGATTTAGAAAATATCATGCCCACTCTGCGGAAAAACCCCACAGCGTAAACGTTAATAAATTTAATTCCGCAGCATGTCAATTTATGTGCATTTTAGCTGATTTTGCATTGCGGGTTCTCCCGATTAAAAGTGAAAAAAAAGTTTAATAAAGTTAATTAAAAAAAAAAATTTGAAAAAAAATGAGAAACCCAGCTTTTCCCCTTACAAAATGCTTTACTATTAAAAAAAACAAAATAAAGTTAAAAAGTTACACATATTTGGTATCGCCGCGTCCGTAACGACCCCGACTATAAATCTATTACATTATTTAACCCGCACGGTGAACGCCGTAAAAAATGTAATAAAAAACTACGAAAAAATTGCTGTTTTCTGTGAATCCTGACTTTAAAAAAATGCGATAAAAAGTGATCAAAAAGTCGCATCTACTCCAAAATGGTACCAATAAAAACTACAAGTCTTCCCGCAAAAAAAAAGCCCTCATAAAACCGCATCGGCGAAAAAATAAAAACGTTACGGCTCTTCAAATATGGAGACACAAAAACAAATAATTTTGAAAAAAAAGCGTTTTTACTGTGTAAAAGTAGTAAAACATACGAAAACTATACAAATTGTGTATCGTTGCAATCGTAACAACCCGCTGAATAAAGTTATTGTGTTATTTATATCACACGGTAAACGGCGTAGATTTAAGACGCGAAAAAGAGTGGCGAAATTTCCTGTTTTTTTCTATTTCCCCCCAAATAAAAGTTAATCAATAAATAATATGTCCCCCAAAATGGTGCTATTAAAAAATACAACTTGTCCCGCAAAAATACAAGACCTTATACAGCTATGTCAACGCAAAAATAAAAAGGTTATAGCTCTTGGAATGCGACGATGGAAAAACATAAAAAATGGCTTGGTCATTAAGGTCTAAAATAGGCTGGTCATTAAGGGGTTAAGATCAGATTTGGCCGGCTACTAGGTTTAAACGTTGCAATAATGTATATATGTAAATGCACATTATCAGATCTGAGCATTATCTGACCTTTTTCACCCAAGTCATCATTATTGCTATTGGCCATAGGTCATTAGGGCCCTGAAGGGAAACCCCATTGCAGAGAGAAAGACGTTTTTAGCGGCTATCCTGGCTGAAATAAATGGGCATCTCAGAATGATATCCCTACACTGAATTAACGGGTCCAGCATCACACCAGGAAAACCCGGGCAGTTGCTAGGGCCCACTGGGCTTTTGGGTCCTGCAATGCTCCAGGTAAACATGCCGAGGGTGGGGTAGACAGGGGGCACACTGTGACTGTCAGACACATACACCGGAAGCTGACACTGATGGAGACATCCACCTGATTCAGACTAAAATGTCTAAACCCAGTTTTTCTTGGACGCCACTGATCCTGCTGTAACTCACAATGAAATATGAATTACAATGGAGTGTGGAACAATACATGGCTCTCAGGATTTGCATAGACAGAAGACCTTGGATATTTAAATACATATTTCCATTTGTAATTGTAAAACATCTGCCACTCAAAGTTTGCAATAGAGGTGTGGTCCATGTAAAATCCCCTGCACAAATCTTGCAGGTTTGTTTGTTAAATTATAGGCATCTGAGTGAGGCTAGATAGCAGATGACTCTGCATATGTGTCTCTGCATGTAAGTAGATAACACCAGTCAGGGAGGGGTGAGAACACCTTAACTATTTTACTTCCAGGGGAGCTGGCGTAACCAGTGAAAAGGAATGTGTGTGCCCAGTAAAACAACACTGAATAACTAATCCATTTGTGCATATCTCACTGCAATGAAAGAGAGGGAATTGCAGTTACCGAAGCATGTGCAGCAAAAACCACAGTGATTTATGGGTCAGAATTCTTTTGTACGACAGAGCTATAAGCATTTCATTGTCATCATTGGAAGTAAACAAAACAATGTTAAAGAGACTCTGTCACCACATTATAAGTGTCCTATCTCCTACATAAGGAGATGGGCGCTGTAATGTAGGTGACAGTAATGCTTTTTATTAAAAAAACCGATCTTTTTTCACAACGTTAGGAGCGATTTTGGTTTATGCTAATGAGCTTTCTTAATGCCCAAGTGGGCGTACTTTTACTTTCGACCAAGTGGGCGTTGTACAGAGGAGTGCATGACGCTGACCAATCGGCATCATGCACTCCTCTCCATTCATTTACACTGCACTAGCGATATAGATATATCGCTATGTGCAGCCTCATACACAAGCCCTAACATTACTACAGTGTCCTGATAATGAATACACATGAAATCCAGCCTGGACGTCATGTGTACTCAGAATCCTGACACTTCTGACTCTTTTTTGTGGGATTCCAGCAACGGATACGAAATCTCGCGAGATCTCGGAGCTAAACGAGATTTGGTTTCACTTGCCGGAATCTCACAGAAAAGATTCAGAAGTGTCAGGATTCTGAGTACACATGACGTCCAGGCTGGATTTCATGTGTATTCATTATCAGGACACTGTAGTAATGTTAGGGCTTGTGTATGAAAAATATTATGTTATTTATCCCGCACAGTGAACACCATAAAAAAAAAAACCTAAAAAAAATACTGCCTAAGGCCTCATGCACACGAACTTATTTTTTTCCTCCCATAAATACTGGCGTAAATACGGGTCCGGTGTCACCAGTATTCCACCCGTATTTACGGACTCGTTTTCTCTGTACTAATCGGCAGCCCCTTCTCTCTGTCAGTGGTGGAAAGAGAGAAGGGGCAGCCCTTTCGGGCAGAGTTTCTGCAGCGATTGAAAGTAAAAGAAGTTCATACGTACTGTTGTCTTGGTGACGCGGCCCTCTTTTGACATCCAGTGCGACCACCCTGGATGACGCGGCAGTCCATGTGACCGCTGCAGCCTGTGATTGGCCTGTGATTGGCTGCAGCGGTCACATGGGATGAAACGTCATCCCGGGAGGCCGGACTGGAGGAAGAAGCAGGTGAGTTAACTTTTAATACTATTAACTCCAGCGGTAGTCACTGTCCCGGGTGCTGAAAGAGTTACTGCCGATCAGTTAACTCTTTCAGCACCCTGGACAGTAACTATCCCCTGACGTCGCCTAGAAACGCTCCCGTAATTACGGGTGCACACACGTAGCCACCCGTAATTACAGGAGCCCCATAGACTTCTATGGGCCTGCCTGTGGCTTTATTACGGCCTGAAATAGGACATGTTCTATATTTTTCAATGGCACGGGCACCTTCCCGTAAGCATACGGGAAGGTACCCGTGGCCAATAGAAGTCTATGGGCCCGTAATTACGGCTCGTAATTAGGGGTGTTTTTAACGTTCGTGTGCATGAAGCCATAATTGACATTTTTTGGTCACTTTGTCTTCCAAAGATTGAAATAAAAAGTGATCAAAAAGTCGCATGTATACAAAAACGGTACCAATAAAAACTATAACTCGTCTCCCATACAGCAAATGAGGCTTGCAAAAGTACAACTGGGCGTGTTGAAAAGTAAAAGTACAACTGGGCGTGTATTATGTGCGTACATCGGGGCGTGTTTACTACTTTTACTAGCTGGGCGTTCTGATGAGAAGTATCATCCACTTCTCTTCACAACGCCCAGCTTCTGGCAGTGCAGATCTGTGACGTCACTCACAGGTCCTGCATCGTGTCGGCCACATCGGCACCAGAGGCTACAGTTGATTCTGCAGCAGCATCAGCGTTTGCAGGTAAGTAGCTACATCGATTTACCTGCAAACGTGGATGCTGCTGCAGAATCAACTGTAGCCTCTGGTGCCGACACGATGCAGGACCTGTGAGTGACGTCACAGATCTGCACTGCCAGAAGCTGGGCGTTGTGAAGAGAAGTGGATGATACTTCTATACACAACGCCCAGCTAGTAAAAGTAGTAAACACGCCCCGATGTACGCACATAATACACGCCCAGTTGTACTTTTGCAAGCCTCATTTGCATAAATACAAAAATCGTCATAACTTGGCCAAAAATGCTCGTTTTTTAAAAATAAAAACGTTACTGTAATCTACATTGCAGCGCCTATCTGCTGCAATAGCAGATAGGGGTTGCAAAATCTGGTGACAGAGCCTCTTTAAAAACTGAAAAACACAACCACAAAGGGAGGGAGGGCGGGTTTTCCTCACGCTGCAGCTTGTAGGTAAGAGGGCGTTCTGCCCCAAGACCCACACTTATATCACCTTTACCACGCCCCTCTTACCCCTTGTACACCAATCCTGGTCCTGGGCATTATTTGAATACGTTCACTCCTATATTTAACCCTCGAAGCCCCTGACACTTTCCCTAAGCGGTTCAGTGTCTACAATACTGCAAGGACCCATTACCAACCTTACCTGCCCAGGACCTTACACTATCACTTAATTTATAATAAAAACACCAACACCTTCTTTATGGAAATGTGGAAGTGGCCACAACTTTATTAATTATATGCAAATCGGCATGAAGACATCTTGTTCTCCCTCCTCCTTTACCTAAAATGCCGATGCTCCCTGTACTCCATCAGGTATGTAGGGTTCTAAATCCGCCTTCATAGCCGTAATTTCCGCCAAGGAGGGGAACTGAGAAACCTACTCAGTCCCACGACCACCCCCACAAAGCAACGCCAGTCCTCCCTCGGCACCATCCAATATGTCCAAAAGGAAGATATCGAGCCCGATATCGTTCAAATGTACCCCGTCTGGCGCCAGCAAATCAGCGTTATCCCCTTCCAAGGACTGATGCCACAGTCCCACTCCACCTATGGAGCGAACAAAACGCGACACCCGCACATTCAGCAGCCTGCGCACTCTGTCCAATGCCAAGTTCCTGGCAGCCTGCCAAACTGTACGTGCAACGATCTCGGACCATACCACACAATGAGGAAACAGCTGCTGAAAACGCGCCAAATTGGTCCGAATCAAGGACAATAATTCAGCCATCTTAACCTGACCGATATAATTTCACCCAGCATGTATAATCAGGACAACAGGTCCATCAGTGTGCCTAGTAACCGCTACTACTTTTGGCAGTAACTGCATCCAATATAGTCCCCGGACACCTTTCCAGTGGATGTCGGCCTGGGAGATGGCTAAATTCGGGCCAAGCGGCCTACGTACCGCATGGCCCGCCACCAAATGCAGTTAGGAGTGCCTCAAGATCCATATCTGGGGGTGGCAAGACCCAGATAAAAAAGAAAAATCGCACTAAATAAATGATCAAAAGAAAAGTGACACAGTCGGAGATAGGAATAAGCTGAAACAAAGAAAGCGGGGGGGGGGGGGGGGTGTTAAAGAATGGAGGGAAAGCTAGAGTAGGAATATAAAAACCATACAGAAATTTTATCCATCACAAACCAAATCCGACCTAACTTAAGACTTATAGCTATTGGAGCTCCATCTACCTAGCCGCATAATAGCCTCAGAATCTAAACCTAAGGCATCTACTTCAGTGGCAGCGCCAATCCGGAAGGAAGGAGTACCAAACTCGCCAGGCGGCAGCCCCAGGTATTTTAAACTAGCCTTAAAAATGCGACATAGAAGACCCATTTCGGTGTGTCAAAAATTGTACACCTGCCGCCCGGACCAACAAAAATGTCTTAACCAACTTCACAGGACAATACAGGCTCCCAACATTCCCTACCGATAACCAAGAACCCTTCCCAGCTGGATCAGTCTTAGATCGCCACACACAAATCCGAAGGGAATCACCCAAAACCACTACATAAGTCCCAGAAAGCCCACCCCGTTTGTTCACACTAGGTGGAACCAGCTCACTAACTCGTAATGCGGCAAAGAAAGCCAATGAGAACACTCATACACATCCCGGCAAACGTAACACAAAATAGATAAAATCCGGCCCAGGAGCGCAAAAGATACTGGCTGCCTCGAGTCGCAGGAAACCAACTCCTTCTTCCAACTCTTCAGCGTCTGCCTAACTACAAAATCTTTTGTAACATCCCTACATCCCCACAATTTTAACATAGAGGCCACCCCTGCTAAATGTTTACTTGCCGTGGCCGCACTACAACCTTCCTGACGCAATCGGACCAAACTATTGAGAGTAAAATCAAGGTGACAATGATCCTGTGAAGGAAAATTACCCCCCGCAGTTTCCAGCCACCGATTCCACACTCTGCAATGACTACTCCAAGTCGCTGGTACCACAGAACCCCTCAACAGACTCATAAGTTCTCCTCGACCAGGGACCATAAGTGAAGAGGGGGGGGGGAACTCCCCTTCTGCCAAAGCTGTCGGGTGCAATTCCCGCAACAAGGTCATCTGCGAACGAGACAAAGCATCGGACATCACAATATGTTTCGCACTAAACCATACGTTCAGTTGCAAACGTTTCAAAACCAAGAAACGTAATAATGCTAGCACAGGTAAGGAACTAGACGACAAACCGTTCACGGCATGCACAACCACCATATTGTCCGTCCAGAATATAATCCGCTTATTCACCATCCTGCATCCCCACAAATCTATCGCAACTAACAACTCTAACAACATCAAATTACGTACTAACCCCAAATCACCCCAATGAGAGGGCCAAGGGGATCTACACCAACTCTGGTCCAAAATTGCTCCGAAACCAGCCTCATCAGTGAATAGTTGCAAATCAACACTTGACATCTCAGCGTCCTGACAAACCGACCGCCCATTGAACAAATTCAAAAAGGAATGCCATACAAACAAATCCTTCTTCATACAAGACGTTACCTGAATAACATGATCTGGTTTCTGTATACCACTAGTAGCTAAAAGACAAACTCCTTGAAAGACCACGACCCATGGGAATGATTCCACAGGCAAAAACCAATAAGCCCAACAATTACTAATTGCCTCAAAGTCACTTTTTTGGACCCCATGACCTTCTCGATTTGGGACACCAAACTCGCCAATTTACCGGGCAAACAAAAAATCATCTGTACGGTATCTATTTCAAATACCCAAAAAGGACAAAACAGTCACCGGGCCTTCAGTCTTTTCCTCCGAAATACACTACCGTTCAAAAGTTTGGGATCACCCAGACAATTTTGTGTTTTCCATGAAAACTCACACTTATATTTATCACATGAGTTCCAAATGACTAAAAAATATAGTCAAGACATTGACAAGGTTAGAAATAATGATTTTTATTTGAAATAATAATTTTCTCCTAACTTTGCCTTCGTCAAAGAATGCTCCATTTGCAGCAATTACAGCATTGCAGACCATTGGCATTCTAGCTGTTAATTTGCTGAGGTAATTGGGAGAAATTACACCCCATACTTCCAGAAGCCCCTCCCACAAGTTGGATTGGCTTGATGGGCACTTCTTGCGTACCATATGGTCAAGCTGCTCCCACAACAGCTCTATGGGGTTGAGATCTGGTGACTACGCTGGCCACTCCATTACAGATAGAATACCAGCTGCCTGCTTCTTCCCTAAATAGTTCTTGCATAATTTGGAGGTGTGCTTTGGGTCATTGTCCTGTTGTAGGATAAAATTGGCTCCAATCAAGCGCTGTCCACAGGGTATGGCATGGCATTGCAAAATGGAGTGATAGCCTTCCTTATTCAAAATCCCTTTTACCTTGTACAAATCTCCCACTTTACCAGCACCAAAGCAACCCCAGACCATCACATTACCTCCACCATGCTTGACAGATGGCGTCAGGCACTCTTCCAGCATCTTTTCAGTTGTTCTGTGTCTCACAAATGTTCTTCTGTGTGATCCAAACACCTCAAACTACGATTCATCTGTCCATAACACTTTTTCCAATCTTCCTCTGTCCAATGTCTGTGTGCTTTTGCCCATATTAATCTTTTCCTTTTATTAGCCAGTCTCAGATATGGCTTTTTCTTTGCCACTCTGCCCTGAAGGCCAGCATCTCGGAGTCGCCTCTTCACTGTAGACGTTGACACTGGTGTTTTGCGGGTACTATTTAATGAAGCTGCCAGTTGAGGACCTGTGAAGCGTCTATTTCTCAAACTAGAGACTCTAATGTACTTGTCTTGTTGCTCAGTTGTGCAGCGGGGCCTCCCACTTCTCTTTCTACTCTGGTTAGAGCCTGTGTGTGCTGTCCTCTGAAGGGAGTAGTACACACCATTGTAGGAAATCTTCAGTTTCTTGGCAATTTCTCTCATGGAATAGCCTTAATTTCTAAGAACAAGAATAGACTGTCGAGTTTCACATGAAAGCTCTCTTTTTATAGCCATTTTGAGAGTTTAATCGAACCCACAAATGTAATGCTCCAGATTCTCAACTAGCTCAAAGCAAGGTCAGTTTTATAGCTCCTCTAAACAGCAAAACTGTTTACAGCGGTGCTAACATAATTGCACAAAGGTTTTCAAGTGTTTTCTAATCATCCATTAGCCTTCTAACACAGTTAGCAAACACAATGTACCATTAGAACACTGGAGTGATAGTTGCTGGAAATGGGCCTCTATACACCCATGTAGATATTGCATTAAAAACCAGACGTTTGCAGCTACAATAGTCATTTAGCACATTAACAATGTATAGAGTGTATTTCTGATTAATTTAATGTTATCATCATTGAAAAAAACTGTGCTTTTCTTGCAAAAATAAGGAAGTTTCTAAGTGACCCTAAACTTTTGAACGGTAGTGTAGGTAGCCCAAAACGAGCCATCATCTGACGAAAAACCCACAGCAACGCACTGCACAAACCGGAGCCTCTAGGGCCAGCAAACAGGAAATCATTCAAATAATGAATGACCGAGGAAAACCCAGACTCAAAGCGAACTACCCATTCCAAAAACGAACCAAACATTTCGAAATAACTGCAAGATATAGAACATCCCATGGGAAGGCACATGTCAACATAAAAGGCACTGTCTAAACAGCAACCTAGCAAGTGAAAACATTCCGGATGTACTGGCAACAAACGGAACGCCGCCTCAATGTCAGACTTAGATAAAAGCGCGCCCTGGCCTGCTGCCTGCACTAACCTAACCGCATCATCAAAAGAAGTGTACGAAACCGCCGCATCCTCTCTGGAGATCCCGTTCGTTGACCGAACCCCCACGGGGAAAATAAAGGTGATGAATAAGCCTAAACTTCCCCCGATCCTTTTTAGGAACTAGGCCTAGGGGAGAGACCCTCAGATTAGGATAAGGACCTGCCATTCTCCCTAACTCAACTTCCTTTGCTAATTTCAGACATGCGACATCAACATTCTCATTGATCGACTTCAAATTGTCGGCCAATAACAAGGTTGCGGAATACTCAAACGGAATCACAAAACTATATGAAAAACCACTAGTGAGCACCTCTGCCTCCCGCCTCCTGTGGTAACGCTCTAACCACGGGCCCATCTCGAGAACGCTCACCGGCGTTCTCCGTTGCGCCGGAAGGAGGTGCCTTGGCAGGCTTCTTACCTCTCCGGAAACACCTGAGCGCCCCCACAGATTGAGCATTCATGTCGGAATTTGCACTTGGCAAAGAACCGACCCTCGTTGTAGAGCCAACAGGCTCCCGTGGGTCTAGCGGCCGCAGCTCCGGGGGTGGGTCCCGGCACTGTGGCCACACTAGGAAAGGGGCGGTGCTGTCTACTACCTTGCGCCAAAATGAGCTGCAACCAAACATCAGTTGCCTTTGACGCCCAACTAATATCAGGCGACAAAGCCAAACGACGACGAAATTCCGCATCGTAGCGCCACCAGGCTGCACCAAAGTATACAAATAATTCCGCCCCCTTTTCAGGGTAGCGCTGGCAAATAACGTGAGCCAGGGTAGAATAACCCTGCACCCAGTTGCCAAAAGTCTTTGCAACCCTAACCTTCTCATCCGAACCTCTCTCAAATACATGATTCTTATCGACAGTCACCTGCTCCATGGAAACCAAAGACCAAATATCCACAAATTAATTTCTCCAAATTTTGTCTTTGGTCTCCGCTGACAAGTGAGTCCCGAGAGGAGTGACCCCACAGAACAAAGAATCCCTTAACGTTAAACTTGGTAAGTTAGCCTCTCTCTCAGACGGGGGCTTCGCAGCTCCCTCATTCACATTTAAACCAGCCAGCACGGCTTTTAGAACAGAAATCAAATCATCACCAGATAACACAGATTTTCTAAGACATGCATCAGCGCATGCCGACTCACCGTTCCCAAAGGTCCCGCCGACTCCAGAGGGTAATTCGCCCACTTGCAGAGGAACCAGAACCACGGCCTGAACCTCACCGACCGAACCGGCAGGAGGAACAACCTGGGACAGCTGATCGCGCTCTGCAGACAAGTGATGCACCTCCCGACGTCGACTGCGTCTCTGCGGCCGTGACGATTGTCGCGAAGAACCACGCTGCGACTCTGATGAGGAGGATGACGACGAGGAGGAGAGCCCATCAATGGATGAAGAAGAAGACCGTCGACCATGCCTCTCTCACCAACGGATCTGCGACGTCTGCAATGGCCATGGCGACAATATTTTCCAGAACAACGTTTCCTCCCCCGCCTGGAACGCTCCCTCACCGAAGCTGCGGAAGAAAAACGAGACAAGGCCGGAGAAGGGCAAACACTCTCCCTGACCCTACGATCCCTAGATGCAGCCCTACTCAGCATCAACCCCTGTGGGAAGGAGCCCGTAGGACCAGCCTGCAGGGTAGGAGAAGCAGCAGGTGCAGCAGAAACTCCTGCAACAGGGCTGGGCTGAACACTCACCGCTCGCTTCATTATGTCAGCATCCATCTTCTTCCTAAGGGCGCCGCCATCTTGCTTCCTGGCTGACCTGCGCCAAACCGGAAGTCCCGCCTCTACCCTCTCTCCAACCACTTCCGGTTGAACAGAGGACAGAGCAGGGAGCGATGACGTCATCTCCGGCTACTCACGCCAGCAGGAAGCAAGTCCCAGCTCCCGCGAACATGCCTCGTGGTAAGCAACCATGGCGGACCAGTATCCCGGACCCACCATACTGTTAGGTAAGCTGCGCGCCGCATCCCGTTCGAGGTGGGTTGTACTGGGCATACGCCGGTTTAACAGCAGCCCTCTTAGCACTGTGGGGAGGGATGCTAGCACGACGCAGGGAAGGGGGGGGGAGGTGGCACGATCTCTCCTGACGAAGCGCCGAGTGAAACAGGCTTATGGCCTGTGCTGATCCCAGCATGCGGCAGCGCAGCACCCACGGCACAACCATGGGCATGAACGGGGCTGGGACTTAAGCGGAAAGGGGGAGCGGATTACGTGCTGCGACCTACCTCGCCTAGCTGCTGCAGGCTGTTCCACGACCGGATCCGACTCTCGCCTTCTTCCACTCGCCAACAGGGATTCCAGCCAGGCAGTCTCCACCAAGGCCACCCGCTTTGCAACCTGCCGCAATAGATCCTCAGCCATCTGTAAAAGGAACGTCCACCGAATCCAATGAAAGGAAAGCTCAAGATCTTTCAGCTCCAACTGAAAGGTGTTCCTCATGCTGCAGCTTGAAGGTAAGAGGGCATTCTGCCCCAAGACCCACACTTATACAACCTTAACCACGCCCCTCTTACCCCTTGTACACCAATCCTGGTCCTGGGCATTATTTGAATACGTTCTGTCCTATATTTAACCCTCGCAGTCCCTGACACTTTCCCTAAGTGGTTCAGTGTCTACAAAGAGCGCTTGGATACAGGGAAAAGGAAATGTTGCCACTGAATGCAAGGTCGGACTGGCCAGAGCCTCCTCTGGTGGGTCCAGGCTGTGACACAATAGGCACTTAATACAACAGGGTCCCATAGGTCCAGCTGAAGACAATTTGGAGCACGTTGGAGCCAGTCGCTTGCCACTAGAGTCTATTTCTTGGGGTTGATTAAAAAATAAGCTGTTTAGTTGTTTACCAAGTCAATTAAAAGTGAACGTGCACATGTTCTGTATAAATGGAGGAAGGCCCAGAATCATTTCCTCTGGTGGGCCTGTAAAGTGTAGGTCTGAGGTGGTATAGCAAAGGCCTGGTATTCGCAGAAAAGATGGTATGGAGACCAGAAGTAGTCACAAAACAAATTCTTTACTGACCGGTGTAACTTCACACCTGGGCACATTAACAGAAATAAGAGTTTGCAGTATTTGAGAGGCAGAGTCTCATCAAACAAATTAAAGGGATCCTGTCATCACCATCTTACCTTATAAAACATCCTGACCCCTTAGTGGCCGCAGCTGTCCATAGTTAATTTATGTGTTCTTCTCTCCTCACGTCCTCCTCTTGCCCGAAATATTGTCATTTAAACTTTTACCGCCTTTTATGGTAATTAATTTAAACTTTGTGACGCAGGATCTTAACTCCGCCCACGTACGCCGCCTGTGCAGCCCTAAATGCCGAAATCTCGTTTCAAATATCGCGCATGCGTGCCTCACCACCCTTCCCTGCTTCATTCATACTGAAAAATTTAACTGCTCATGCGCCGCGCGGGTACACACCCCCTTTCGTCGTCATCGTCGTATGTTATACTGCATAAGCGCGGGATTTCATGTGCAGTGGAGTGAGAGAAGCTGTCAATCAAAACCAAGGAGCCGGAGTCAACTCTGAAACGCTGGAGGAATGAAAATGACTCTTTTCGAGTGAAGTTTGACTCTTTTGTGCTCATTTGCATACGTCGCGGGACCACTGAAAACCGGAATACTAAAGGTACAGAGCCAACTTTGAACATATTTATAGGTTAGCTAACAATGATTTTTCACCCACTTTCACAAGGTATTGCTGGCTTGATACCTAAAATGCTGGTGACAGGTTCCCTTTAAGTTCAGTTCAGGTAGACAAAGATGGCTGGCTCACACTTGCAGGACAGAGTCAAGGACAGTCCTCCCTGATACAAGGGTATGTCCTAGACAAATTACAGCCTACCCTAGGCCTTCTGCTTGCAGCCTATCCAATTTGCTTGTAGAGAGGCTCCTGCCCATTTACATGCCAATCACACTCTGTCCTTTACAGGGAGTCTCCTAACACTGTCACCCAACACAGCAATCCACGTGGGGAGGCACCTGCCACGGTCATCCGCTGTGACTCACATAACACTGTGAAACAGTGGTGCCAGGGTTTCCATCTATACAGAACATGTGCATGTCTCCTTACCTAAACAACGCTGTTATCGCTGCACACACAGGTCATGTTATACATAAATTCTAATAGATTATTTGTGAATCAATTCTGTAATGCGCTGTTCACATCTGTGTGGGAGCCTACTTCGAGGAGTTTGTTCTTTTTGACGGACACATCCTATTATAAGACAACAGGGTCAGTTGAACGCCTCTAGTGTCTGTTGTGCGACGCATCCGTCACATCGCTGTGTCTTCCGTTATAAGCTGAAGCCACAATGCAGATGTGAACATAATCTAAAAATTGTCCCTAGCAGCAAATGGGTTGGTCTTCTGCTGGATCTTCAGGGTCCGTTATTGTGTCAGTCTGGGCCCACTGGAGAACCTTCTGGTCCCCTGATTATCCCATAACTTATTTCCCCTATTACTTTTATCAGGAGTGGACAAAGACAGCTGAGAGCCCCCGTGCAAGAACAGTGTATGAGACCCTTGCTCTCAAATATCTTAGCATAGAGCACCCCTATTACGCCTTTTTAAATGTGAACTCCTACTTTTTGGGTATATTAACACGTACTAACGTGTTTAACATCCGTGATACGCGCGTGAAAATCACGCACCTCGCATGGACTTATGTTAGTCAATGGGGCCATTCAGACTGTCCGTGATTTTCACGCGCGTATGTCTGCTGCATAAAACTATACATGTATAGTGTCCCATATATACATGTATATGTCCCATACTTGGCCATTTTTCGCGCATCACACACCCATTGAGGTCAATGGGTACGTGAAAATCGAGCACGGCACACATTTCTTTTTCTAAACATCAAAACCGCATGTTAGAAGGATGGCATATGCATGAAAATCACGCAGCCACGCACCAGTCACTGATGACACACGGAAGTGCAATGCGCGCAAAACGCTGCATTTTTTGCACGCGCAAAATGCACACGTTCGTGTGAATAAGGCCTTATTTTACTATAGCGGCTAGTGTGAAGGAGAGTAAAGATCTGTTCACATCTGCCTTCTGTTTCTAATGGTAGCCACTACGATGTGACAGCTGCATCACACAACTAACACCAGTGGTGTCCGACAGACCCGATTGACTTATATTAGGGTCCATCGAGTTCCACTGAGGCGTCCATCGTTTTAGTGAGAAAAAAATTGCTGCATGCAGTTCTATTTTTCCCGTGAAGAATGATTTGAACACTGCACATTACTGATGTAAATGTCCCCCATGCTGCAGTTTCAGAGAGTGTGGGAGAGATAGGGAAGCAGGATCTCTTCTTCTCTCTGTGTACTGTGTATGGGAGACATAGCATATAGAGTCTGCCCCTTCTGGAGCTAAGCTCAGGAAAAACTGAGCATTAATGACGTAGCCCGCAAACGGGGAATGCCTCATGCACACTAACGTATTTTTGTCCTCCCGTAAATACTGGTGTAAATACGGGTCCTTGGTCACACGTATTCGACCCGTATTGCACCAGTATTTAGGGACCCGTGCCCGTAAATACGGGTCCGGTGTCACCAGTATTCCACCCGTATTTACAGGCACGTTTTCGCTGCAAAATTGCACTTCAGTAATCGGAAGCCCTTCTCTCTATCAGTGCAGGATAAAGAGAAGGGGCAGCCCTTTCCGCAGAAAAAGTAAAATAAATTCATACTTACCCGGCCGTTGTCTTGGTTACGCGTCCCTCTCTTGACATCCAGTCCGACCTCCCTGGATGACGCGGCAGTCCATGTGACCGCTGCAGCCTGTGATTGGCTTGGCTGCAGCGGTCACATGGGCTGAAACGTCATCCTGGGTCGGCCGGACTGGAGGAAGAAGCAGGGAGTTCTGGGTAAGTATGAACTTCTATTTTTTTTACAGGTTGATCTATATTGTGATCGGTAGTCACTGTTCAGGGTTCTGAAAGAGTTACTGCTGATCGTTTAACTCTTTCAGCACCCTGGACAGTGACTATCCCCTGACGTCGCCTAGCAACACTCCTGTAATTACGGGTGCACACACGTAGTCACCCGTAATTACGGGAGCCCCATAGACTTCTATGGGCCTGCCCGTGCCGTTATTACAGCCTGAAATAGGACATGTTCTATATTTTTGAACGGCACGGGCACCTTCCCGTAAGCATACGGGGAGGTACCCGTGGCCAATAGACGTCTATGGGCCTGTAATTACTGGCCGTAATTACGGGCGTTTTTACGTTCGTGTGCATGGGGCCTAAACTGGTAAAAAATAATGGACAGAAATAGTTATTCCTCACATACACACATATGACATCTTATTCTAAAGCTTTTACCTGAATCAATAGTGATGCTTTAAGCTGGCCATAACATAATATTTTTGTTAATAGATCCTGTCGATAATCACCTCTATAATGACTAGAAATCCGTGCACCATCTGCCATGGGGGTAAACAAAGATCAGACGGATTGAATTTCAGCCAATCTGATCCTATTGTTTCTCCGAGATCAGTGGTGCCAGGCGTGGCCACTTATCGTGCTCTCACCTTATTTATCACCTGCTATCTTATGTTTAAAGGGGTTTCCCATCAGAGACATTTATGACATATCCACAGGATCTAGTCCTAGATCTAGAACGGGGCCCCCTAAACCCTGTTCAACTGCTCTGTGTTGTGGCTGAATCATGTGATTTCCAATCATCAATTACGGAAACAGCGTAGCTCGCTACTCTGTTTACGTAAGTCCCATAGAACTGAATGGTAGTTACAGAAACAGCTACGCTGCTTCTGTAACTACCATTCACTACTATGGGAGTTATGCAAACAGCTTAGCCGATTCCATAATTCATGGCCAGGAATCACATCCTTCAGCCACAACAGAGCGGTAGAACTGGGTTTATGGGGCCCCGTTCTAGAGATAGGTGCGTGTCCAAGAGGTGGGACCCGCATCTATCGGACATTTATGACACCCAAATGTCTCTGATCGGAAAACCCCTTTAAAGGGAATGTGTTGCCAGAAAAACATGTTTTTTTTTTAAAAATTAAACATTTAGTGTGTGGGTGATTAAACATTGTTCAAATTTTTTTTATTTTTTTCACGAGTCAGGAAATATTATAAATTAATTCTAAATTTATAATACTACCCATTTTTGGTCACTAGATGGAGCTATTCCCAAAATTGCAGCATTGCAACATTGGGTTAAAAGCCCTCGCTCTAGTGAGCTCTCAGCATCCCCCCCTCCTTTATCCTGGCTAGTGCCGGGATAAACGAGGGGTTTGAACGGTGTAACCTCCTACACTGTGTGTCGCCATTTTTTGAGCTAACACACAGTGTAGTAGGTTTACATACAGTAGTAAACACACACAAACACGAACATACATTGAAATCTCTTACCTGCTCCTGCCGCCGCGGCTCCCTCCGGCCCGTCCGCTCCGTTTGCTGCCGCTGGTCCAAGTGCACAAATCCGGAAGCCGCGACCGGAAGTAGTAATATTACTGTCCGGCCGCGACTTCCGGTCCACAGGAAAATGGCGCCGGACGGCGCCAATTTCGAATTGGACTGTGTGGGAGCGGCGCATGCGCAGTTCCCACACAGACGCCGTACACGGAAGTCAATGGGACGGGAGCCGTTCGCAGTCCCTATGGGACTGTGGCTGCCGTATTCCATGTCTGTATGTGTCGTTAATCGACACAGACAGAAATGGAAAAAAAATGGCAGCCCCCATAGGGAAGAAAAAGTGTAAAAATAAGAAAAAGTAAAACACAAACACACAAATGAATATAAACGTTTTTAATAAAGCACTAACATCTTTAACATATAAAAAAATAATTTGTGATGACACTGTTCCTTTAAGGCCAGCTTTACATTGTAATGAACAGGATTTAATAAAAAAAACTTGCAGTATTCCCTATCCCAAGTGTTATTTTTATCGTTTACTCATGTTTTTTCCTCATTATCCACAACTAAAAAAAACAAACAGCATCATACAAACCGCACGTAAAAACCATGTTACATCTGCTACTGCTGTGTGGTTTTCCATACAAACAGTTCTAAGAATTTCCTATAAACGCTAGAAAAAGTGGCAAACCACGTTAAACCCATCTATACTCAAAGAGGTTTCCCATATTAGACATTTATGGCAAATCCACAGGATATGCCATAAATGTCTGATAGATTAGTGTCCCAGCTCTGGGACACACCTATATTGAGAACAGCGGTCTCCTGAACTCCGCTTCACCTAGTGCAGCGGCCGCAGAATTCAGGCGGAAACTAGCGGAGAGAGAGGGTCATACGTGCGCACGGCTCTCTCCATTCTGTTGTATGGTTGGAAACAGCGGAGCAGCGCTTGCTCGGCTGTTTCCTTAAAGAGGCTATGTCACCACATTATAAGTGCCCTATCTCTTACATAATCTGATCTGCGCTGTAAAGTTGCTAAGTGTTTTTTTTTTTGTATTGTGAAAAATTATTATTTTTTAGCAAGTTAAAGTAATGAGTAATGTTAGATTTATGCTAATTAGTTTCTTAATGCCCAACTGGGAGTTTTTTAACTTTTGACCAAGTGGGCGTTGTAGAGGAGTATGGTATGGTTTATATAGTTATGGAGCTGCCTGCAGGGTAAATTATGGGGGAATGTTGGTTTCAAAAAGATCACTCAGCCTTTAACATAACTGCTATTGGAGCTTATATATTGGTTGTAGAGAGGAGTGTATGACGCTGACCAATCAGCGTCATACACTTCTCTCCATTCATGTCCATTTGTACTCAGCACAGCGTGATCTCACGAGATCACGCTGTGCTGTCACATACACCCACATTAACTTTACTGAAGTGTCTTGAGAGTGAATAGACACTACCTCCAGCCAGGACGCAATGTCTATTCACACTCCCGACACTTCGGTCAAGTTTTTGTGGGACTTACTCACACAGCACAGTGTGATCTCGCGAGATCACGCTGAGCTGTCATTCACGCTGTGCTGTGATTAAGTCCACACAAACTTTACCGAAGTATCGGGATTGTGAATAGACATCGCATCCTGGCTGGAGGTGATGTCTATTCACTCTCAAGACACTTCAGTAAAGTTAATGTGGGTGTGACAGCACAGCGTGATCTCGCGAGATTACGCTGTGCCGAGTACAAATGGACATGAATGGAGAGAAGTGTATTATGCCGATTGGTCAGCGTCATACACTTCTCTTTAAAACGCCCACTTGGTCAAAAGTTAAAAAACGCCCAGTTGGGCATGGAGAAACGAATTAGAAAAATCTAAAATTGCTCATAACTTGCTAAAAAAAACCTATAGTTTTTAAAAATAAAAACCACTGTTATCTACATTACAGCGCCGATCAGATTATGTAGGAGATGGGGCATTTATAATCTGGTGACAGAGCCGCTTTAAGTCCCTTTGAATAGAATGGAGAGAGCCGCACACGCACGACCCTCTCTCTACTAGCCCCCGCCTGAATTTTGCGGATACCGAACCTGACAAAACGGTGGGCGTCTGACCCCTGTTCTTGATATAGGTGCGGGTCCCAGAGCTAGGACCGGCATCTATCAGACATTTATGGCATATCTTGTGGATTTGTCATAAATGCCTAAGGTGGGATAACCTCTAACAGCTGCATCACCGTTAACACATGCTAGTACACCTTAAAGAGACTCTGTCACCACATTATAAGTGCCCTGTCTCCTATATAAGGAGATGGGCGCTGTAATGTAGGTGACAGTAATGCTTTTTATTTAAAAAAACGATCTTTTTTCACAACGTTAGGAGCGATTTAAGTTTATGCTAATGAGCTTTCTTAATGCCCAAGTGGGCGTACTTTTACTTTCGACCAAGTGAGCGTTGTACAGAGGAGTGCATGACGCTGACCAATCGGCATCATGCACTCCTCTCCATTCATTTACACTGCACTAGTGATATAGATATATCGCTATGTACAGCCTCATACACAAACCCTAACATTACTACAGTGTCCTGATAATGAATACACATGAAATCCAGCCTGGACGTCATGTGTACTCAGAATCCTGACACTTCTGAATCTTTTTTTGTGAGATTCCGGCAAGTGAAACCAAATCTCGTTTAGCTCCGTGATCTCGCGAGATTTGGTTTCACTTGCCGGAATCTCACAAAAAAAGAGTCAGAAGTGTCAGGATTCTGAGTACACATGACGTCCAGGCTGGATTTCATGTGTATTCATTATCAGGACACTGTAGTAATGTTAGGGTTTGTGTATGAGGCTGCACATAGCGATATATCTATATCGCTAGTGCAGTGTAAATGAATGGAGAGGAGTGCATGATGCCGATTGGTCAGCGTCATGCACTCCTCTGTACAACGCCCACTTGGTCGAAAGTAAAAGTACGCCCACTTGGTCATTAAGAAAGCTCATTAGCATAAACCAAAATCGCTCCTAACTTTGTGAAAAAAGATTGTTTTTTTTAAATAAAAAGCATTACTGTCACCTACATTACAGCGCCCATCTCCTTATATAGGAGACAGGGCACTTATAATGTGGTGACAGAGTCTCTTTAAGGCCACCTTCACATGAGCGAATTTAGATCAGTGTGTTGTATCTGTATTTGGAAGCTAAAACCAGGAGTGAAACAAACAGAAAAGAGTATAATGGAAAGATTTGCACCTCTTCCATGATTTGGTCCCACTCCTGGTTTTGGCTTCCAAATACTGAAGCAAAATGCTGACAAAAATACTGCCATGTGAAAGAGACCTTAAGGGTATGTTCACACGGCAAACTAAAAACGACTGTAAAATACGGAGCTGTTTTCAAGGGAAAACAGCCTCTGACTTTCAGTTGTTTTTAAAGCATCAAGCGTTTTTTCCGGACGTTTTTCTATTGACTCAATGAAAACCGGCTCCAAACACAGCTCAAGAAGTGACATGCACTTCTTTTTACGCACCGTTTTTTCAAACGGCCGCGTAAAAAAACAACCCGTCAGAACGAAACGCTGTTTTTCCCATTGAAATCAATGGGCAGATGTTTGGAGCCATTCAGCCCCTGTATCTTCAGCCGTTTTTCAGGGCTGAAAATAGGCCGCGTGAATATACCCAACACTCATCTTCAAGCCATACAGCCTATGAACACCTACTGGCAAGTTTATCACAATGAGTGGAAGGTAAAAGTTGCAGATTGCAACCAAGTTTGCTGCATTTACATTCAAAGGCCCTCTGAAAAGTGAGAGCTGGAATCTGATTGGTTACTTTGTGCAAATGCTCCAGTTTTTCTTGCACTCAT
This sequence comes from Rhinoderma darwinii, assembly GCF_050947455.1. Lineage (NCBI taxonomy): Eukaryota > Metazoa > Chordata > Amphibia > Anura > Rhinodermatidae > Rhinoderma > Rhinoderma darwinii. Next base: position 79,184,319 of record NC_134690.1, read on the forward strand.
TTTCCCCAGTGTACTGAGACAGCATATATTTATCTGAGGCATTAGCAATCATTTTGTTAATACAAAAAAAATAAAGCAGTCGACTTTTAAATAATTCCATTTAAACCCTTCCCGACATCCGCCGTATATACAGTACATGGCTGGGAAGTATGGAGCGGGCTCACGGGCAGTGCCCGCTCCATAAGATGTGGTTGTCAGCTGTATGTTAAGGTCAACACCTCACTGCAATGAGCCGGATAGAGGATAACTGTGATCCAGCTGGTCTAAGCCCATAGATGCCACGTTCAATAGCGACTATGGCATCTAAGCCATTAGAAAAATAGGGGGGCAGTTCCTCTGACAGCCCATCGCCGACCCCCCCACCCCCACCCGTGACCATGGGGTTCCAATGGCTGTCATGGCAGCCTGGGGGCCTATTGAAGGCCCTCAGGTCTGCTATCTTCCTGCTCCTATTAAACCTTGCCAGAGGCAGAGCTTAAAGAGTCCCTCCAGTTATACTCTCCCGCCGAAGTAACATCGAGCGTGGAGAGCCGCTCCTGCATTCTGGGTGGTACTGTTGGTGTGGAAACCGTGTGTCGCCCAAACAGTATCGTGCACGGGTCCAATTCTAATTATATATTGACCAATTATAGATCTCCTAGCGAGACTAATAAAAAATAAAAATAAAAATCAGTTATTTTTTTTCTGTATAAAAAACATTAAAGAGGCTCTGTCACCACATTATAAGTGCCCTGTCTCCTACATAATCTGATCGGCGCTGTAATGTAGGTGACAGTAATGCTTTTTATTTAAAAAAACAATCTATTTTCACCCCTTTATTAGCGATTTTAGATTTATGCTAATGAGTTGCTTAATGCCCAAGTGGGCGTATTTTTACTTTAGACCAAGTGGGCGTTGTACAGAGGAGTGTATGACTCTGACCAATCAGCATCATGCACTCCTCTCCATTCATTTACACAGCGCATAGGGATCCTTTTAGATCACTATGTGCTGTCTTATACTAACACATTAACGTTACTGAAGTGTTTAGACAGTGAATAGACATTCCACGGGATGTCTATTCACAATCTCTGCACTTCGTTACTCTGTCTGTGGTAGTTACAGCAGAGGACGCGTAATCTCGTTGTAACCTGTCATTTAAATGAATGGAGAGGAGTGCAGGACGCTGATTGGTCAGCGTCATACACTCCCCTGTACAACGCCCACTTGGTCTAAAGTAAAAATACGCCCACTTGGGCATTAAGCAACTCATTAGCATAAATCTAAAATCGCTAATAAAGTGGTAAAAATAGATCGTTTTTTTTAATAAAAAGCACTGCTGTCACCTACATTATAGCGCCCATCTCCTTATGTAGGAGACAGGGCACTTATAATGTGGTGACAGAGTCTCTTTAACCCCTTAATGACCGCCGATACGTCTTTTTACGGCGGTCATTAGTGGGCTTTATTCTAGAGCGCCGCTATTCTACGTCGCTGCTGTAGAATAAAGTAAACAGAGCAGGGAGCCGTGAAATCTCCCTGCTCTCGGCTGCCAGAGGCAGCTGAGGGCGTCCCTGCTCTGCCGGGTGAGATCGATATTAGTATCGATCTCACCCGTTTAACCCTTCAGATGCGGTGCACAATAGCGTGCACCGCATCTGAATGGTTTTGGAGAGAGGGAGGGAGCTCCCTCTCATCTCACTGACACCCGGCGATAAAATCGCCGAGTGTCTGTGTCTTCTATGGCAGCCGGGGGTCTAATAAAGACCCCCAGGTCTGCCTGGAGCGAAAGCCTGCTAGATCATGCCACAGGCATGACCTAGCAGATGCCTGTCCGTTTTAAACGGACAGGCAGTAATACACTGCAATACAAAAGTATTGCAGTGTATTATAATAGCGATCGGAGGATAGTGAAGTCCCCTAGTGGGACTAGTAAAAAAGTAAAAAAGTTTAATAAAGTTAATAAAAAAAAAAAAAGTGAAACAAAAAAAATGAAAAACGCACTTTTTCCCCTTACAAAATGCTTTACGATTAAAAAAACCTACAATAAAGCAAAAAAGTTACACATATTTGGTATAGCCGCGTCCGTAACGACCCCGACTATAAAGCTGTTACATTATTTAACCCGCACTGTGAACGCCGTAAAAAATAAAATTAAAAACAATGGAAAAATTGCTGTTTTCTGTTAATCCTGACTTTAAAAAAATGTGATAAAAAGTGATCAAAAAGTCGCATCTACTCTCAAATGGTACCAATAAAAACTGCAAGTCGTCCCGCAAAAAACAAGACCTTATACAGCTATGCCAACGCAAAAATAAAAAAGTTACAGCTCTTCGAATGTGACAATGGAAAAATGTAAAAAATGGCTTGGACATTAGGGCCCAGAATGCAAGCAGGGGGAAGGGGTTAAGTAAAATAATTCCCCTTTCCCACAAAAACAAAGAAAAAAAACCAAACAAAAAACAAAACTGTTATCGCTGCATCTGTAAAAGTCTGAACTGTTAGGGTATGTGCACACACACTAATTACGTCTGTAGTTGACGGACGTATTTCGGCCACAAGTCCCGGACCGAACACAGTGCAGGGAGCCGGGCTCCTAGCATCATACTTATGTACGATGCTAGGAGTCCCTGCCTCGCTGCAGGACAACTGTCCCGTACTGTAATCATGTTTTCAGTACGGGACAGTTGTCCTGCAGCGAGGCAGGGACTCCTAGTGTTCGGTCCGGTACTTGCGGCCGAAATACGTCCGTCAATTACGGACATAATTAGTGTGTGTGCACATACCCTAACAGTATTACATTATTTTACAGTGTAAAAAAAAATATTTAAACCGCCGATTTTTTTTGCCACCTCGTTTCCCACAATGTGAACAAATGTGAACAAAAAGTCTTATACCCCAAAATGGCACTAACAAAAGCTACAGCTCGCCCTGCAAAACATTAGCCCTCACACCGCTCAATCGATGGAAAAAGAAAAACGTAATGGCTCTCAGAATGGGGTGACACCAAACTATTTCTTTTTTTTAACAATTAGTTTTTCCCTTGTGAAAGTAGTAAAACATAAAAAAAAAAAAATTCATTCCATCGACCCACAGAGTAAACTTAACATGTTGTGTTGGTGAACACCAAACGCAAAAAACAATGGAGGAATCAGTTTTTTTCCCATTCCACCCCACAAAGATTTTTTTTTCCAGTGCATTATATGGTACAATAAATAGTGCCGTGAAAAACGACAACTCCTCCCGCAAAAAACAAGCGCTCATATGGCGATATCGACGGAAAAATAAAGTTACGGCTTTTGGAAAGTGAGGCGGAAAAAAACTAAATTAAAAACCAAAAAAATTGCTGCAGCAGGAAGGAGTTCATGTAAGTTGTAACTCTGTAGAATAAGAGCTGCTGGATCCAGATCACCATTTCTATAAATCTCAACATGTGATACATAAATGAAGCTTATCCCAAGCTGCAACAGCAGAGGGACCAGACAAGCCGAGAACCTCACGCATGAAGAGAAACCTCCTCCACCGCGTCTCACTGTGTACTGACTGGAATGTATTGCAGCTGCCAGCCCAGCTCTGTGACTGCTGCGTTGGATGAGCTCGGCGCTCGACTACTCACGCCTGCCTCATTTTCAAGTTTTCAGGGTATGGTAACAAAGAGTGACTGTAGTAGTGAGCTGAGAATAGTGAGCCAGTCGTGTCCTGTGTGCAGGTAAGTGCTTAGAGGAAGGGCCCCCTGCACCCCACATGCTCCCCAGCCCCCCAGTCTGTGCTCCTTCTCAGCCTATGAGGCAGCACAATGCACTAATTTCCTGCAGCATGCTCTGGAGAAGGGGGGAGGGTGATCCTCTGCTTTTATATCCTAAATATTTCAGTAATTCACTCATTGCAGTCTTCTTGTATTTGCACTGTTCTCTATAGGGGGTAGTAGCTTCTATGGAAACATGATTGTGCATGAAGCCATTACTTCTGGTCATGTTGGGGTGCTGGTGACATTACTCATGGTTGCTTGCAGTAATGTGGGGTTTACTGTGTAGAAGTTGTCCAGGCTGTGCAGTGTATGAGGCAGGTCTGCAGGGGTCTCACCCTGGGGCGATGCCCCCCCATGCACCATAGTTGATAAAACTTCTGTAAGCATCAGAGTGGTGGGGAGTCTGCAGCATGTATGGCTGCTGTGTGCAAGGGAAGCCCTTTCTTCACTTTCTGCAATGACAGCATGGCCTGGCCAATATATAGTATATTACATGTGTGCAGCCAGGGCTTAGTCATGTGATCATGGAAAATGGCCTATGTATATCTTTTGAATGCCTTGGTAACTTTCACTTTTCCCTTCTGAATTGGGCTCTATATCTAGCCTGGTGTCCTGTGAGATTACAACGTTCCCAATGTGCAGGGCATAGTAATGATATCATCTATGTGATAAGTCCTAAGGAGATCACATAATTGGAAAACTAATGTATAAATACCTAAACTCACTATTTACGTTTTATTCTTTATATAGCGGCAACCTATTCTGTAGCGATGTATATCACATCAGTATTGTATCCTACTGAGCACACTATCTAATATACAAACACTAGGGCTGATTCAATTGGAAGCCAATTTACCTATGGCTGGGTTCAGATCTGCGTCCGTTTTTAAGTTCTGCTCCGTCGGAGCAATGGAACAACGGAAATACCAGAAGCCCCGATTTTGTTGCGCGATGGACACCAGTGACGGCCGACGGAACCCATTGACTTTAAGTGGTTCCGATGAGATGTCCGTGGTTTTACTGGAAACACTAGAGCCGCAATGCTGCGCTATTCTTTTTGGTATTTTTCGGACGGATCTGCGACGGAGCCTCCAACGCAGATGGGAATAAAGCCTAAGCGGGTTTTTAGAGTGTGCGCACAAACTTTTAGAAATATATCTGTATAGTTCTATATTCACCCCAAAAAAATATAGAATTTTTGTAAAAAAAATAATATAAATATATATAGTGTGTGTGTGTGTGTGTGTGTGTATGTATGTATGTATGTATATATATATATTCGTTTCGCACTTATGACGTGCATACGTAGATATGTAAAATAACACACCCACACATATATTCCTAGACGTATGCCATGCCCTCAGACAGACACATATGTATATCTTGCACTTTTTTTTTTCCCCATAAGGTTAACCCATTCACTGCTACAGAGCAGCACTCTGGCAGTGAAAGGGTTACACAAGTGTGGGGAGGGGGTGTAAGGTCCCCATTTGTTCCATGCTTCCTGGGTCAGACTGTCTCTTGGGACCACATGCAGCTCAGTGGGACAGTCACTGTGAAAAGAGGCAAGTGTCAGCTGTATGCTAATAGGGAGGACAGTATTGTCCGCTGCTGGGGAGGAGGGGACATTCCACCGGTCTTCAGGATCAGACCCACTTCTATCCCTGCCACACACTACGCTGGCCGCCACTGATTGGGGAAGGCTGTAATGATGGTTGGAACATGAGTGTGGGTGTGATGTGCTGTGTAATTGGCTGCAGTGAGAATGTTTAATGACGTCACGGGTCTATATAGTATAACGTCGTATACAGATATTGTCCATTATATATCCTACATATCAGCTAGGTATAGACATGAAGATTTATCCTCTGATCAGAGAAATAAACTCCTCGTCATTCCATACTATAATTTATATGCAAAGTAAAGAATGTAACGGATAATATATTTTGCACTGGCCCACACATGAAATCACTGGTCATTTTTGTTTTAATGAATTTTAAGAAGGGATTAGGTGGTCACCACAGATGCAAGTTTTGCGCCGCTAAACCTGTTCTACTAGGGAGCTGTTTTATGTGCGATTCTCCTATTCTAATATCGCAATCTCTCCTTTTAGTAGTGGGAGGGATTTTGACTATAGCGAAGCGCAGATTTGGCGCTTTACTGCAGATGCAATTGACAGCTGCTGTTTATGGTAGTCTGTATTCTGTGAATGACATTCTCACAGGGGCTGGCACAGTGCAAGTTGGCACATTGCCAACGACCAATGATAACGGCTGCCCTGTTTTATCGTCATCGTTCCCGCTTGTATGGGAGAAATTCTTGTAGTAACATCATATATTAGGAAATTGCTCATGGTGCAATTCCCTAATATAATTTGGAAAATGGCTCCAATCTGGGGCTTCGTAGCAGATAAGATTGTAAGTGCCTGAAGTCAGATTGTTTGTATCTATAGTAATACAAAGGGTTGTTTTTTTTTGTCAGAGGCCTCTTTGATAAATGAGAACAAGACTGGTTTACATCATGCCGGCTCCTGACATGCTGAAATATAAACTGGCGCGGGGTCATGTGACCTATTTCTGAATAGAACTGAGATATTTGAAACCATCTTTTGCTACAGGTGTATAATGGTGTCAATCTGGATAAATCCCAGCAATGTAGTCGCATCAAGTTCCTGTTTCTGAAGTCGGAGCATCAGATGGACCCCATTTTGGGGCAGAAGAAGGACGTTTTATAGCAGCACCCTCTCTCGCTACTTATTCCAATAATGTTCTGTCCTGTCAGGACCTGGGACAATTTCCTGCATAGTCTCATAACGGAGCCGCATGGCAACTTGTGTGGTGACACTGCCCACTTGTGGCAACTCCACCTGGGGGTGACTATGAAATCACAACTGAACCTGTTTTTACTTGTTAATATTATACATGAAGCGGAGCTTAAAGAGGCTCTGTCACCATATTTTGCAACCCCTATCTGCTATTGCAGCAGATAGGCGCTGCAATGTAGATTACAGTAACGTTTTTATTTTTAAAAAACGAGCATTTTTGGCCAAGTTATGACCATTTTTGTATTTATGCAAATGAGGCTTGCAAAAGTCCAAGTGGGCGTGTTTAAAGTAAAAGTCCAAGTGGGCGTGTATTATGTGCGTACATCGGGGCGATTTTACTACTTTTACTAGCTGGGCGTTCTGACGAGAAGTATCATCCACTTCTCTTCAGAACGCCCAGCTTCTGGCAGTGCAGACACAGCCGTGTTCTCGAGAGATCACGCTGTGACGTCACTCACAGGTCCTGCATCGTGTCAGACGAGCGAGGACACATCGGCACCAGAGGCTACAGATGATTCTGCAGCAGCATCGGCGTTTGCAGGTAAGTCGATGTAGCTACTTACCTGCAAACGCTGATGCTGCTGCAGAATCAACTGTAGCCTCTGGTGCCGATGTGGCCGACACGATGCAGGACATGGGGCAGGAAGTGAGTGACGTCACAGTGTGATCTCTCGAGAACACGCTGTGTCTGCACTGCCAGAAGCTGGGCGTTCTGAAGAGAAGTGGATGATACTTCTCGTCAGAACGCCCAGCTAGTAAAAGTAGTAAAAACGCCCCGATGTACGCACATAATACACGCCCACTTGGACTTTTACTTTAAACACGCCCACTTGGACTTTTGCAAGCCTCATTTGCATAAATACAAAAATGGTCATAACTTGGCCAAAAATGCTCGTTTTAAAAAAAAATAAAAACGTTACTGTAATCTACATTGCAGCGCCGATCTGCTGCAATAGCAGATCGGGGTTGCAAAATCTGGTGACAGAGCCTCTTTAAAGGAAAGGTAATAATTATTTTGAATATTCAGAGGGATGGGTAATTTGTGCTAAGAAAGGGTGTGGAACAGGTAGATGATCTTCATGTCTCTAGAAAACTTGATGTTTCTATGCTGGAACTTCGTTGAACAGAAGATGGAGAACTAAAGAACAATTGTGACAGTCTTAGGGCTTATTTAGACTAACGTGATATACGTCTGTGCAACGCGCATGATTTTCACGCGCCTCGCACTGACCTTTGTTAGTCTATGGGGCCGTGCAGACTGTCCGTGAGTTTCATGCAGCGTGAGTCCACTGCGTAAAACTCACGATGTCCTATATTTGTGCGTTGTTCGCGCATCACGCACCCATTGAAGTCAATGGGTGCGTGAAAATCACGCGCAGCACACGAAAGCACTTCCGTGTGATGCGCGTGATTCGCGCAACAGTCGTAAAAAGTATGGATGAAAACAGAAAAGCACCACGTGCTTTTCTGTTTACAAACATACAAACAGAGTGTCATAATGATAGCAGCTGCACGAAAATCAAGCAGCCATGCATCATATGGTAATGACACACGGAGCTGTTAAGTGCCTTTTGCGCGCGCAAAACGCACACGGTCGTGTAAATCCAGCCTTAAAGGCCCCATGCACACGACCATGTTTCATCCGTGATTACGGACCCATTCATTTCTATTGGCCACGGATGCCTTTCAGTATTTTTACTGATGGGTATCCGTGCTGAAAAAATTATACAACTTGTCCTATTCTTGTCCGTAATTACGGCACAGACTCTCCCATAGAAGCCTATGGACGCTTCTGTAAATACGGATGGCTACGGATGTGCATCCGTATACTGTCCGCATTTACAGACAACTTGCTATGCAACATGTTGGTGACATCTTTGCAGCCTCCCTCTTTTTTTCTTTTTTTTTTACAGATCTATATATACAGTGAAGGAAATAAGTATTTGATCCCTTGCTGATTTTATAAGTTTGCCCACTGTCAAAGACATGAACAGTCTAGAATTTTTAGGCTAGGTTAATTTTACCAGTGAGAGATAGATTATATAAAAAAAATCCAGAAAATCACATTGTCAAAATTATATATTTTTATTTGCATTGTGCACAGAGAAATAAGTATTTGATCCCTTTGGCAAAACTTAATACTTGGTGGCAAAACCCTTGTTGGCAAGCACAGCAGTCAGACGTTTTTTGTAGTTGATGATGAGGTTTGCACACATGTTCGATGGAATTTTGGCCCACTCCTCTTTGCAGATCATCTGTAAGTCATTAAGATTTCGAGGCTGTCGCTTGGCAACTCGGATCTTCAGCTCCCTCCATAAGTTTTCGATGGGATTAAGGTCTAGAGACTGGCTAGGCCACTCCATGACCTTAATGTTCTTCTTTTTGAGCCACTCCTTTGTTGCCTTGGCTGTATGTTTCGGGTCATTGTCGTGCTGGAAGACCCAGCCACGAGCCATTTTTAATGTCCTGGTGGAGGGAAGGAGGTTGTCACTCAGGATTTGACGGTACATGGCTCCATCCATTCTCCCATTGATGCGGTGAAGTAGTCCTGTGCCCTTAGCAGAGAAACACCCCCAAAACATAATGTTTCCACCTCCATGCTTGACAGTGGGGACGGTGTTCTTTGGGTCATAGGCAGCATTTCTCTTCCTCCAAACACGGCGAGTTGAGTTAATGCCAAAGAGCTCAATTTTAGTCTCCTCTGACCACAGCACCTTCTCCCAATCACTCTCAGAATCATCCAGATGTTCATTTGCAAACTTCAGACGGGCCTGTACATGTGCCTTCTTGAGCAGGGGGACCTTGCGGGCACTGCAGGATTTTAATCCATTACGGCGTAATGTGTTACCAATGGTTTTCTTGGTGACTGTGGTCCCAGCTGCCTTGAGATCATTAACAAGTTTCCCCGTGTAGTTTTTGGCTGCGCTCTCACCTTCCTCAGGATCAAGGATACCCCACGAGGTGAGATTTTGCATGGAGCCCCAGATCGATGTCGATTGACAGTCATTTTGTATGTCTTCCATTTTCTTACTATTGCACCAACAGTTGTCTCCTTCTCACCCAGCGTCTTACTTATGGTTTTGTAGCCCATTCCAGCCTTGTGCAGGTCTATGATCTTGTCCCTGACATCCTTAGAAAGCTCTTTGGTCTTGCCCATGTTGTAGAGGTTAGAGTCAGACTGATTAATTGAGTCTGTGGACAGGAGTCTTTTATACAGGTGACCATGTAAGACAGCTGTCTTTAATGCAGGCACCAAGTTGATTTGGAGCGTGTAACTGGTCTGGAGGAGGCTGAACTCTTAATGGTTGGTAGGGGATCAAATACTTATTTCTCTGTGCACAATGCAAATAAATATACATAATTTTGACTATGTGATTTTCTGTTTTTTTAAAAAATATATATTCTATCTCTCACTGGTCAAATTAACCTAGCCTAAAAATTCTAGACTGTTCATGTCTTTGACAGTGGGCAAACTTACAAAATCAGCAAGGGATCAAATACTTATTTCCTTCACTGCGTGTGTGTGTATGTGTGTGTGTATATATATATATATATATAGATCAAATACGAATGCAATATGTACCGTATATACAGATGAGATACGGATCGGTGAAAATTCGGTCGTGTGCATGGGCCTAAGGCCTTACTTACACAGTGCAGATTTTGCAATAATTTTTTTAAGCCAAAAGCAGAATTGGATCCAGGAGAGGAGACTGCTAAGGCTATGTTCACACGCTTAATAAAAAAACGTCTGAAATTACGAAGCTGTTTTCAAGGGAAAACAGACCCTGATTTTCAGCCGCTTTTTAAGCAACTAGCGTTTTTTGCGGCGTTTTTTACGGCCGTTTTTGGAGCTGGTTTTCTATTGAGTCAATGAAAAACGGCTCAAAAAATGCCTCAAGAAGTGACATGCACTTGTTTTTATGAAGCATTTTTTTGTAAAAAAAACTCCCCGTGGGAACGGAACACCGTTTTTCCCTTTGGAATCAATGGGCGGATGTTTGGAGGCGTTCAGCCCCTGCATTTTTAGCCGTTTTTCAGGGCGTTTAAAATAGGCTGTGTGAACATACCCTAAGGCCTTTCTTCCCTCTACTTGCATTCTGGGCCCTAATGACCAAGCAATTTGTTTCGTTTTTCCATTGTCATATTCGAAGAGCTCGAACTTTTTTATTTTCACGTTGACATGTCTGTATGAGGACTTGTTTTTTTGTGGGATTAGTTGTATTTTTCAATGCCACCGTCTTGGAGTATTTAGAATTTTTTTTTATTAACTTTTTTTTTTGGGGTGGGGGGGGCTATAAAAAAACCAGCAATTTAGCCGTTGTTCTATGCATTTTACATTTACACCTATTTACTGTGCAGCGTAAATAACATGCTACCTTTATTCTATGGGTCGGTACGATTACGGCGATACCAAATATGCATAGTTTTTGTTACGTTTTACTACTTGTGCAGTTTAAATAATATGATAACTTTATTTTTTGGGTCATTACGATTGCGGGGATACCATATATGTGTAGTTTTTATTTTATTTTTACACTTTTTTTACTAAATAAAACCATTTTTTTGGGGCAAAAAAATTGCTTTATTTTTTTTAATGTGTACCTTATTAATTTTTATTTCACATTACTTATTTTTTCAGTTTCTATGGAGACTTCACTTTGCGATCGTATTCTTCGTATACCAGAGCATTATTGCCTGTCAGTATAAGGCTGGATTCACACGACCCATTACGGACGTAACGTGACGGAACGTATTTTGGCCGGAGGTCCCGGACCGAACACCGTGCAGGGAGCCGGGCTCCTAGCATCATAGTTATGTACGACGCTAGGAGTCCCTGCCTCCATGAAACTACTCTCCCTTACTGAAAACATGATTACAGTACGGGACAGTTGTCCCGCAGCGAGGCAGGGACTCCTAGCGTCGTACATAACTATGATGCTAGGAGCCCGACTCCCTGCAGTGTGTTCAGTCCGGGACTTCCGGCCGAAGTACGTTCCGTCCATTACGGACGTAACATGCTCGTGTGAATCCAGCCTAAAACTAACATGCATCTATTAGGACGTGCCTCTGACACGTCTCTAATAGGTATATAGCCAGGGCAAACCTGGGGTCCTTTGTTAGGCCCCCTGACTGCCATGGCACCTCATCGGAGGGCCGCAATTGCGGGCCGCCGATGGGTGACAGAGGGAGCTCACTCCCTCTGTAAACAACTCAAATACAGCGGTCGCTAACGACCGCGGCATTTCAGGGGTTAAACGGTCGCGATCGAAGTAAACTTCGATTGCTACCGTTGGAGCAGGAGCCCGGCTGTCATCAGACAGCCGAGACCCGGCTCCAGCCTACACGAGAGACCCGTGCAGGAGGTTGATTATGGGGCCGTGAAAAAAGCCCCATAATGACCGCCGTGAAAAGGCGTATCAGCGGTCATTAAGGGTTAAAGATTTGTTCTGTTTAGGTTCCGTTGTGGGTTTTCTTGGCTTAAAAAATACACGCAAAAACGACATGAAATCTGCACTGTGGCCTTAGGCTGGGTTCCCACGGTGCAGATTTTCTGCAGATTTTGCATGTATTTTTTGTATCCCGGCCTTAGTGCGTTTTTCTGTCGCGGTTTTACCTGCGGATATAGTGTTAAACATTTGCTATAGCAAATTATATGTGCACCTGCGGATTTCCAGCGGTTTTTATTGCGTTTCCTCTGCGTTTCCGCTGTAGAAACTGCAACCTGAATCTGCTGTGGAATTCTATGGGCCAAACACGATGCAGGTTTTCCATGCCGATTATCCGTACTGGAAAATCTGCAGCGAAATACAGTCTCAGCCGTGTGGATAAGATTTAGGGTATGTTCACACGGCAGCGTCCGTAACAGCTGAAATTACGGGGCTGTTTTCAGGAGAAAACGGCACCGTAATTTCAGCCGTAATGGCATGTTGAGGTGCTATTTCGCTGCGTCCATTACGGACGTAAATGGAGCTGTTTTTCCATGGAGTCAATGGGAAAACTGCTCCATTTACGTCTGAAGAAGTGACATGCACTTCTTTGACGCGGGCGTCTTTTTTACGCGCTGCCTTTTGACAACGGGGCGTAAAAAAAATGACCGTCTGCACAGAACATCGTAAGACCCATTCAAATGAATGGGCAGATGTTTGCCGACGCTTTGGAGCCGCTATTTCGGACGTAATTTGGGGCAAAAACGCCCGAATTACGTCCGTAAATAGTGTGTGTGTGAACATACCCTTAAACAAATCTTACCCACATTCTGCTGATCATTTTCCGGACAGAGATCAGGGCATGCAGAGATTTTTCAAAACCGCAGCATGCTCATTCTTTTCTGAATGTTCACTGCGGATTGCAGCCTTTTCAACATAGAAGGGGTGAAATCCGTAGCAAAATCTGCACATAAAGACATTTCCCTTTCTGTCGTTGTCCATATGATTCTGACAAAATAAAAATGGTGGCATGCTCCATGACATGCTGTATTACAGAGGTATTTTCCCCGAGCCGCATTGCTTCGAGGGGAGAATACCTCTGATGTATGCAACAGGCAGAAAATCAAACTCCCTGGCTGTTTAATGAGGGCGCTGTTGCAGTATACGGCGCTATTTATGGCAGCCTGTGTCTGTCCTGTGAATGCAGAGAGCACCGTGGCTGTTTTGGTTCTTATCACAACAGCGTCTCTGCTTGCGCCATTCCAATACAGGCTGCTGTAAACCACACATTCTCTTTTTATCTGATTTAATTTCTGCTCCTAAAAATATTGGTATCCCTATATGGACAAATGTATTGGGACACCTCATAGGTTTTTTTTGTTTTGGCTGATGAATCCCCATTGAGGGACATGGTTTATTAAAACAAAAAATGCATGTTAAAAACGCATAGTATGAACCCAGCCTTAATCATTGAATTTAGGTGTTTTAGTCCCATTGCCACAGGTATATAAAATCCAGCACTAGCCATGCAGTCGCCATTACAAACACTTGTGAAAGAATGGGTCGTTCTAAAGAGCTCACTGAATTTGAGCATGAGGCTGGGTTCACACATAGCGTAAACACTGCAGAATTTCCGTAATAGAATTCTGTGGGGAAATTTCACAGCATTTACAGTAGCAGCAAAGTGGATGAGATTTCTGCGAATGTCTGCCACACGCTGCAGAAAATAAAACGCAGAAAAGTTGTTTGGAAAGTCTTCTGCGTTGCGGCTTTCAAATCCGCAGCATGTCAATTTATGCAGTGGGTTCTGTGCGTAGATGCTGCATGTTTGGGTCATAATCTTAAAGAGGCTCTGTCACCAGATTATAAGTGCCCTATCTGCTACATAATCTGATCGGCGCTGTAATGTAGATAACAGCAGTGGTTTTTATAAATTCAGCACTAAAATATGCAAGTTTAGTTTTGTTGTGGTTTGCACCACATTTCTGCAGCTGAAAAGCCACGAAGAGCGTAGGTGCTTATAACGTTTTCTACAATCAATTCTTCACACTCAATCCACCGGTGAAACCATTGCGGAAAATCCACAATGGTTTCCGCAGCTATATTGCGTTTCCACAGTAAAATGCGCAGCAGAAACGCACTATTTGCAGCACATTTTTGTGACTGATCTACCTGCGGTTTTTTTGAGATTCCACTGCAGATTTTCTTTTGCAGAAAATCTGCAGCGTTATCCAGCCTGTGGGAGCATACCCTAATAGGAGGCCACCATTGCAACAAGCTAGCTGATCGTGGAATATCCAGGAGGGAAAGAACGTATCAAGCTATGAGTGATATTCTTGAAAATTGGAAGCATTTAGGAACCACAGCAACTCCGCCACAAAATGGCAGGCCACGTAAAGTTGCAGAGCGGGGTCGCCGAGTGCTGAGACGCATTGTGCATAAAAGTCGCCAACGCTCTGCTGACTCAATAACTGCTGAGCCACAAACCTCCTCTGGCGTTAACATCCGCACAAACACTGTGCTCCGGGAGCGTCATAGCATGAGTTTCCATGGCCGAGCACCTGCATGCAAGCCTTACATCACCGAGCCCAATGCCAAGCGCTGGATGGAGTGGTGTAAAGCACGCGGGCACTGGACTCTGGAGATGTGGAAATGTGTTCTGTGGAGTGATCTATCACGCTTATCTGACATTCTGACGGAGGAGTCTGGGTTTGGTGAATGCCAGGAGAAGGTTACCCTTCAGGGGTTGGTCTAGATCCCTTCGTTCCAGTGAAGAGAAATCTTAATGCTTCATTAATCATTCCAAGACATTATGGATAATTGTAGCTTCCAACTTTGTGGGAACAGTTTGGGGTTTGGCCCTTTTCTGTTCCAGCATAACTGTGCCCCAGTGCAGAAAGCGAGGGCCATAAAGACCTGGTTGGGTGAGTTTGGTGTGGAAGAACTTGACTGGCAGCACAGCCAGTTGAGCCCTGACCTCAACCCCAACGAACACCTTTGGGATGAGTGAGAGCAGAGATTGTGTGCGATTGTGGGCCAAAACTTCTCATCCAACATCAGTGTCTGACCTCACAAATTCCCTTCTTGATGAATGGGCAAAGATTCCCACAGACACTCCAATATCTTGTAGAAAGCCTTCCCACAACAGTGAGGGTACGAACACACAGCGTAAACACTGCGGATTTTCTGCAACTAATGAAGTGCGGAAAATCCGCAGAGCATTACAGTAGCAGCAGTGTGGGTGAGACTTTAACAAATCTCGTCCCCACACAGCGGAAAAAAGAAGCCGAAAAAAACCCACAAATTGTCGTGCGGTTTCCTCAACCGCAGAATCGCAGCTCTTCTGTTGCGGGTTTTCCACATTGAATTCAATGGGGTGCTCAAACCCGCAACAAAGTGGTGTGTTACGTCATTTTGCGGCGGAATCACCGCTCTCCAGTCCGGCCTCCTGGGATGACGTTTCAACCCATTTGACCGCTGCAGCCAATCACAGGCTGCAGTGGTCACATGGCCTGCAACATCAACCAAAGAGGCCGCAGAGAAGAGGGAGGGGGGGGGGGTAAGTATGAATTTAAAAAAAATAATTTTTAATTTTCCGGCGCACAATGTGGTTCAATTTTTCGAAACGGCATTCCCTGCGGTGTTCAGGGTGGATACGCTGCGGTGGAAACGCTGCGCAGCTTGACGTAGCGTATCCACCTTGAACACTGTGTGTGTGTGTTCGTATCCTGAAAGCTGTTTTGGCTGCAATGTGGGGACCAACTCCATAATAATGCCTGTGGATTTATGAGATGTCATAAAAGCTCTTGTAGGTGTAATGTGTAGGTGTCCCAATACTTTTGTCCATATAGTGCATATATTAGGAAATCTTTAATCATGAACTCTCTAGTATAGGGTTTGCATAAAAAGAGCCACTATGTTACACCGCACCCTGCACCTAGGTTTGCACGTTGTACAGGAACTTGCAGCATGTCAGGAAATGGGTTTTAGGTGTGACTCTAGGGAGGCCGATCACCCACCTTCAATTACTGTAATATTGTTTTCATTTAACATGATGTTATATATATATAAAAGCCATATAGGTCTGCGTAAAATGACAATTGTGACATAACTACATGATTCGTATTCTTTTTAGTACTGCACATTACATAGTAGAGAGAATATAAGAAACTGGAGGTTGTAGGAGTCTCTGCTGGAAGTTTTCTGTAGAATTTAGCCAAGTGTAAGGGTGTGTTCACACGCAGAGTCAAAAACGTCTCAAAATACGGAGCTGTTTTCAAGAGAAAACCGCTCCTGATTTTCAGACGTTTTTTGTGCCACTCGCAATTTTTTGCTGCGTTTTTTACGTCCCAAGAAGTGTCCTGCACTTCTTTTTCGCGGCCGTTTTTTTACGCGTAAAAAAAACACGCAGCGAAAAACGCTCCGTCGGAACAAATATGGGCGAAATAGGCCATGTGAACATAGCCTTATTTTTAGCGATATGGAGCAGCTGTGACAGAATATGCACCAACGGGTCCATTCAGACGTTGTGGTATGGTTAAAACTGCATTGAAAAAATGCATCTGAAAACGGCATGCGTTTTTTTGTTTTTTTTTACTGTGATCTATTGTGGGATTTTTTGCCGCAAAATCGCAGCTTTTCTGTCGCAAAAATTGCAACATTCACCTATGTGTTGCGGGTTTTACCTCCGCATTGAATTCACAGAGGATTCTCAAGCTGTGTGTGGATGAGATTTGTCCCTACCCTAAGCCCTCATGGACACGGCCGTGCCCATAATCACGGCCCGCGATTGCAGGCACGGCCGCATTTTCGGCCTGTGCTCCCATACAAGCACAGGACCCGTTCTATCTTTTGCGGTTCAGTTGTACGGCACAGACACCTATCCGTAGCGATACGGAAAGGTGTCCGTGGCCGTAATTGCGGACCATATTACGGTTCGCACTTACGGAGATTTTTTACGGTCGTGTGCGTGGGGCCTTAGGATGTATTGACATGGTGCGTTTTTACCACGATTTGCCACGGTTTCCGTACAAACTGCAAAGCCACTGCAAATAGTGGTAAAAACGCACTGTGTGAATACATCTACCCCCTAATGCAAGCACTCGAGTAACTGTAAGGCTTCGTGCACGTGACCATAGCCATGTGCACGGTCCGGAATTACGGCACGGATGGGTCGCGGATTGTCGGCCAATCACGGTCCATGCACGTAAAAGATGTGCATTGATTTCAATGAGCCCGGACTGCAATTGCGGTCCGAAAAATGACATGTTCTTTATTTTTGTGTGTTCCCGGCTCTGGGCAATGCACAAACCGTGGAAACCATGGTCGTGTGCATTGACCCATAGGATAGAATGCGTTCTATGCTATCCACAATTGCGCATAGTATGCCGTGTGCATGAGGCCTAACAGTCAATAGATCTGTTCAGAAGGTTCTCACGTGCTGTTTAGCTGCAATTTTTTTCTGCATTGTTTGTAAACCTTTACAGTAAAATATTTTACTATCATTTATGACAAACACATAAAAAGCAGCAGGTATAACTGGAGTAGCCAATTACAGCCAAAACTGGCGCTCAAAATGTGGGTGTTGTGCTGGGTTTAGTTGGACCCAACAGCTTTGTTACTTGACCAGCCTGCCTAGCAAGAAATGTAGCCCCACCGCTGCCTCCATTGTATCCACCGCGCTCATTTGTGCTCTCCGTATGAAAAGATTGAGAAGGCAAAAACCTGTAACATATCGTGTCTGCCTTTTCCCGTGGGTGTCCGGCTGTCGGGTACAGCAATAACTATTCTCTATGCAGCCATTATGCAACTGTGCCTAAAGTTTTTTTTTTACGATATTATGTGAACATTTATATGATGAAAAGCTATGCTACTCACTAATGTTTTTGTGTTTCCAAGATCACTGTTTGTTGTCAGTGGATGGAAACATTCATGTTTGCAACCAGGGACTTCAAACCTTTCCTGGCCAGGTGCTTCTCAAACATGAAATGGAGACCTTAGCGCCAACCTCATGGGCACCTTGTAATACTACTTTTTCCCCTGCAGCATTGGAAAATACGTGCATATACCTTCATGAATAAATATTACCAGTCTTGTAGTTGTTTTCTTCCTTCAAATTGATAAAAACTTGCAAAAGTAAGAAACTGTTCAGTGATTTATTAGTTCTGTCTCTGCAAAGTATGAATTAAGCTAATATGTCTGCATCCACGGTTTTTGTACAACTTAATGGCGGTGACCGTACAGCGCAGAAGATGTATTGCTGTGTAAGGGCTTGTCCACACGTAGCGGAATTGCTGCGTGTTTTACGTCTGTAATTGCGGACATAAAATACGCAGCAGAATACAGTAGCGGCAAAGTGGTTGAGATTTTACAAATCTCATCCTCGCGCTGCGTAAAAATACAGAGCAAAAATTGACCTGCGGTGCGTATTTTTCGGACCGCAGCGTGTCAATTCCTGCTGCAGAACGTGGACTGAATTGCTGCGGTTTTCAGAGGAGATGTCACTATCTCCCAGCATTGAGAAAAACGTAGCAAATTCCGCACCATTTTCTAAATGGTTTCTTCTTCAAAAACGCTGTAAATGGTGCGCTTTTGCCGTAGCGGAATGTCTGCTACATTCAACGGAATTGCGGCAGAAATTTTCTTCAGCAATTCCGTTACGTGTGGACAAGCCCTAACTATGCAGATTGGCCTTTCAGCAGTGTGGGAAGCTGCATGAGAACCCCTGAAGGAGCTGTGAGGGCGGATTCACACGTGGAAGATTTTGTTGCAAAAATTTCTGCGGCTGAAAGTTCCATTCATCTGAATCGATTGTGCAGAAATCCATCCACAAACTGTTGAATGGCATTGACTTTCAGTCGCAGAAATTTTTGCAACAAAATTCACGAATTGGCCCTTAGTTATTCAGGCGATTTGAGATTCTGATCAGGTGTTTTGGCATAGTAAGTGCCCCTCGTGCTGCTCTACTGCACCCTGTCATCACTCTTGACCAGTAAGGGTATGTTTAGACAGGTCGAATACGCTGCGTAAAATTACATATCATATCCGACCTAGAACTTGCAGTGAATTCCAGTTGGAAGACCGCACCAAATTGTGGTGCAGATTTTTGGCCAGAATCACCGCTGCGGAAATAAGGGCAGGAAAAAGAAGAAAAAAAAAGCCAATATTTACCTTACCTTTGCATCCCTCTGGTCCCTGTGCAGCCCGACCTCCTATGATGAAGCTACAGCTCATGTGACCGCTACGGCCTGTGATTGGCTGCCACAGTCACATGGGATGAAACGTCATGGGATCACAGGCGCCACTCATATAATAATAAACATAAATAAAGACACAAGATCATTTGGAATAAATAAGGCTGCTGTATTTATTAAGGGTTACCAAACAAACATAAATAGCAAATAATTAAACTCATAAACCAAAGGGCTTAGGTTTCATTCACATCTGCGCTATTGATTCCGTCAAAACAACGAAAACCCTTGCACAACGGAGACAAGCGGAAACCATTGGCACCGGATCCATCACCATTGAAACCTATGGTTTCCGTTTTTGTCTCTCAGGGATCAGTTCCGATGGAAAGCTCCGACGGAAAGTCGTAACGGAGCCCTAGCACAGATGGGAACGAAGCCTTAGTCAGAAGACTCAAGCCAAATAGTGCAATTCAGATGTATTTTTACTATTTATAGACCCAGTCCACCCACATTTAAATGGGCGACGACCCACTAAAAAATACTGCGACTTGTTAGGAGGGTGGGGCGCTGCTCTGGATCCTCTTCCAGTCAGACTGACACCTCTTCAGCAGAAGCTCAGTTTTTTATAGAAGAAACTTTCCCGCCAGAAACTGCTAATGGCCAATCAAGGAGATCCACAGCTTGCCTCGCGCAGATTCCTGAAGAATCCAGTGTTCTTCCTGGTAACAACCTAGGCCAATAAACTCAGAGAAAAGGTAAACACGAGCATACCACTCAAATAATAATAAGTGCGCCGTGATCCCATGTGGCCCCAACGCTTAAGGCCCCATTGCCTTACATTCCAGGAGGCAGAGCTGCACGGGAGAACAGCCAGGGGGGGGGGGGACGGGGGGACACAAGGAGCCGTCGCTATGACAACACCAGGGAAGTAAGTATAGACTTTTTTTTTCTTTTATTAAATGTAAACATAAAAAAATTTTTTTTTAGATATGCAATTATTGGGGCGGAATCGCAGCTTTTCTACCGCAAAAATCGCAACATTTTGCTATTTGTTTCGGTTTTTACCTCCCCAATGAACTCAACGTGGGGAAAAAACGCAGCAAAAGTGCAACGATTGCCCAGCACAAATTGACATGCTGCGGATTTAAAAACTGCAGTACAGGTAATTTTATGCACTTTTTCTCCGAAGATTTTTCCCACCGTGTGTGGATCAGATTTATTCAAATCTCATGCACTTTGTGAAAAATCTGCTGCATATTGCAGTAGCAGCAATGAAATCGGTTATGGAAAATTCGCAGCTAATCCAGCCAGTGTGCGCATACCCTTAGGCTGGGTTCACACTGTGCCTTTTTGTTGTGATTTTATGAAATGCATTTTTTGTTTTGGTAGATAAACTCCCATGTTTCTCAATGGGAGTTCTTCAAACGAAACAAAACAAAAAAAAAAGTTAATACCGCATAGTGTAAACCCAGTTTATGGGTATGTGCACACTGGCCGGAAATAAAAGTCCATTTCATACATGTGAATGGGGTTGTTTCTGCTGCATGTGCATGTATTTCAGCAAACCTCATTCAGATGAATGGAACAGTCGCAGAAATTTTTGGAAAGAAATCTGCTACGTGTGAACATGCCCTTTGGAACCTTGGAGTGAATTTGTCAGTACATCAGTGAAGGTTAAGGAGAGCTAAACTTTTCCTCAAATATGGCTCTTTCTGGATAAATCGGGGTCAGGAAGGCTGTATACTGCGTGAGTACAGGCTTAAACTAGCCAAAACGGGACAAAAGAGGACTTGTCAGAGAAGTGACAGGTTCCTTCTAATGACCAGGTGACAAAGGGGTATACAGGATATACACAATATGTCAAATGGTATGACATAAACACGTGTGGTTCACACGCACTAGACTGGGCTGGGGGTCGTCTGACATCAGTTCTATGCATCTCATTTCCACTCAGAACCCAGCTGTAATCTATAGTGTAGAATTCGCAGGTTTTACGATGACCTATTGGCCCCGGTTGCAACTGCATATGCCTCTCATTTTCACGCAGGATTTTTTCTTGGAAAAAGAACCCACAAATTTGTGGCTTGATCCATCGCCTCTCTGTGGTGACTGACAGGCTGCTGTGTATATGTGCATGCACAGCCTGTCGATCACTGTGGAGAGGGGCGAGGGGAGCGCTCCCCTCATGAATAAAGCGGACTCATAGCTATGGGTCCACTGTAGTCTTTCATCGCTTCTATTACTCAAACGAATAACAGTGCCATTTTAAATAAATGAGTACGGACATGTAGTTGTAATAATCTCCTGAATACGCTGGACTCTTTCCTCACAGCGCGATGCTAGCACTGCAACTAATAAAGCGCCCATTTTTTCAGAGAGGGCAGCATAATGGTGGTGACATATTTGCTTTAAGCCAAAACGGAGAAGTATTTTACTCGATACACTTAAAGCCCGTTCACAGGACCGTGTTTCCATCAGCGCTGTACCTATGCTACTTTTATAGGCATATTCTTCCATTGTAAAAAAATAATGATGGATATCTCTGTATGAAATAATGGTGTAAGCTACGTTATTCTGTATATTGAAATAGAAGGTAGACACGTGTACCAGCCCGTCAGATGCAAAAAAATTTTTTGCAGCATCTGTCAGTTGGGCCTACGGACACATTCGGAGCATGTGTGAAGAGTTTGAGTAGGCCCTTAACCCACCTCGTGGCTGCCAGTGTATGACAGTATTGTGTCAATAATTATTTATTTTTTTCTCCAAATCTGTTTCAGAATTAGATTAAAACTAGTGCTAGTTTTCATACGGTTCACGTCACTTGCTCCTTTTTCCTCTTGCGTTTTGACATTTTTCTGGTGCATTTCATGTGCGTATACTAGTGCTTTTGTAGTTTTCCTCACAGAAAAGATTCAGAAGTGTCAGGATTCTGAATACACATCACGTCCTGGCTGGAGGTAATGTATATTCATTGTCAGGACACTGCAGTAATGTTAGTCTTTGTGTATGTGGGTGCATATAGCTATATCGCTATGTGCAGAGTAAACGAATGGAGAGAAGTGCATGACGCTGATTGGTCAGCGTCATACACTCCCCTGTACAACGCCCACTTGGTCTAAAGTAAAAACACGCCCACTTGGGCATTAAGAAACATTAGCATAAAGCTAAAATCGCTCCTAACCTGGTAAAAATAGACCGTTTTTCTAAATAAAAAGCACTGCTGTCACCTACATTACAGCGCCGATCTCCTTATGTAGGAGATAGGGCACTTATAATGTGGTGACAGAGCCTCTTTAAAGAGGCTCTGTCACCAGATTTTGCAACCCCTATCTGCTATTGCAGCAGATAGGCGCTGCAATGTAGATTACAGTAACGTTTTTATTTTTAAAAACGAGCATTTTTGGCCAAGTTATGACCATTTTTGTAGTTATGCAAATGAGGCTTGCAAAAGTCCAAGTGGGTGTGTTTAAAAGTAAAAGTCCAAGTGGGCGTGTATTATGTGCGTACATCGGGGCGTTTTTAATACTTTTACTAGCTGGGCGCTCTGAAGAGAAGCATCATCCACTTCTCTTCAGAACGCCCAGCTTCTGACAGTGCAGATCTGTGACGTCACTCACAGGTCCTGCATCGTGTCGTGTAAGATCGACTTACCTGCAAACGCTGATGCTGCTGCAGAATCAACTGTAGCCTCTGGTGCCGATGTGGCCGACACGATGCAGGACCTGTGAGTGACGTCACAGATCTGCACTGTCACAAGCTGGGCGTTCTGAAGAGAAGAGGATGTTACTTCTCATCAGAGCGCCCAGCTAGTGAAAGTATTAAAAACGCCCCGATGTACGCACATAATACACACCCACTTGGACTTTTACTTTTAAACACACCCACTTGGACTTTTGCAAGCCTCATTTGCATAACTACAAAAATGGTCATAACTTGGCCAAAAATGCTCGTTTTTTAAAAATAAAAACGTTACTGTAATCTACATTGCAGCGCCTATCTGCTGCAATAGCAGATAGGGGTTGCAAAATCTGGTGACAGAGCCTCTTTAAGTATAGCTATCCATCTCCGTTGCTCAATGGCTATAGATCTTAGATAATGCAATTAAACCAGTTATAAACTTAGATGTGATCGATAACCGCTCGATCCTGCGTGTCAGAGACACGCAGGACCCGCTGACACGGAGCCCGTCAGTCCTGCTGACCTGATGGATTCAGGTTTCAGCTCACGATACAGCTGCCCTGTATATAGAATACAAAGCAGCTGTATCTCAAAAAGTTATTTTTTTCCATAAAAAGTATTTAGAAAGTTGCACAAAACACACTAATACATTTTTATAAAAAAACAAAACAAAAAAAAGATTTCAAAGGTGTACACAGCCTCTAAACTCCCTCTGTTCACATCACGTTTGGGCTCTACATGCAGAGAATCTATTGCCATTTAAGCTGTTGCATTTAGTAATGTAATTCTAGTGACTAGTGTCGTCCATTGCTGTAGACAACATAGTGAAAATGAAAGTCTATCCGCATCAAAGCTGATCATTCTGAAACCATGAAGTTTGAACCCCTGTGTAACCCACGCATATCGCTCTCCCTGAACGGTAGATGATTATGAGTAGTATCCTGAGCACAGAGGCCATATTTTTATAATCACATGTGCACTGTTTTCTACAAAGGAACTTTTCTTTTTTTTTTTTTTTAATTTTCACTTGGATTATTGAGCGTCTGACATCTATTCTCTTTCAGGGCTTGATGACCATTTAACGGCGTTTTTCAATTGTTTGTAAGAATCACCAAAGAGACGTTTCTTCAGATCCATTAAACGTGAATGCTGAGCTCCAAATGGTAAGTAGCACATTATCAGTATATAGACCTCCAGTCAGTATATGGACCTACGAAGGCTCTTTCTCTGTTGGTGGTGATTGGACAGCGTCATACAGACAACACAATCCGCATCATACAGCTTCTCGTCTTCCCAGCACATCGTGATCTCCGCTTCAATCGTGAGATCACGCTGTGTTTACTCTTCTGGCTGCAGGACCTTCAACTCATCGCCTCAGCGCTCATCCAGGAAGACGGTCCAGGAAGACGATGCAGGGGCCGTCTCCCGGGATGAGCGCTGAGGCAAAGTGTTGAAGGAGCTGCAGCCAGAAGAGTAAACACAGCGTGATCTTGCGATTGAAGCTGAGATCACGCTGTGCTACATTCCATATGTGAGAAGCTGTATGAAGCGGATTGGACAGCGTCATACAGACAAAACAAACACCGCCCACAGAGAGTAGCGTTACCGCCCCTTTCACTAGTATAGCCTCGTTTGCATATTTAGAAATAAGATCATAGCTTTTAAAATAATAAATCTTTCAGGATCCAATTTTCACTGGAATTATCAGCGTGACAGCACCTATTAGATTATTTAGGAGATTGGCCATTACTAGACGCGTTACAGATCCTCTTTAACGTTAGAGACAATATTGCGTGATACTGCGTTGTGATCTACCGTGATAGTAAAGTATGATAATCATGGCACATTAAATCACTATGGAATGCAGGCCTAAAGGGTTTTCTCATTAGCATTTATGGCATATCCATGAGGTCGAGTCAGGGACCCTCGCTCTTCTGTAAACAGATCTGAAAGAGACCGCACTCCATTATCGTCTATGGGAGATACAGAAACAGCCAGGAATGTTTAGGGATGGGAGAAATAATGATCGTAAAGTCTCGTGAGTCTTAAAGAGGCTCTGTCACCAGATTATAAGTGCCCTATCTCCTATATAATGTGATCGGCGCTGTAATGTAGATAACAGCAGTGGTTTTTATTTTGAAAAACAATCATTTTTGAGCAAGTTATGAGCAATTTTAGATTTATGCTAATTAGTTTCTTAAAGACCAACTGGGTGTGTTTTTACTTTTGACCAAGTGGGCGTTGTACAGAGAAGTGTATGACACTGACCAATCAGTGTCCTACACTTCTCATTGTTCCAGCCCAGCTTCTTTCACTGCACAATCACACTGTCTTGTGGATCATGCTGGGCTGGAACAATCCGAAGTGTATGATGCTGATTAGTCACTGATTGGTCAGCCTCATACACTCCTCTGTACAACACCCAGTTGGTCAAAAGTAAAAACACGCCCAGTTGGTCTTTAAAGGAACAGTGTCATCACAAATTATTTTTTTATATGTTAAAGATGTTAGTGCTTTATTAAAAACGTTTATATTCATTTGTGTGTTTGTGTTTTACTTTTTCTTATTTTTACACTTTTTCTTCCCTATGGGGGCTGCCATTTTTTGTTCCATTTCTGTGTGTGTCGATTAACGACACACACAGACATGGAATACGGCAGCCACAGTCCCATAGGGACGACGAACGGCTCCTGTCCCATTGACTGCCGTGTACGGCGTCTGTGTGGGAACTGCGCATGCGCCGCTCCCACACAGTCCTATTCGAAATTGGCGCCGTCCGGCGCCATTTTCCTGTGGACCGGAAGTCGCGGCCGGACAGTAATATTACTACTTCCGGTCGCGGCTTCCGGACAAGTGCACATGGAACAGTGGCAGCAAAGGGAGCGGACGGGCCGGAGGGAGCCGCGGCGGCAGGAGCAGGTAATAGATTTCAATGTATGTTAGTGTTTGTGTGTGTTTACTACTGTATGTAAACCTACTACACTGTGGGTTACCTCAAAAAATGGCGACACACAGTGTAGGAGGTTAAACCTTTCAAACCCCTCGTTTATCCCGGCACTAGCCAGGATAAAGGAGGGGGGGGATGCTGAGAGCTCACTAGAGCGAGGGCTTTTAACCCAATGTTGCAATGCTGCAATTTTGGGAACTAGCTCCATCTAGTGACCAAAAATGGGTAGTATTATAAATTAGAAAAAATTTATAATATTTCCTGACTCGCGAAAAAAATAAAAAAAATTTGAACAATGTTTAATCACCCACACACTAAATGTTTAATTTTTTAAAAAAAAACATGTTTTTCTGGCGACACATTCCCTTTAAGAAACTAATTAGCATAAATCTAAAATTGCTAATAACTTGCTAAAAAATTATCGTTTTTCAAAATAAAAACCACTGCTGTTATCTACATTACAGCGCCGATCACATTATGTAGGCGATAGGGCACTTATAATCTGGTGACAGAGCCTCTTCAAAGGTTTATTCTTGATATGTTTTAAAGAGGCTCTGTCACCAGATTATCAAATCCCTATCTCCTATTGCATGTGATCGGCGCTGCAATGTAGATAACAGTAAAGTTTTTTGTTTTTTTTAAACTATCATTTTTGGCCAAGTTATGAGCAATTTTATATTTATGGAAATGAGCCTTTCTAATGGACAACTGGGCGTGTTTTCTCTTATTTCCAGTTGGGCGTGTATTGTGTGTGTAACATCTGGGTGTGTTTACTTGTTTTACTAGCTGGGCGTTGTGAATAGAAGCGATTGTCAGCATCATCCACTTCTATTCACAACGCCCAGCTAGTAAAACAAGTAAACACGCCCAGTTGTCCATTAGAAAGGCTCATTTCCATAAATATAAAATTGCTCATAACTTGGCCAAAAATGATCGTTTTAAAAAAAACCAAAACAACACGTTACTGTTATCTACATTGCAGCGCCGATCACATGCAATAGGAGATAGGGATTTGAGAATCTGGTGACAGAGCCTCTTTAAAGAGGCTCTGTCACCAGATTTTGCAACCCCTATCTGCTATTGCAGCAGATCGGCGCTGCAATGTAGATTACAGTAACGTTTTTATTTTTAAAAAACGAGCATTTTTGGCCAAGTTATGACCATTTTCGTATTTATGCAAATGAGGTTTGCAAAAGTACAACTGGGCGTGTTGAAAAGTAAAAGTACAACTGGGCGTGTATTATGTGCGTACATCGGGGCGTGTTTACTACTTTTACTAGCTGGGCGTTCTGATGAGAAGTATCATCCACTTCTCTTCAGAACGCCCAGCTTCTGACAGTGCAGATCTGTGACGTCACTCACAGGTCCTGCATCGTGTCGGCACCAGAGGCTACAGTTGATTCTGCAGCAGCATCAGCGTTTGCAGGTAAGTAGCTACATCGATCTTACCTGCAAACGCCGATGCTGCTGCAGAATCATCTGTAGCCTCTGGTGCCGGCTCGTCTGACACGATGCAGGACCTGTGAGTGACGTCACAGCGTGATCTCTCGAGAACACGGCTGTGTCTGCACTGCCAGAAGCTGGGCGTTCTGAAGAGAAGTGGATGATACTTCTCATCAGAACGCCCAGCTAGTAAAAGTAGTAAACACGCCCCGATGTACGCACATAATACACGCCCAGTTGTACTTTTACTTTTCAACACGCCCAGTTGTACTTTTGCAAGCCTCATTTGCATAAATACGAAAATGGTCATAACTTGGCCAAAAATGCTCGTTTTTAAAAAATAAAAACGTTACTGTAATCTACATTGCAGCGCCGATCTGCTGCAATAGCAGATAGGGGTTGCAAAATCTGGTGACAGAGCCTCTTTAAGTACTGTTTTTTTTGTTTTTTGTTTTTTTTTTCTTGTTTTTTTTTGTAAAGCTGTGTTCTTGCAATGCATGCAAATACCATAAAGGGGGCAGATCCTCTGCTATCAATAGTCACTCATCTCACCCATTGACCTGAATAGGGGATGAATATTAATTGTGACCTTTAGTGGAGAAATCACTCCCCAGAATCTTGATCTTTCTCTGCCACCAGGCCAGACCATTGTTTCATACTGCAGCTTCATAGAAGGTTGTGGCCTCAGGCTAGGGCTACACGGCGACTTTGGCCGCAACACAGATCGCGCGACCAAAGATTGCTGTGTCCCCATGTTGCGACCCACAGTTTGCCGAGACTTTCTTACAACTGGTGTGTCGCGGCAACTTGCCGGTCACAACACAGCCACATTGACGTTCATTACCGTCGATGCATGTAGGGTGACACATCGATCTTTGGTCGTGCGACCTGTGTCGCGGCCAAAGTAGCTGTGTAGCTCCAATGTTCTGTTTCACTGCTACAGTGTTATAAAACTGAAGCTGCAATTGAATGCGTATAACCAAACATCCATTTTTTTGGTTAATGAATCTCTGTATTTAGGAGGATCACCTAAATGTATTTTCAACCCTGAACGGTGATTGCAAGTTAAGAGTCTTGTATTTTGTATAGACCTGTGTCGCGGCCAAAGTAGCTGTGTAGCTCCAATGTTCTGTTTCACTGCTACAGTGTTATAAAACTGAAGCTGCAATTGAATGCGTATAACCAAACATCCATTTTTTTGGTTAATGAATCTCTGTATTTAGGAGGATCACCTAAATGTATTTTCAACCCTGAACGGTGATTGCAAGTTAAGAGTCTTGTATTTTGTATAGATTCAACTTATTATATCAATGGAAATTGCGGAAGTGAAAGTGGATTCTTTGTAAAAAAAAAAAAAAAAAGCAGAAATGACGATGACCATTGTGCAGTTGAAAAATTTTGGTGAAGAGCTTCCTTGCATGATGTAATCTGTTTACACATGACAACTAATATAAACTATGTCATGAGTGACTTACTAGTAATTGTGCATGTTATAGCAAAATGTAAAAAAACCCAAACCCTTTCAATCCGTGTGTCTAGTACTTGTCTTTACCATGACTTATCTATGGTTCATGGACAGGCTTCTGTCTGTAGTGGAGCATCACAATGATTTCATGGGGTTTGTCATCCAGTGCATATCATCAATGGCGCAAGCCTGTTAGAGTTTGGACGACCCCCGCTCACATTGCTGATCTGTCACAAGGCTGAGTTAAGCTGATCCCAAGTAAGATGGGGGTGGGGGATGTCAGGGCTGCTGCTTAGTCTCTTCTCAGTCCTCTTATAGCCACAGAGGAACTGCTGGGTTAGGCTAAGTTGACTCCACCCTACGTCTGCCATTGACTTCCATTATTGAGTTAATTTTTTTTTATGGGGCTCCGAAAAATATAGACTGTGTTATCCAGATGTAAACTTGTGGACATATGTCCACCCCATACAGTGTTGGTACCGTACGTCATACATCTTGATACTCTTTTTAGTTCCAGTCGTATGCACCTGACGTCATGGCCAAACGTGGTGTGAATTTGCGCTGTGTCTAGTTTTACAGCTTTACCCCATTAAAGTAAATGGTGCTGCGCCATTCCAGGCACAAATGTGGACAAGAGAGGCGCTGGTTCTGGGAAAACAAGCATTGTGTACTCTTGAATGGAGAACTGCACAGTATATGGCTTTCAGCTTTGGCTATCTATTATCCCTCATCCCCAATTGGCTTTAATAATTGGGCATAGGAATAGGGGTTGTGTAAGACAGACAACTCAAAGGGGTTGTTCTGGCTGAGGCTGATTTTTTTTTAAACTGATGACCTATCCACAGGATAGATCATCCGTATATGATCGGTGGGGGATCCCGCACTGTTTATCTGTTACGGCTGCCTCCGGGCGCCGGAAGCTATGCAGGGTCCGTGCCGGAAGCAGAGGTCTGACTACTGTATAGCGGCTGTTCTAGGGTGCTGAAGCTCTGCTAGTATTCACTTGAATAGGAGCAGAGCTGCAGTTCTGCAGCACGGCCGCTATACAGTGTACGGAGCCGCCGCCTTCTAGCACCGACCCTTCATAACTTCCGGAGGCAGCCGTAACAGCTAAACGGATCTGGGTTTCGGACCCCCACGATCGTATACGGATTACCTATTCTTGCCATCCTTCATCCTTTTCCCCCTAACGAAGCCTGGTGGCGAAACGCGTTGGGTGTAAGTGGGCTCCTGGCACATCGCTACTCTTTACCCCATTGTATATCTGCATGGTCTGTCAACTTCTCTTTTTATTCTTTTTTTGGCTACCTTGCCAGTTCTGTCTGTCGATTCTGATGGTCTATTTCACAGTTGTTTATTTTTGTTATGTGACTCACCATGGCTGTTTATTTACAATGTACTTCTGTATGGTATAGCTGTTATGGCCAGTAGCCCAATCCATATTTTCTTTACTGTGAGGACTTATATTTTAATCCATTTTTTTATGCTATTAACTGTATTTTGTATTTTTATCATGTCTTAATTTGAAAATGTTTGGGTCATTTAACACTGATTTTTTTGCATATGTCTTTAAACTTTGATTACCTATTCTGTGGGTCATCAATATAAAAAAACCGCCCTGAACCTGAACAACCCCCATTAAATCGAAATTCAGTGACTTCTGGGCGGAGAGGGGTGCAGGTGGTTTGGCCATAAACCCCTGAGGTGAAAACCACACTAGGAAGAGAAGTCGTTTTCACTAAATGCATCTAGTGAGCAGCTCTTCAACATACGGATATGTGCATTTAACATAACGAATACATCTACATCATGTTTTTTTTTATTTAGATAATTAGGCGCTACCCCCTTCCTCGCACACACAACAGTCCCCCTTCGCTGAGGCCTACAGACACTGGCATGCCTCTGAGAACCACCTCTATTTACAGTAAACATGAAAGCTATAGAGGGGTTTTGCGTTACAATGCCTCTCAGTGCCTCGTCTACCCTGCATATATGGGAACACCTAAGGCCTCTTCCTTTTGAGACAATGCTCTAAACTTGGCTGAAACTTTATTGGGATAAATTGAAGAAAAAAATAAGATTGTTTACCTGGTGAAATGCACCAAAGCACTGTATACATATGAAACCACAAACGCTTGGTGTCTGACTTTGCTGCAGAGGAAGCTATTTTTGCCCTCCTTACTTCCGTTTCTGTAGGTGGAGGTGCCTTGTCGTCCGTCCGGCAGCATTGACTTGCAGGTAGAGATCATTCACACAACTTTTGCTTTGTGAGTGGATAAATATACTGTATCTTTAATCCCTTTTCTTCTTTCTTCAGCTATAGCTTGGGCTACATGACAATTTTTGTTTCACAACTTCTGGTTTCAGAGCTGTCCTGTTTCAGAGGAGCGCATTAAGTCACACCCGTGATGTACATGCGAGACAAAAAAATGTATTGCCAAAGATAGAGGGGGATTTATTTTTATTTTCTGATTTATAAAAGTTGCAAAACTTTTTTTTAGCCCCGGTAATATGCAAGTTAAGAATGTAAATGCTAAAAATGTGATATGCTTTTGAGCAAATGAAAATGGTCACTTATTTTTGACCGAAGGAAATAGCGCAAAATAAAGGACTAAAATGTGTGACTTAAACCACTAGGGAGTTACATGTACAATTGTGGGCAGTTATCGGCACGGGATTCGCTGCTACAGGCCATTATGTGGCTTGTCACCATGCAGGCCTGGTCTATAGATTGAAGTTGTGGTCACCAACCTTTGGTTTTCAAAGGTTGCAAAACTACAAATCCCATCATGCTGCAGGCTGAATTTGCTGGGAGTTATAGTTTTTAACCACTGGAGAACCATGAGTTGGAGACCACTGGTTTAATGGATCTGATATACGCTGTTTTAGGGGGTCGTGCATAACACCGGAATCTTCTCCTCAGTGTACTGAGCATCCCTGTGTCGTGTACCGCCCCAGCAGACCCTGCATAACACACTGTTTTCTCAGAGTGATCCTTCATGCCATATGGTTGAAGGTTTTGCATTCATTTTTTTTAGTCAAATCCAGAATTGCTTAAAAAGTGCTTCTAAAATTGCACAAACTTTTTGTGACGAAACTTGCGATATTTGTCTTCTCACTCAAAAATAAATAACTGTGGGCGTGATTAATCTGTAAATGTACTTTTAGCCTCGTTTATCAAAGGAAGGGTTAAAAAAGCAAATGTTAGTGCTACAAATGTACCGCTGCTCATAGCAGGCGTAAACGAAATTCAGACACATTCAAATGCACGTGCCTTCTAATAAATTAGGCGCAATTCTTGCAAACGATGCCATTATTAATGTAGGCCAATAACTGTATTGGACTTGGTAATAATTAGAGGAGGATTATATACATCCTGGTTTGGATGAAAACTATTTGCACATTTGATGCATTTTGCATAAATTTGATTCTTAACCCAAATTCATGCACATTTATTAGGGGTTCTTCCCCAGTCCATCTGTCTTACAAAATATCATTTTGCAACTTCCTCTACATGCTGATTGGCCCATCGTGTAACTTCATATTCACTACTGAGCAATAGTGAACCTGATTTGTTATATCCCTTATGGCGGATTTACACAAGCGTGTGTGTTTTGCGTGCGCAAAAGGCACTTAACAGCTCCGTGTGTCATGTTCATATGGTGCGCGGCTGTGTGATTTTCACGCAGCCGCCATCATTAATGACACTCCGTTTGGATGTTTGTAAACAGAAAAGCACGTGATGCTTTTCTGTTTACATTCATATTTTTACTACTGTTGCGCAAATAACGCGCGTCCCACGGAAGTGCTTCCGTGAGGCGCGCATGATTTTCACGCATCCATTGACTTCAATGGGTGCGTGATGCGCGAAAAATGCTGAAATATAGAACCTGTCGTGATTTTTTCCGCAGCGGACTCACGCTGCGCAAAAATCACGGACAGTCTGCACAGCCCCATAGACTTGCATAGGTCTGTGCGACCCGCGTGAAAATCATGCGGGTTGCACGGACGTAAATCACGTTCGTGTAAATCCGCCCTTAGGGTATGTTCACACGGCCTATTTTCGGCCGTTTTTCGGCGCTGTAAACGGCCGAAAAAGCGGAAGCAGAACGCCTCCAAACATCTGCCCATTGATATCAATGGGAAAAACTGCATTCTTTTCCGATGGGCCAGTTTTTTTTATGCGGCCCTTTTGAAAAACGGCTGCGTAAAAAAAAAAAAAAAAGTTTTTGGAGCCGGTTTTCATAGACTCTATTGAAAAAGCTCCAGAAACTGACGTAAAAAACGCAGCGAAACGCCCTTGATAACAGCTCCCTATTTTCACACTTTTTTAGTAAGCGTGTGAACATACTCTGAGGGTGACTCACACTGCAGAATTGCTGCGGATTTTCAGTGTGTAATCCACATTGAAAAACTGCAGCGGTTTACATTACAATACATGTGGATTGGGCTTTAAAAACCCCATCTTCATGTAGGTTAAAAAAATCGGTGCAGATTTGAGGGCATTCTACCGCTTTTTAATCCACAGCATGTAAATTCTGTTGTGGATTTTATAGTGGATTTCACTAGGGTAAATTCTGCATTGATTGCATAGGGTCAAATCGGCACCAAAATCTGCATGTAACGGTGGAAAAGTATGCAGTGTGTGAAATAAGGCCGGATTCCACACGTGCGTGTTCGGTCCGTGATATACGGTCCGTATGTTGGCCGCTTTTCCCGGACCGAACACACTTCAGGGAGCCGGGCTCCTCGCATCATAGTTATCTACGCCCTCGCTGTGGGAAAACTGTCCCATACTGTAATCATGTTTTCAATATGGGACACCTTGCGTCATAGATATCTATGATGCTAGGAGCCCGGCTCCCTGCAGTGTGTTTGGTCTGGGAAATGCGCCCGACATACGCACCGTATGTCACGGACCGAACACGCTCGTGTGAATTCGGCCTGAATTCGGTACTTTTAGGGGATGTTCACACGCAGTGTTTTCAGACGTAATTCGGTGCGTTTTACGCCTCAAAGTACACCTGAAAAAACTGCTCCAATACGCCTACAAACATCTGCCCTTTGCTTTCAATGGGTTTTACGATGTTCTGTTCCCACGAGGTGTAATTTTAAGCGTTGCTGCGCGTAAAAAGACGTGCATGTCACTTCTTGAGACGTTTTTGGAGCAGTTTTTCATTGACTCCATTGAAAAACAGCTCCAATAACGGCCGTAAAATAAGCAGCGAAAAAGAGGAGTTGCTACAAAAACTTCTGAAAATCAGGAGCGGTTTCCGCCTTAAAAAAAACCTCAGTATTTTCAGACGTTTTTGGTCACTGCGTGTGAACGTACCCTTAGACAGCCCTGTGTGGGCTGTGTAAACGAGCACGGATCAACGAGACCGCTCCTTTCAGAAGGAGCTAGTAGGGGGACGAGCGCTCGTTACAACGAACATTCATCTGCATACATTTCTATCATGTCGGCAGCACGTCTTCCTGTTTACACAGGGAGACTTGCTGCCGACAACGATAATATTTTGGGCATTTAAATCGATAGAATCAGTTTATGAACGAGCGTTTGCTGATCGTTGCCTGATAATTGGCCGGTCTAAAAGGGCCCTTAGCCTAACCATAAGGGTATGTTCACACGCAGTTACCAAAAACGTCTGAAAATATGGAGCTGTTTTCAGGCGAAAACAGCTCCTGATTTTCAGAAGTTTTTGTAGCAACACGTGTTTTTCGCTGCGTTTTTTACGGCCGTTTTTGGAGCTGTTTTTCAATGGAATCAATGAAAAACGTCCCAAGAAGTGTCCTGCACTTCTTTTGACGAGCCGTCATTTTACGTGCCGTATTTTGACAGCGATGCGTAAAATAAAGGCTCGTGGGATCAGAACATCGTAATTCCCATTGAAAGCAATGGGCAGATGTTTGTAGGCGTATTAGGGGCGTTTTTTAAGGCGTAATTAGAGGCGTAAAACACCCGAATTACGCCTGCAAACACTGCGTGTGAATATACCCTAAAAGTCTACCGCCTCCACCCCACAGACACGTTCACACCTAAATAAAGTTAGGTGCAGAAAGACAATAGTGATATCATTCAATTGAATCGTCCTATAAGAATATAATATCACATTGATCTGTAGTGATGAGAGATATAAAGATTTTAGCGGACATTAGATCCTTGCTTTGCGGATACTGTAACTAGTGGTCGTTGTCAATAAGGATGTTATTTCCACAGACCGTGATACACACCAGTGGCCGGTTTCCTGACTGATATCCAGAGCTGGTATTGGTAGTCTGGTCATCCTCCCTGCTGTCTTCTGTTCTGTGTTGATATCAATGCTAGTTATTATCTCTGTATGTCGTACGTCTTTTTTTGCAATGTGAATCGCATTTATTAACCAAAATAAATGTCTTCTGCTATTTCATTGCTGCAATTCTATATCACCGTATACTTGCAGACCCTATCTCGACAGCCGAAATCGGGGGATTATTCCAATAGGTTGAATTTTTTCATGCCTGAATCTATTGTTTTCCAAAAAAAATAAGTAGTGTTATTGATGTCTATGCCTGATAGCGGGTCATCGCCCATGCTTACTGGTTTTTGGTCATCCGCATCCAGCATGTGAGCCCTTTGGGAGCATCCGATTGGCCTAGTGGTTTCCAGCTCGTTAAAACGTTTGTTTTCTCTGTAATTGGAGGATCGTGTGGTGGCATTTAGTTGGGGCAGATACACGCAACAGTCTACCCTATCTTATAAATGCAGTAGCCGTATTCGTGTATGGCAGGTGTTGTATTCTAAGATCGTACAGTTGCTTCACTTACAATTTCTGATATAAAGTATTGTATATGGTCAGTGAACCTGCAAATCACTGACCTCTTACTGCGGTCTTGTAAATTGGCGTTCCTTTACTCCAGTGAACCTGAGGATAAGCTTTAAAGCCGGGTACGCTAGGGAAATGTAACCCTTCACAAGGCTGACCTAAGAGGTTGGTCACAAGTGTGTGTGTGTGTGTGTGCGTGTGCGTGTGTGTGCGCGCATATATATATATATATATATAGTAATAGAAAAAAAAGCAGCACTCAAAGATAAATTCCAAAATGGATATGGGTGCCCGGCAGGTAAGCCTGATCCAAGGTGTGTGTGTGTGTCGCACGCTGGTATATGAGTAAAGTCACACCTGAAATAACATGTAACCTAGAATTTCTGTAATGTAGGTTAAACAATTGTCACTCATCCTAGTGACATTAGAGTTGTGTGTACAAATATTGTGCGAACAGCTGTACCCGGCATCCTTATAGCAGCTACTGGTTACTTGATGTGTCACCCTGCGGCGTAAGACCAAGAGATAAGCTCAAGTTCACATGAAGTCAGCTCCTATCTATTCAGACCAAACCTAGGGAGAAAAGTAGTTGAGGTTTGCAATTTCATAAAACCTTTTGATCTGTCATAGTAACATGTCAGAAGTTTTCAATAGTGGGGGCTGAGAGCTGAGACCCCCACCGACCACTATAACGAGCGCTGTGCCCCTTCGTTTCTGTCTGGTTTTGTTCGGCTCTCCTCAGGAAGCCAAGCGAGCGGTGTACAGGCTCCATAGAAAGAATGTACACCACTTGCTTTAGCTTTCCTCAGAAAGCCGTGCAGAAGCGACCAGAAACAAATAGGCACAGCGCTTACCTGCGCGGTTCTGCCGCTGCGTTTTAGCAATTGGTGGGGGTCTCAGCCTTGGGTCCCCCACTGACATGTCACTATGACAAAGGTTTTGTTACAATGTGCTATACATCATATGGTTTGTCAGAATCGTTATGCATGTAGTAATGATCACGATATCTTGGTCTGTTTCAGTATATATCGTAAGGCCTCATGTACACAGCCGGATTGTGGCTCTGTTTTATATGGAGCCGTATTAAAGCTTCCATCCCTCTACTGTACCTCCATATACCTCAGGTTTCATACAAAGGCATACAGAGAGGGGTTTTTTTTTCTGTTGGATTTCGTACGAATGATGAAATAAAAAATAGTGGCATGTTCCATCAGACCCCGTATGTACAGAGGTGTTCTCCCCCGGAAGCTTTGCTTCTGGCCCAATAAACTTCTGTGGGCAATGTATTCTGGCTCCATGCAGCTTGGAAATTGTACTGAGCTGTAATACGGTCATGTGTATAAGGCCTGACTAAACGCCCTCTGGATTACCAGTTCGTATAGAAATGTCTGTTTTCCTAGTTTGGACATGGATTCTTATGTATGTACTCGCTCATATACTCCGTCTATGCTACAACAATGATTTGTGTGTTCTGAAGTTGTACGAGTTTGTTTATCTGGGTTGCAGGGCAAAGTATAGTCCTATATTCGCATGGGAGTTTAGTGCCGGCTTGCCAGTTAGCGATACAGAGGATGTCGGTTTATGACAGCTGTTCATGGCAGGTGTGTTTATATAACAGGAACTTGTAACGTCTCTCTGTATTTTCTGTTGTGTGGTGTCAATGGAGCGACAAACTTCTAATGATTTGGTATTTATGTCTCAGGGAGAGCCGGGCATATGGGTGATGAATGAAGAAAACTCCCAGTATGTTTTGGGAAATCTAGATGGTGCAGAGGGCAATGTGCAGTGTATAACACATAAGAAATAATGCTGACATTTCTAGCAATAATCGCCTATACATTCCTGCATTATTAACACTAAGTTATGCAAAATGGATTGTGTCCACCACAGTGGAAAAGACTGATGTGAATGAATACGTTCACTGTACAGCATTGCATGAATATTCAGAAGGAGTAGGAAAATTTTTTAAAGGGGTTATTCTCCCCCCTTGTTTTTTTGTTGTTTTGGCCAACTCTCCCCGGATTGCCTTTTCTCAGTGGCATTGTTTAAATAAGGCTTTCAAATGCATGGATGACTCGCAAGATTACAATCTACAAGGATTGCCATCTGTCACCCATATAGACTGAAAATTCTAATGTAAACGATATGTGCTTTCATTTCAGATGGCATCTTGTAAATGCCCTAATTTATAGTGACA
Organism: Rhinoderma darwinii; assembly: GCF_050947455.1. Taxonomy (NCBI): domain Eukaryota; kingdom Metazoa; phylum Chordata; class Amphibia; order Anura; family Rhinodermatidae; genus Rhinoderma; species Rhinoderma darwinii. The sequence goes on from NC_134690.1 coordinate 79,222,022, forward strand.
AGTGCCCCTTGATCAAAATAGATCTCCACATTATTATGTCCATAATACCTGCCATTATATATTACAGAAAATGTAATGTTTTCCAACTACAATTGCAGGACCTGGTCATTGTATGCGCAAACTTTATTGAAAGTTTTTGGTTTTATACCTCCCTCTAGTGGACTAAAAAGAATTGCATGTAATTCACACTCCCAAGTGGTTTCAAAAATGGTATTAAATATCTCCCTCTAGTGGACATTTTTGTTCATACGCATTGCAACATGTTGGTAAAGGTACGTGCAGTATGACCGTTTAATTTATTTGGCACATTTTTGTATGTATTCATTAAAAATATTTTCACTGTTTTAAGCTGTGGGGGTAGTTTGTCGTGTTTAGTTTTAATTGAGTTTAAGAAAAAGCTAACAATCCGAGTCTAAATTACTTAATTTTTCACAAACCAATTTTAGGCCTCATGCACACGACCGTATTTTTGTCCACCCGTAAATACTGGCGTAAATACGGGTCCTTGGTCACACGTATTTGACCCATATTGCACCAGTATTTACGGGCACCTTTTTGGCTGCAAAATTGCACTGCAGTAATCGACAGCCCCTTCTCTCTATCAGTGCAGGATAAAGCTTCTCTTTATCCTGCACCGATAGAGAGAAGGGGCTGCCGATTACTCCCTGGATGACGCGGCAGTCCATGAGACCGCTGCAGCCAGTGATTTGCCTGTGATTGGCTGCAGCGGTCACATGGGCTGTAACGTCATCCCAGGAGGCCGGACTGGAGGAAGAAGCAGGGAGTTCTGGGTAAGTATGAACGTCTTTTTTTATTTTTTATTACAGCTTTATCTATATTGTGATCGGTAGTCACTGTCCAGGGTGCTGAAAGAGTTACTGCCGATCGTTTAACTCTTTCAGCACCCTGGACAGTGACTATTTACTGACGTTGCCTAGCAACGCTCCCGTAATTACGGGTGCACACACGTAGTCACCCGTAATTACGGGAGCCCCATAGACTTCTATGGGCTGCCCGTGCCGTAATTACGGCCTGAAATAGGACATGTTCTATCTTTTTCAACGGCACGGGCACCTTCCCGTAAGCATACCCGTGGCCAATAGAAGTCTCTGGGCCCGTAATTACGGGAGTTTTTACGGTCGTGTGCATGGGGCCAGTAGATGTTGTATTATAATTGCATGCCTACAAGACTTGATGTTTAACTTAACCCTTTAAGACCTTCACCCCTTAATTACCCTTTTGGTCTTAATGACCAATCATTCTTTAATTTTCACCGTGGCATTCCACGAGTCATAACTTTTTTTATTTTTTTCCGTTGACATAGCAGTATGAGGGCTTGTGTTTGCGGGATGATTTGTATATCTTAATCACCATTTTATTGATTAATGTTTATTAACTTTTTTGGGGGAGGGAATAGAATAAAAGCAGCTATTCCAGCATTGTTTTTCATGTTTTAAATTTATGCGGCGTAAATAACCTGTTTCCTTTTATTTTGGTCGGTACGATTACGGCGATGCCAAATATGTATAGCTTTTGTATGTTTTCTGTTTGCACAATAAAAACCCTTTTCATATGTGTGTACATCAGGAATAACATGGTTTCCGGCCATTATATGACTTCCGTCACGATGCGGGATCTAGCTCAGCTTGTGACGAAAATGCAGCTCTTCCGTTTTTTGCATTATTAACAATGTTTTAACGTAATTATACATGTCGGTACGATTACGGCAATATTATATTTGTGTAATTTTGATTATTTTTTTTAATGTAAAAATATTTTTTTTTTGAACTTTATTAACCCCTTCGTGGCCAGCCTATTTTGGACCTTAACGACCATGGTTATTTTATTTTTTTCTATCGTTGCATTTCATGAGCCATAACTTTTTATTTTTTATTTTTACGTCGACATAGCCGTGTTAGGCTGGGTTCACACAGAGTTTTCTGCAGGCAGAAAATCTGCCTGCGCGCTGATTTTCGTGGCTTTTTCGCCCGCGACCATTGGGCGCCGTGGGCAAAAAACGCTGTGAAATACGCTTTCTCTGCCTCCCATTGATGTCAATGGGAGGTCAGAGATGTAAACGCCCGAAGATAGGCCATGTCCCTTCTTTTTCCCGCGAGCTGTTCCTTTGCTCGCAGGAAAAAAAAAACTCCTCCCATTGAAATCAATAGGAGGCATTTTCGGCTGTTTTCCGACGCGGTTTCTGCATCAAAAAACTCAGTGTGAACTGACCCTTAGGGTTTTTTTGTAGAACAAGTATTTTGTTCTTTTAAGAAATCCGTTTTGGGATACATATAATGTATTGTAGGATTTTAATAAAGAAGATTTTTGGGGGTTGGAAAAAAAACAGCAATTTTGAATTTTTTTTTTTGTTTTTATGGTGTAAACCATGCGGCAAAAGTACCATGATACATTTATTCTCTGGGTTGATGGGATTACAGTGCTATCAAATGTATATAGTTTTATTTATGTTTTACTATTGCACTATGAAAACACATCCCAAGACCCATACAATTTATAGTTTTCCGTTGATGGAGCTGTATGTGGGCCTGTTTTTTGCAGGATGAGTTGTAGTTTTTATTGGGACCAGTATTTTTTTTTATTTTTTACTACGTGTTCATTATGCAGAATAAATAACAATATTATTTTATAGGTTGGGTGATGACGGATGGAGGGTGACAGAGGGAATCGACAATCGCGATTGTAGCAGCACCGAAGGGGTTAAACAGCTGGAATCAGAGCAGCACCATTACAGCAGGAGCCCGGCTGTCACTAGACAGCCGAGCACACCCTATACCTGACACAGGACATCCATGCCGGCTTCTGCTGCACTGCTTTTAATTGGCATATGTAGCAGATTAAAGCCCCTTAGTGACCGTCGTAAAAAGAGCGTATTTCTGGTCACTAAGGGGTTAAACTTAATTTGCTTCTTTAGTCCCACAATGCGATCCTTTGATCGTTTATATAATGCTTTGTTATACTCCGTACTAGTCTGACAGGCAAAGGCATACAGCCATGGCAGGCCTAGGGGGCCTTTGTTAGACCTTTGGCTGCTATGGCAAACCATCCAAGCCCCTCCTTCTGTCCTATTGACCGCAGCATCTAAGGGGTAAACGGCCAGGATCGGCATTATATGCAGATTTTGCAGCAGATTTACTAGAGATTTCAACTTTAAAATTGAAAGTGTGAAATACGCAAAGAAAATCTGCAGATTTTCTTGCAACATAATGAGCATGCTGCAGATTTCATAATCCACAGCATGCTCATATTTCCATCCACAATTGTTCCGCTATGTGTGGATTGGGTTTTGAAAATCTATAGTACTGTAAATCCACTGCAAATCCGACACTTTTGAACCTGGCTTGTTGTACACCCTGAGACAGTCACCAGACAGCATCTTGGATATTTTATTTGCATACATGTATGCACTGCTTACGCTACCCAGTAGGTGTCACTATTGTTCCAGTTCTTTTATCTGGACCCAGCTGTGAAGTGCTTGTACCTTTTATAATTCACATTACATTTATTTGGTCCATTCACTGCATCCTAAATTATTTGTAGCCAGGCGTGTCGTGGTTTAAACAATAATAAAATGTAGTTCAATTATATTTTTTGTTTCTAATTGTAATATTTAGCAATATATGAAACACCCATCCCTTCCACTTTACTTATTTCCTGTGGTTTACATGCGGTCAGCGTATTCCACACTGCTATACATAGATTGTCATCCCTTACATTTGTCCCTCTCCTCCGTGCAGCTCATTCACTTCTTTCTTTATCATAACTTAAGCATAAGCGCAAAAAAAGAAGCTAAATCACCTATCAGAATGAAATCCTATAACAGCAATGTGAATTGTCCTTTGCTGCTATTAAAAAAGTAGTTAATGTTTCTGTGGTAGTTACAGCAGAGCAAGCGTAATCTCGCTGTAACCTGTCATTTACAGCGTAATCGTGGGATTACGCTTGCTCTGCTGTAACTACCACAGAAACATTAACGAAGTGCCGGGATTGTGAATAGACATCCCGTGGAATGTCTATTCACTGTCTAAACACTTCAGTATCGTTAATGTGTTAGTATAAGACAGCACATACTGATCGAAAAGGATCCCTATGCGCTGACTAAATGAATGGAGAGGAGTGCAGGACGCTGATTGGTCACTGATTGGTCAGCGTCATACACTCCTCTGTACAACGCCCACTTGGTCAATAGTAAAACACGCCCAGTTGTCCATTGAGCAACTCATTATCATAAAGCTAAAATCGCTCCTAACGTGGTGAAAATAGATAGTTTTTTATATAAAAAGCACTGCTGTCACCTACATTATAGCGCCGATCTCCTTATGTAGGAGACAGGGCACTTATAATGTGGTGACAGAGCCTCTTTAATGACTGTTTTTCAACCTACTTATGAAAATGATGATCATTATCACCGGTCTGGTATAATTGGTTTATCATACACCGGACTATAATCCTACAAAATCCATAACTTTGTGCACGTGTACCTAAAAGAATTGATCCTGTTTTGAAGACAAAGGGGTGGTCACACCAAATTTTGATATGATTTAGGTTTCTCTTCTGTACATTCACTTTGTATTTTATTAATTGATCAAACAAAAACTACTAACATTTGTATTTTTGAAAGCATTCTTACCTTGCAGCATCTTTCCACAAATGCCTAAAACTTTCGCACAGTACTGTAGTTGCCAAGAAGGCTCAATTCAAATCCTGTTGACCTAGAGAATATTTACATGCAATAATTAATATTGCATTTGACTAGTAAACATTTATTCATGCAGCATTAGAGTGATTAAAGGGTCACTATCATTTAACTTTTGACATCACCATTAAAATCTTCGTTCCTAGAGTAATATACTATAATTACAATTTTGGCATCCTCACCTATTTAATTCCCATCTATATCCCCATTGCAAAGTGGCATTACAGTAGTAATCATACATTGCCCCATTCCTGTGGAGACACATTTCTTCCTGTGACCCAAAAGGCATCCTTTGCGTGCACGCTCCATGTTCTTTACGAAGTACTGTCTGCCTGCATAGACAGTACTTTGGCTTTTTCCGGCTATATTCGTGTGTTAGCTGACGTTATCTGCGGAGACTCGGCGTTTTGAACTTCTTGACGTAGATGCAATCAGAAACCGAGTCACAATAGTGCAACCTCCGTGCGCGCTCCCGCTGGAGTTGCACTGAACTCTGGGTAGTAAGGAAGCCAGCTCCAGTAGAGCAAGTAAAAACAATGAAGATAAAATAACTAACTTAATCAGAAAGTTTATTGTGGCATTGCATGACATTTCCGCCAGTTTCGATTTTATTTTTTTATTTTTTTAACCTGAATTGATAGCTACTCTTAAAATAATTATCTTCCCTTAATGCCCTTTCCATAGTCCTAGATTGGTCCTGACCCAGGACTGTGATTTCATTCCACAAAGCCCTAGATACAAAAAGCCCTTTAAAATGGCTTTTAAACAGTTTTAGTGCTGGTTCCAAACCAAAATGAGGGTGAAGGGTTGGTTACCATAATTCTGCATATTCTGCTGCTATTTATGGTGCAGATCATGCAGGAATGAAGGAGAATTGGCGATCTACACACCTGAAGCTGCCCATAAAGATTAAATTAGATAGTTGGCGGATCTTGTCGACTTTAATGTGGATATGGGCTCCCGTTTTTTTTGTTGTTTTTTTTTCCCCCGACCAAATGATGTTCAAGGAAATGAGGATCGGCATGTTTGATTTTAACATACTCGATCCTTTGTTCTGATATAAGTCATTGAAACAATGGGGAGAAGGAAACCTTTTTATGAGGTTAAGCGTTTTATGGCCATTGTAACTGAAATAAACATTTAACTTCCATATTGGCCTTGTCCCAGGCAAAAGCCAAACATTTTGATTTATTATATGAAATCGCAAAAGACTGTAAACAGTAAAAATATTTTTAGCCAGCTTAATTTTTGTATTGGCCCCTAGTATGTTAAGAATACAATCCTGATTGTGGCCCTTGCCCAATCATGATGGGGGGGGGGATCCCAAGCAGAGACCACTCTCAAATATTTGAGCATGCACTTTTTTTCCAAATTTGTTTGTAGGATTACACTTTTAGGCCCCATGCACACGACCGTAAAAAAAACTATACGGTCCGCAATTACGGACCCGCCCGGTTCTATTAGCCGCGACACCTTTCCATGTCGCTTCGGAAGGGTGTCAGTGTTGTAGAACCATCCTGGGAAATATGGAGCATGTCCTACTTTTCGTTTTTTTGTGGGCCGTGCTCCCATACTTTGTTTGGGAGCATGGCACGAAAATGAGGGTGCCAGTTGGCCGGCCGTGCACGCAATCGCGGGCCGTGATTACGGGCAAGGCCGTGTGCATGAGTCCATAAAACAGCTTTTCTTTGCATACTGTTGAAAAAAAAAAAATGAATGAAGAAGTGAAAAAAACAACAGCATACAAACTTTGAGAAGAAGAGATCAATAAGGAGGCCGCAGAGGGGGAGGACAAGGAATAACACAAACGACTCTGATAAGCACCATCTTTTTTTAGTAAGACCCCATCCTGTGCTCAGTGAAACAACAAAGCCTCTCGTTCCTCCGTAATTATCCTCTCATACTGCTCTCCAGTCAGATACTTTCTTTTCATAGAAGCCGGTGCGCACCTTGGGAATGCACTTATCTACCTCATATTTTGCTGTCTGTGTGCAATATGCCGGAGATGAGTTGCTGATTCTGCGGTTCTTACTGCCATTTATCGAAGACTGGACAAATCCCAGGAGCCAGGGAGCAAATACGCCCAGATATTAATTAACAGAAGTCTATAGAAAGTTATCCAAATGTTGGCACTATTACAATTGTCTAATCCTTTACACCGGCTGATGCACTGCTTTAATTACCTCATAAAGTACATTTTTTTTGTTTATTCCTATATCCTTTCTACTTTTAATATAAAGATATTTTTCACTCCATACAACCAATAACTGTCCTGTTGATGATTTTGCCTATGTAAGGCCCCGTTCACATCTGCATTGGAGTCCCGTTCTGACGTTCCGTTGGCGTTTTCCGTCAGAACGGGACCCTCAACAGACACAAATTGACACCAACGGAAACCAGAGGTTCCTTTTCCATCACCACTGATTTCAATGGTGACGGATCCGGTGCCTGTGGTTTCCGTTTGTCTCTGTTGTGCACTGGACCGGTCGTTCTGCCGGAAGCAATAGCGTAGTCTACTACGCTAATGCTTCGCTATTGCTTCCGGCAAAACGACGGGTCCGGTGCACAACAGAGACAAACGGAAACCACAGGCACCGGATCCGTCACCATTGAAATCAATGGTGATGGAAACGGAAACCTCTGGTTTCCGTTTGTGTCTGTTCAGGGTCCCGTTCTGACGGAAAGCTCCGACGGAACGTCAGAACGGGACTCCAACGCAGAGGTGAACGAGGCCTAAGTCTTCAGAGACCTCATCCACGACAGGGAGAAATGTTTGTCATTTGGAAAATAATTTGCGCCTGCTGAAAAATGACCATGTAGTTTTAATTGTGTCATGTAATAGCCTATCTTCAGGACAAGGCAAATAATTATTCTATGTGGCAGAATATTTTGCTTGGTGTATGTATGATAATGATTTATGTTTAAAGGGGTTTTCCAATACTTTTTTTTTTTTTTTTTAATCACTGCAACGCTTCTCAATTTATCTATTAAAGCCCCCTTAATATCATTATCTATTTTTTTTATTTTTTTTTAACCCCTTCCCGACATTTGTCTTATGGATACATCATGGAAAGCTAGTGCTTCCCGCATTTTGCCGTATCCATATGACAAATGGATGGCACCAGCTCAGAATCTGAGTCGGTGCCATCATCGCTGGATGTCAGTGGTGTATTACAGCTGACATCCGGCTGTAATGGCGGGGACAGAAATTAGCTTTGATCGCTGCATTTAAGGTGTTTGCAGCTCATCGACACCCCAGCAATTGCTGGGATTCTGGTGGCTGCAATTTCAACCGGAGGCTTAACAGTGGCCTCCCTGTCTGCCTAGTACGGAAAACTTCCAGCGCCCGGCGGGCAGGGCCTGAAAGGCTTCCGTAGCCGACGGCAAGATGGCGCCGGCTCAGGAGCTGAGCCAGCGTCCTCATCGGTGGATGTCTGCTGTATGTTTCAGCTGTCATCCACCTGTAACGGCAGGAACCGTAGCTAGCTCCGATCTCTGCCATTAACCCCTTAGATGCATCAATCGAAAGCGATAGCTGCATATTGGAGGTTTCTAACAGATAGGCAGCCCTGCCATGCAATCAGCGCTGCCGACTGTTGCTATGGTCTAACAATGGCCTCCTGCTCTGCCATTACGGAAGCCGATTAGGCCCCGCCGGGAGGCGAAGCCTAATCAGCTTGCTGTTCGTGAATGACTGACAGATCTAATACATTGCACTACATAGGTAGTGCAATGTATTAGAAGAAAAAAAAATCAGACCTTTGGACCTTCAAGTCCCCTAGTGTATAAAAAAGTGAAAACAAAAGTTTTAAAACATAAAATAAAAGTTTCAAGTAATTAAATAAAACACAATCGCCCTTTTCCCTTATCAAGTCCTTTATTATTGAAAAAAATAAACCATACATATTTGGTATCGCCGCGACTGTAACGGCCTGAACTATAAAAAATATTATATCATTTATTCCACGTGGTAAAAGGCGTGTAAAAAAAAAAAACGATACCAGAATTTCTGTTTTTTTGGTCACTTTGCCCTCCAAATATTGGAATAAAAAGTGATCAAAAAGTCGCACGTATCCAAAAATGGTACCTATAAAAACGATAGCTCGTCTCGCAAAAAAACAGCCCTCATACAGCTCCGTCAACTAAAAAATTAAAACGTTATGGTTCTCACAACTTGGCGACAGAAAAAATACATTATTTTTACATAAGTAATTTTATTGTGCAAAAAGTTGTAAAATATAAAAAAAAAGTGCTATAAATTAGGTATCGCCGGAATCGGACTGACCCGCAGAATAAAGTTAACATGTAATTTTATAATGCATCATGACCGCTGTATTAAAAAACGATGCCAGAATTGCAGTTTTTTTGATCACCTTGCCTCGCAAAAAAACAGGTTAAAAAGTGATAAAAAATTCACATGTACCCCAAAATGGTACTAATAAAACACTACAACTCGTCCCGTAAAACAACAGTCTTCATACCACTACGTCTATCAAAAAATAATATCCGTTAAGGCTCCAATAAGCCAGGAAATAAAAAAATATGCAGTTGTGCAGGCCCGAGGAGAACATTTCTTCTGTTTCAAGAGGCGAATTATCAAGGCCTTAAAATTACGGAACCAGGAAGGGGAGGGCCCAAATATATCTGTTGGAAGCGAGGGCGCCCGTATTATAGCAGGACAACACTCTCCCTGCAAAATTCCCCAAACTGCAGAGGTGCAGAGTGTGGACCAAAAGGGGGATAAGAAAGTCCATTTATCAGTGCGACACCGGCCTGTGCAGAAAGAATTGTGTTATTGTTTTATTGTTTTTTTTTTACCCTATTATTATACCACCTGACTATGCCCCTGATCTTCTCTACCCAGCTTACATGTACCCCCACATTATAAACTGAAATACCAGTAATACTCCAAACAAAACTACTACCAAGCAAAATCCACACTCCAAAAGCCAAATGGCGCTCCCTCCCCTCTGAACCCTACAGTGTGCCCAAACCGCAGTTTCCTTCCACATATATGACATCGCCATGCCCAGGAGAACCCTTTTAACAATTTTTTTGGGGGTGTCTCTCTAGTGGCATAAGCTGGGCATGACCTATTTGCCACTGAAATGTCATATCTGGGGAAAAATGCAAATTTTTACTTTACACCATCCGCAGCGCAATAATTTATGGAAAAGACCTGTGGGGTGAAAATGCTCACTACACCCCTTTAATAAATGCCTTTAGGGTTGTAGTTTCCAAAATGGGGTCACTTCTGAGGGGTTTCTTCTTCTTTCACATCAGAGCCTCTGCAATTGTGAACCAATACTTTGTAAATCGCCAAATTAGGCCTCAATTTCGCATGGTACTCTTTCACTCCTGAGCCTAGTCGAATGTCCCAGGCAAAAGATTAGGGCCACATGTAGGGTATTTCTAAAACCGGGAAACACAGCATAAAAATTAGAGAGCTGTCTTGTTATGGTGGCACAAGCTGGGCACCACATATTGGCATATCTATGGAAAAAAATCCCATTTTCACTCTGCAACATCGAGTGCAGACTAATTTATGCAAAACACCTGTGGGGTTAACATGCTCATTACACCCCTAGGTGAATACCTTGAGGGGTGTAGTTTCCAAAATGTGGTCACTCCTGGGAGGTTTCCACTATTTTTGTCCCACAGGGGCTTTGCAAATGCGACATAGCAACCAGAAACCAATCCTGCAATATCTGCACTCCAAAAGCCAAATGGCGCTCCTTCCCTTCTGAGCCCCACTGTGTTCCCAAACATCAGTTTATGACTACATATGGGGTATTACCGTACTCGGGAGAAATTGCTTCACAAATGTTGGGGTTCTTTTTATTTTCCTTTTTTATTTGTTGAGAAAATGAAAAATTTTGTGCTAAAGCTGCGTCTTATTGAAGAAAAGGGATTGTTTTTATTTTCACTGCCCAAATCAAATAAATTCTACAAAACACCTGTGGGGTCAAAATGCTCACTAAACCCCTAGATGAATTCATCAAGGGGTGTAGTTTACTAAATGGAGTTACTTTTTGGGCGTTTTCACGGTTTTGGTCCCTCAGGGGCTTTGCAAATGCGACATGGCCGCCGCAAACCATTCCTGCTAGATTTGAGCTCCAAAAGCAAAATGGCGCTCTTTTCCTTCTAAGCCCTGCTGTGTGTCCAAAGTAATGTTTATGACCACATGTGGATTATTGTTTTACTCGGTAGAAATTGCTTTACAAATGTTGTGGTGCTTTTTCTCCTTTAGTCCTTGTGGAAATGAGAAAAAAATTAGCTAAACCTACATTGTCTTTGAAAAAAATGTAGATTTTCATTTTCACGGCCTAATTCCAATATTTTCTGCAATAAACCTGTGGGGTCAAAATGCTCACTATACCCCTAGATGCTTTCCTTGATGGGTGTCGTTTCCCAAATGGGGTCACTTTTGGGGGATTTCCACTGTGTTGGCACCGCAAGAGCCCTTTAAACCTGACATGGTGCCTAAAATATATTCTAATAAATAAATATATTCCAAAAAGTTTCTGAGGCCTATGTTTCAGTCCATTAGCACGCTAGGGCCAGTGGGATGTTTCCTAAAACTGCAGAATCTGGGCAAATAAATATTAAGTTGCCTTTCTCTGATAAAACTTTCTGTGTAAAAAAAAAAATGGATTAAAAATGAATTTCTGCAAAAAAATAAATTCAATTTGTAAATTTCACCTCTACTCTGCTTTAATTCCTGTGAAACGTCTAAGTGGTTAAGAAACTTTCTAAATGCTGTTTTGAATACTTTGAGGGATGAAGTTTTTAAAATGGGGTGACTTATTGGGGTTTCTAGTATATAAGGCCCTCAAAGCCACTTCACAACTGAACTGGCTTCTGAAAAATGTTAATTAGCAACAATTTTGTGTGGTATAACTGCCTGTCTTATAAGCAGATACATTTAAATTGAGAAAAATGCTAATTTTTTACATTCTTCGCAAAATTTTGGTACTTTTCACAATTAAATACTGAATGTATCGAGCAAATTTTGCCAGTAACATAAAGTCTAATGTGCTACGAGAGAACAGTCTCCGAATCGCTTGAATAGGTAAAAGCATTCCGAAGTTATTACCACATAAAGTGAAACATGTCAGATTTGAAAAATGAGGCTTTGTCAGGAAGGTCAAAAGTGGCTAAAGAGGGAAGGGGTTAATTTACCATTATTCTTTATTGTTTACTTTGAGAGGTTTGTTTACCTGTGTGTGTTTGTGGTCTTGCTTTTCCGGTCATACAGTTCCCGGCATGCACCACTTGTGTCCCAGCATGCAATGGGCTGGCAGCAGGGACTCATCATGCCTGCTACACTCCGCTATAAACATTTTCTAATCTCTGTTGCCATTTTACTGCTCTCATTGGATCAGTGAGGGCTAATGATAAACGTGCAACATATCCGTGCTGTACCAAACAGAGAGTCTCTTACATAATGGTAAAAAAACAACTTAATTTAACCCCAGAGCCGGAGTCCCGGGCAGAGCGCTAGTATAGGCCCTTCTCCGACTCTGTGGAATCCCCTGATATCACTGTCCATATATGGACAGTGATGTCAACGGCTTCCCCAGAGCTGGAGTCCCGGGCAGAGCGCTAGTATGGGCTCTGCTCCGGGACTCTATTGAATCCCCTGACATCACTGTCCATATATGGACCGTGATGTCAGGGGCTTCCCCAGAGCTGGAGTCCCAGATCTGGAGTCCCCCACAGTTTTCTCCAACAGAGGGTGAGAGTTTCAAAAGCACAGGAGAGGTAAGTCTAAAGGGAATTTGGATAGCAAGGTATTTGATGGAATAGCTCTGCTACATGAAAGGAAACTATCCAGTTAGGTGTGCCACTTCATCTCCAGGGAGGGAATTATTAAAGGCCTCTATTTTGGTTAGATTAGCCAAAAAGTTACTCAAACGTCTGAATGTTTGACATTCGTGCAGAATTGAGGGGAGCTGGGCTATGACACATATTATAAATAGTCATGTATGTTGGTAGGAGCTGTCACAGAGACTGTTCACTGAGATTATTTCTGAGGGTTACTTCTAAATGCTCCATAACGAGAACATACAGTAATGGATACAAGAAGCACCCCTTTCTCGTTCTGTTTCTAATGGGGAATGACTTAGGAGTCCATTTGTCTGTACCTGAGCTGTCCTGTCGCTGTAGAGTGGAGAATTTTTTTAAATAAAACCAGATCCTAGGTGAAATTGTTCCAAGTAAGCTTTGAGAAACCCTCAGTTTATAGGGTCAAATGCCTTCTCCGCGTCAACTGTAAGGGAGATGGGTAAAATCAGTCCAAGCCTATTCGCCAAGATTTGAAATATAGCTTTATATTTATGTTCGAGTGAAATAGGTGAAGGGAGTTTTTACCAGGCTTGGAAATAACTGTAATAAGGGACTGGTGATTGAAGGTTGCAATCAAATACTTTGGTAAGGAAGGGAGATAAAGATTTTTTTGAAGATACTGTCAAAATGTGGGGTGAAACTGACTTCTACTTGCTGGAGCGGAATGGATGACCAATTCTGCGCCATCCCATAGTTCCTCCTCAAGTGAGGATTTAACCTCCTCAGATACGATGGGGAGCGCGTGCTCCTTCTTCAAATGTGAACCATGCTTGATAAGGACTTCTCGGATGACAGTCCGTATATCACGGACTGTACACGGTTATGTGCATGAGGTCTAGGGGTTTTTACGGTTTGCAAATATGGATCCGACGGATACACATCCATAGCCGTCCGCAATTGCAGAAGTGCCCATAAACTTCAATTGGCGAGTTTGTGCCGCAATTGCGGACAAGAATAGGACATGTTCTATATTTTGCCGATCATTTATACAGCCCATAAATAAAGGGAAATGTGTCCGTGGCCTATAGAAATGAATGGGGCCGCAATTTCATCCATAATTATGGATTCCGTAATTACGGATGAAAACTATGGTCGTGTGCATGGGGCCTAAGGCTACATGTACAAGACCGTTTGTATTTTGCGGCCAGTAAACAACGGATCCGTTGTCCATTTTTGCGCATTTCGTATGTCCGCAAACACGGACCTTATGTCATTCGTAATCACGGATCCGCAAAAATAAACGGAAGGCAGGAAATTGTCAATAGCTTGTCCCAACCCCCTGAGGTCATCTAGCAGCTCATCCGCAAACATGGAACGGCATACGGACAACACACGTATGGCATCCATGAGCTGTCATTGGTTTTCACGTTGCGGTAGACTTCAATGAGCGAGACTGAGCCCACAAACACAGGCAGGGATGGGACCTGCTCTGAATTTTGTGGCCCGGTCCCACACGGATCAGTGAAAAACACTGTAGTATGCATGAGGCCATAGAAATTAATGGGTCAGCGTGCTTTCCGTTAAAAAAAAATGGATCGCATACTGGCGAAAACAACGGTCGTGTGCATGTAGCCTTAGGAGTAAGGATGCTATGTTATAACCTGACTGGTGTGCTGGTGTAAAAAAGGTGTAGTCCTCATCCTGAAGATGGAGTATTCTCCATACATCTACTAATTGTAAGGTATGGAGGGATTGTTTAAGAGAACGTAATTGGGAACTAGGAAATGGCTAGTTGGATGATCATGATTTAATGATGAAATTACTGAATAGAAGCACTTAAGTCATTTTAGTAAATCAAAATGTCTTTAATCTGGCAATCCTATCTGATAATCCAGCGCTTGGTTATGATGCAGAACTGCAATATATTGTGGGCTTTCACAAGATCTCAAACATAGGAATGACAAATGACAGAAGTATTATGGTCCTAACAATTCTGCAACATTATTTTGTGTAGTTCAGAGGTTTCTATTGCTGCCTTACACCAGTGGGGTCCTAGGGTTCTCATTCTACCAAACCAGCGTCTGTATGTCTCCAATGGAGCTTAAATTCTGTATCCGAAGCGGACGCTGGCTGCATACAGTGCTGTAGAATATGTCGCTATAAATAACGATCACTAGATATATACATATATGTGTAGATAGGCCTTTAGGCTAACCAATGCTGAGTGTGATGCTGCTGATATAGAACAACCTACCACCATGAATGCATAGGCTATTTTTATTGGGAGGATTACATTATTAATGCGGTTGATAAAACCAAATATTTTCCATTCACTTCCTATTATATTGCCAGCATTGTACGTTGTGCTCACAATGACTATTTCATTTGACTTTGATAACTACAATAAAACAATGACCTTTCCAACAGACAGTGGTACATTTATTGATTTTGTACCAACCAAGAACTATTCTGCATGACAATATTGACACTTGCCCATTTCTTGTTGTCCGCCTGGGCACCACAGGAACAGAACGGGTTAAGCCGGGTGATGTCAAGTTTTGGAAAACTAAAGTGAATTTTCTGTTTGTAAGAAAGCGCTCGGAATGTCTGACTGCACATGTAAAAATAATTCTTCTAACAAACCTGCTGAGCAGGAGAGACACAAGGTAACATTACCCGCGGTATTCTGGCAACTATTGCATGATAAGAAAACAGCTTAATTGGTTTTCACAGGACCAGACGGCTGGGGTCGTATTTTCTTTAACAGTATTAGGGACCTGATTGGGAAGGATTTGTTCCCATGTCTTAACACGCACAACTCTTCAGAGTACAGTTAAAACAGCAGTCTGCATGGAACCAAAAATGTCTCCGATATAGATTGCCTCAAAGTCCCCACAAACTTGGGGACTAAACCATTAGAAATGTATTAGTAAATCTGGCTATTAATATAATCATTTGCTAAAAATACATAAATCATCCAGTGTTTGCATTGACTTCTTGGTGATTTTCTACATACTAGAGTTTTGAATCCGATTAAAAGAACAGTACATTCAATGTGCCACAAAGTAGAATATCCTCAACAACCCTTGAGCACACTTAAAGCGTTTGTCCCATCAGGACAACCTCTGTCCATATGCCCCATTTCACCTGCTCGTGACCACCACTCCGCTTTATGAGCCGAAGCGGAGAGTCACTATAATGCCGCATCTCTTGCTCTAGTGGACTCAAGCACTACCACCCCGGTTTTAATCTTTTTGGTGTATGCAATGGTCTATCTGCGCTGAGCGCTTGTTCCCATAGTTCTAAAAAATGAATTAGAAGGTGAAGTGTACATTAATAATGATATAAAACAAATCCTTTCAACTGCACAAGTGAAAATCAAGATGTATTATTTATGACTAATTTCACATTATCACTGTTAATTTTTCAGGAAATAGTTCCTCTGCACACATCACAGAGCATGCCCACAACACTTTCCCATCAGGTTTCCCATCAAGTCAGTAGGTCATTTTCTGTCCATGTGTTTGCTTTAAAGAGGCTCTGTCACCAGATTATAAGTGCCCTGTCTCCTACATAATCTGATCAGCGCTGTAATGTAGATAACAGCAGTGGTTTTTATTTTGAAAAACAATCATTTTTGAGCAAGTTATGAGCTAGTTTAGATTTATGCTAATGAGTTTCTCAATGGACAACTGGGCGTTTTTTTACTTTTTACCAACTGGGTACTGTACAGAGGAGTGTATGAGGCTGACCAATCAGTGACTAATCAGTGCCCTACACTTCTCATTGTTCCAGCCCAGCATGATCCACAGCACAGTGTGAGGGTATGTGCACACGTAGTGACCAAAAACGTCTGAAAATACGGAGCTGTTTTCAAGGGAAAACAGCCCCTGATTTTCAGAAGTTTTTTGAGCAACTCGCGTTTTTCGCGCCGTTTTCGCTGCGTTTTTTACGTCCGTTTTTGGAGCTGTTTTCATTGGAGTCTATGAGAAAACGGCTCCAAAAACGTCCAAAGAAGTGTCCTGCACTTCTTTTGACGAGGCTGTAATTTTACGCGTCGTCTTTTGACAGCTGTCAAACGACGACGCGTAAATTACAGGTCGTCTGCACAGTACGTCAGCAAACCCATTCAAATGAATGGACAGATGTTTGCCGACGTATTGGAGCCCTATTTTCAGACATAAAACTAGGCATAATACGCCTCGTTTACGTCTGAAAATAGGTTGTGTGAACCCAGCCTGATTGTGCAGTGAAAGAAGCTGCACCACAAGCAAAATGGTTGCCCCATAATCCTGTACAGAAATCAAAAAAATAAAAAGCGTTCTAGCCGGAAAACCGACCTTGAATCATTGGTACAAATCCCTCCTACAACCCATGAATGAGCACAGCAAAATACCCAGAGCCAGAATAAAAAGGTTTGAGCAATGCAGGCTACAGCTTTAAATGTTTTTGCAGCCGGAGAAGATGTGTGAATGATTTTCACAGTGCGGCTGTTTTTCTCAGTGGGTCTCTGAGACCTGCAGTAAAGCATCCAGTGCAGGGTCGCAGCCTGGGGTCCCAGCTTCGCTTCCGGTGGAGATCAAAGCGGAGAGGTGGACCTGGGGTCAGCCAAGAGCAGCAGTGACGTGTGTTCTGGGGGGCCTCTGACTGCACTGCCAGGGATTGGGACCGTTTTTGGATCTCCCATGTGACCATCATTACCCTTTATTCTATACACCTGCTGAGGGCTTCTGGCTTACAACAATTAACCCTTTTTTAGCAATAGATTTTACAAAGTGAGGTAGCAAGCTGAGTAGCCCTAATACCTCCATTTCATTGTATGTGAGATGTTTGCCGTGACTATATTTATCCGCACTAGGCTTAACCCAATACAGCTGTCTATTTTGCACTTCTTTTATCCTGAATTTTATGCTGTTTAAGAATCTGTATGTTTTTCCTAATGTGTTTTGTGAGTATTTGCTGTCTCCTGGGTCATGGGCCAACCAATCATGTGGATCAGTTCATGCCGGGAAGGTGTTAGTTTGAATTCCACTAAGAGAGTACTATGTTTAACACGTAACATAATATAGACATAAAAAAATACTATGGTCTGTATGCCCTAAAATAACGCTTATGGATCAATATTCTCCAAACTCGGCATCCTCTTGCTGAGAATAGTAGTTCACTACTAATTTCACAGTCGCACACTTCCTATGTGTTGGCCTTATGTACTATAAAGTGATTTATAAGACGGTGGAAAGACTGAGAACCAATCTTGAGGAATTGCTAGTTAGTTTGTATGAGACGAAATAAACAGGATGACCGTGCTTGTACTTCTATGCTGGATTCACTATTGGTGTCCCTTTTGTTGTTCTAGATTATAAGCACTCCCCAGAGACTGAGCGCGGGAGCAGATCTTCTCATAGGGAGACAGTTCACCGCGGCGGCCACCTCAGCCATGGTCACTCAGAGTCACATCACAGATGCCACCAGCTGGATTCCTGGGTAATTTTTGGACTTGACCTTTTGTGTTTGTAATGTAATTTAATGGAATTGAAAATCTTTGATTTCTCATGTCTGGTATGGACATCCAGCTTCATTCCTTTCTCTTCTTTTGTTCATGGTGATCTTATTTTCAGAGTTTACTCTCCCACCTTTAGTTCGTCCTTTTTTGTTTCTTGTTAAATCTTATTTTCTTCTGTACAATTGTAATATCTATTTATGGGGAAAAGTCATAAATCTTTTAAGCCAGATGGAATAGGGATATAGGCTTCCACTATTCCACTACTATGTGACGTCAGAGGGCGTAGATATGAGGCGGTATCATATGTCGTAAGGCAATGCACTTATTGTAGCGGGTCCTGTTTTTTAAATATGATGAGTAAAGGATTTAAAAGGTAGAAAATACATGATGAAAAGCAAGCTAAATAAGGAAAATAAAAAAATGCAAAACCAGAAGTTTGTTTCCATAATGTCCCAGACTGTGGTTCGTTGGGCCCACCAGAGGAAATGTTTCTGAGGGTCCATCCTCCATCTATACAGAACATGTCCACTTTTACGTGCATCGGAAACTTTGTTAGGGCCTGTTCACATCATCGTTGGCTTTCCGTTGAGGGGTTCCATCGTAGGTTTCCGTCGGGTGAACCCCTCAACGGAAAGTCAAACAGAAACCTTCGCTTCCATTTGCATCACCATTGATATCAATGGTGACGGAAACACAGTCGACTGCGCTATTGATTCCGTCGAAAAAACGGAAACCTGCCGGAATGGTGACAAACGGAAATCATTAGCAATGTTTCCGTCACCATTGATATCAATGGTGATGCAAACGGAAGCTAAGGTTTCCGTTTGCCTTTCCTTTGAGGGGTTCTGCAACGGAAACCTCCAATGGAACCCCTCAATGGAAAGCCAACGCTGATGTGAACAGGCCTTTATCATTGCACACATAGGACATATCAATCAGGTCCAATGGCTTATCAACCCGTAAGAAAAAGACTGGTGGCAAGCGATTGAATCCAGTCTGCTCTAAATGGGTTTGTCCTCTGGTCCTTTTGGGGCCCATCATTTTGTCAGAGCCTGTGCCCATTAGATAATCATCTGGTACTCTGGTGGGCCAGTTCAACCCTGTACGTGCTACAATAACCAATCCATTGTCTTTTTGCTCTCCTCTTTTTAAACTTCCCTTTTAACCTATTGTCTCTTTTTGGGCAGATACATTTTCGATTAAAAATGACTGTTTTTGTCATTCACAATTTAATTTATGAAATGTTACACTGAATAATCATAAAAAATATTGTGTCTTTACACTGGGGCCATGAGTGCAGGTCAAGACCTGCATGAAGTTTGTATCTGATAGTAGGATAGAGTAGTGATAGAGTAGGAGTAGTAAGTTATAAAATTTGGCCTTCAAATATGTAGGTGTTATGTGGAAATTGGAAATCCCTTGGTGACTTTTTAATACTAACAAATACATTCTTTTTCTTTTCCTATAGGGATCGGAAACGCACTCGTGAGTTTATAGAGTCTGACTTCTCCGAGAGGTAAGGGCAAAAAAGTGACCCTTTTAAGTTTTCTAAAAGTAAAAAAGAAAAGTTCTTTTAAGCTAGCTATACACAAAAGAGGAATGGCCGACCAACGGCTTTCGACAAGATCGACCCATGGTCTTACATGACTGGGGGCCTCTCGACTCTTCCCAACAGCAGATGTTAGGGGAAAAAGGAGCCTGCCAGCGTCCTATTCCCCTTTCCCCATTGACATAAATGTTTATGGTGGGGTCAGAAGAAATGGATGTTGGCTGAACGGTTAATTCATGTGTACGTCTCGGTATAGAAAGAAGGGAGTTCTACTTTAAGAGATGATCGATTGGAGTAGGGGAGTATGTCAGGAGTATGTCATTTTTGGTGACCCTTACTGTTCAGCCTGGTGGGAGATATCTTTTATGTTACAGAATTCCTGGCATGGCGTTGGTTTCCTTCCATTATTATAAGTTTACGGCAGATCATACACATATGGCATAGTCTGCTATACAAGTCATTACACTAGAACAGAAGTGAATAGATGCTAAAAAAAAAACAAAAAAACCCTATTTAAAGGAAAGTAAATGTTGAGCAATTCAGGCCAGTTGCTTTTTGGCAGTGTTCCTGACTCCTCCACTTCTCTTCACTTCCTCCTCCTATTCCTTACAAGGAATCTGGAACTAATCCCTGTGGATATTTTCAGCGAGTGGCTGGCCACTATGGCAACCACTTGTCGGGAAGCATCTCTATCATCTGCCATATTTCTCCTTGGGTCTCTAATCCATTAGTTGCAGGGTGTAGTGACACTAAGGAAGTACATAAAATTCAATGCAATTGAACTTTTCCTAAGAACAAGAACACGGTTGCTGAGATTTCTTCTAATAGTTATTTTTTTGTAAAATTAAAATAAATGCTAGGCGGCCCTGTGTGTTGTTTTGAATGCGTTCTGCTCACATTCTATACCGCTATGATTGTAAGGAGTATTTTACTGTATCTGGTTGTTTGATACTGTTTTTGCATTGACCGTTGTATATTTTAAGAATATAGCAGATTGTTACATATTTCTATACGCTGTGTATATAGGTTACTACATATGAGAAATAGGGTAACTTTTAAAAAACATATTTTTTGTGGGGAATTCTAGCATACAGACCTTTTTTAGAGACTTTTCACACTTGTGTTACACTCTTTCCGTCAGAGGTTCTGGTATTTTTGACAGCAGGAAAAGCGCAGTACCAAAGATACCAGTACCACAAATGAAAACCTGTGGACCCCATTGTAATTGAAAGGGATCTTTCAGGACTCTTAGGAATCCATTTAAAAACCGTTCTGCCATAGTTGTCATGGTTCCAGAATGAACGGAAGCCTTGATGCTATTGTGAACAGTCTTGTGTGTCTAGAAATGGAAACATTTCTGTCTGAAAGGTTTTATTGTAGTTTATCGTCTGATGACCTCTACAATCTATAAAGAAGATTTTATCATCTGGTGACCCCCTACAATCTGTCAATTTATAAAGAAGATTTCTATTGAAATTGAAGTTTGTTTTTTTTGAGAAATGGGTATAAATTTATCAAGTTTTATAAAATATTATATTCACTTTTATTAGACCTTTATGCTAATATATTTTTTATAATCGCATAATATGCAATGAATGTTATTCATGAATATGAGATAAGGCATGCTCTCTTCTCTAGGGTATTGGGACGAACTTAGACCTGGGCAATTAATCAAAAGAGCAGAAACCGAAATTCAGTACAATTAATCAACGTCATCTTGCACCTTTTTTAGTTTAAAAAAATAAATAAAAAAATCCTGTTTTCAACTGTATCCGCATCTTTAGGATGCAGATACAGTTGAATCCAATGGTAGAACTGGGGCATTATAGGGCATTATACTGTGAGGGGGCAGCTATGGGGGACTTTATACTCTATGGAGGGCAGTTATGGGGGCATTATACTTTGTGGGGGAATTATACTGTGGGGGGGCAGTTATGGGGGCAATAAACTGTGGGGGCTGTGTCAGGGGGTATATTATACCAGGCTCAGGGGATAAATATGGCGTAGCATGCAGATAGGGGCGTGGCAAGCAAACAGGGGTGTGGCCTAAACGTTCATTCATCATAATTGAGGTAACATATTCAATTATTTGTGATTTTGATTTAGGTCATAATCGCCCAGTCATAGATGCACTATAATGTTATTAAGCAACGGCATTACCGTTCACTTGCTTATTATCAGATGAAGTAACATCCGCCCTTACACTTCTCAAAAACACTACTCCAGCATCATGTGTCTGAAATCCCTACATCTCTAAAGGTTTTCATATGGAATAAAACAATCTTTCCATTATTCAGGTATTTTTAGTACTATTCCAGTTTTGGCAAATAAAGTTTTTTTTGTTGTATAATGGAAAGTTAAACGTTTTTTCCCAATATAGTTTCTACGTTGATTCCTTTTCGAGATCTCTGCTTGCTGTCAGCCAATAGGGACCTTTATTGTTTACGAACAGGGGATTAAAATCTGTCCTAGTTATGTAATGGTCACACAGGTGTTTGGCTCCTTAGACAGACAACTCCGGTAACCAGTTGTTCACCTGACCAGGACAGATTTGTATTCACTGCAGGTAAACAAAGATTCCTATTGAATGACTGCAAGCATAGATCTTGAAAAATGTGAGGAATTCATACAAAAGGTATTTTGGAAAAAGTTATAACTTTAGATTATACAAAGAATAACATTTATTTGCTGAAATCAGAATACCCTTTTACTGCTTGTGTACAAAGCCATTATAAGGTATGGTCATTTGGGACAAATCTGTATTATACCGCACATTTATAAAATTAGGCAAAGCAAATAACATCACTGCAACGTTTTGGAAAACGAATCCTCCATCCATACGCTTTATATATTGTAACATTTATGCTTTTCCATCCACAGTAAGAGAAGCAAGAGAGGGGAGAAGAGTGGCAAGGGTCTGCGGCATTTCTCTATGAAGGTTTGTGAGAAGGTTCAGACCAAAGGGACCACATCCTACAATGAAGTGGCAGATGAACTGGTGGCGGAGTTTACCAGCTCTGCTGGACAACTGGCCTCAGATTCTGTAAGTGAAGCGTACCTCTTATGCATTTATAGCACTTTGTGTTTTATCGTCTTTTCTGGGTGGGTGTCCGATAACTCACATGTACTGAATCTGAACCTGAAATCTTCTGGTGTGGAACTTTATAAGAATTTTTTGATGGCAGAGTTAGGTGTTGAAAAATTGTGTAAAGACATAACGTCTAACCTATGGTCTGTGGTGGTAGACATCCTCTTGCTGCAATACTAAAGTCTTCCCTTCCACAGAGTCCCTAAGAATAGGGTAAAAAGGATAGTAACCTTAGATCTGTGTGAGAGCTGTACATTAAGTACCAAGAAAGTGATGCAAACCATCCTAGGAAGGCAAGGAAATCTTTGAGAAAACATAACACACACACACACACACACACACACACACACACACACACACACACACACACTACTTGGACGAGAGTATTGGGACACACCTCTTAGTCATTGTATTTTGGTGTTTCATTCAGTCCCATTGCCACTGGTGTATAAAATCCAGCACTAGCCATGCAGTCGCCTTTACAAACACTTGTGAAAGAATGGCTCGTTCTAAAGAGATCACTGAATTCCAGCCTGGTACTATAATAGGAGGCCACTGTTGTAACAAGTTAGTTTGTGAAATTTCTTCCCTCCTAGATATTTCACTAGACGTGGTATTATTTAGGAACCACAGCAACTCTGCCGCGAAGTGGCAGACAACATAAAGTTACAGAAGGGTCATCAAGTCCAGAGGCGCATAGTGCATAAAAAGTCACAAACTCTCTGCTGAATCAAATGCAGGGCGGCAAACCTCCTCTGTCATTAACACCAGCACAAAAATGGTGTGCCGAGAGCTTCATGGTGTGGATTTCCATGGCTGAGCAGCTGCATACAAGTCTTCCATCACAATGCCAAGCGCTGGATGGAGTGGTGTAAAACACGAGGCCCCTGGACTTTGGAGCAGTGGAAACATGTTCTGTGGAGTGAGGAATAACACTTCTCTATCTGGCAGTCTGATAGACGAGTTTGGGTTTGGTGAATGCCAGGAGACCTTTACCCGCCTGACTGCATTGTGCCAACTGTAAAGTTTGGTGGGAGAGGGATAATGCTATGGGATTGTTTTTCAGGGGTTGGACTAGGCTCCTTAGTTCCACTGGAGGGAAATATCAGTGATTCAGCATACCAAGACATTTTGGACAATTGTAGCTTCCAACTTTGTGGGAATAGTTTTGGGTTCAGCCCTTTTCTGTTCCAGCATGACAAGGTCCACAAAGACATGGTTGGGTAAGTTTGGTTTGGAAGAACTTGACTGGCCCGCACAGAGACCTGACCTCAACCCCATCGAACGAACAGTTTTAGGATGAACTAGAACAGACATTGCGGGCCAGGCCTTCTCGTCCAACAACAGTGTCTATCCTCACAGATGCCCACAGACACACAAAAATTCCCACAGACACACTCTAAATCTTGAAGAAAGTCTTCCCAGAAGAGTGTAAGCTGTTTTATCTGCAAAGGGACAACCAACTTTAAATTAATGCCAATGGATTTAGAATGTGATGTCAGAATTGCTCCTGTAGGTGTAATGTGTAGCTGTCCCAATACTTTTGTCCATACAGTGTGTGTATATGTGTGTGGATATATAATCTTAGATGCATTTAAAGGGGTATTCAATTTTCAACAAATGAATGTAATTTTTCTTGTATAATGAAAAGTTATAGGATTTTTTTAGTGTATTATTTCCTCATGGTTTTAGGATCTCTGTTTGCTTTCATTCAATAGGAGCTTGAATTGTACCAGGGGATAGAAATCTATTCTGGTTATGTGATGGACACATAGGTCTAGAAATTTTGAAAACTGCGAGGAATTGATACAAAAAGCATACTAGAAAATTTTATAAATCTTTATTATACAAAGAATAACATTTACTTGCTCAAAATAGAATACTACTTCTAAGAGTATGTTCACACGGCGGAATTTTTACAGATTCTGCTGCAAAATTCCGCCTCCCAATCATTTCAATGGGAACTGGACGCCTCTGTTTCCCGCTAGCTGATTTTTTTTTCTGCCTGAACCACCCATTGAAGTGATGGCCGGTGGAATCTTCCTCCAGACCGCCAAGCAAAATCCGCTGTGTGAACTGACCCTAAGTTTGTCATTGGGACCACATGGAGAAGGACTTTTGCTCCTGGAAATCCCCAAGTCCTATAGGGGCACAGGTGTTTATGCTGGTAATGCCATGTTGCCTATTTGTTTCCTATGAGCAACCTTACAATGCCCTTGTGCAGAGAGTTGGCATGGGCTAATAGAGGGCATTCGGACACTGGCTGTCTGATAATACTGCATTCAATACTTTGTTTTTTAACCCTGTTTTGTTTTTTTACTCCGTCATCAATAATGCAGCCAATGTTCTTGGAGCGATAGTTAATGCTGCTTTGTTTTATACTCAGGCCTATGACCAGAAGAACATCAGGCGGCGGGTTTATGATGCCCTCAATGTACTAATGGCCATGAATATTATTTCAAAGGAGAAGAAAGAAATAAAATGGATTGGTTTGCCATCCAACTCTGTGCAGGAATGTGAGACTTTAGAGGTACGCCAGTATTATTGTACCTTCTCTCTAAGTTTAATTTTATTCTATTTACTAAATAATTTATCTCTATCTCTATCGGTTTCGAAATAAGACGACTTTATTGAGATGTTAGATTTGGATGTTGTTAAACCAGAGATCCATCTTGGGACTATGATTTTTACCAGTGTATAGGAAAGTGCTTATACGGGAATTCTCTAATACACTGCTATGACCAAAGATGTAATGCATCATTGCTGAAGGCTTTGAAAATTCCCATGCTGCTCTATCCCGCCTGATTGCAGATTGCGATGAGGGCGGAACTACCAGGCAGGCAGCCATAGCATGGGCTATGGGGCCTAACAGGGGCTTATAGAGGGGTGTCCCAACAACGGGACCCCCTCTTTGTTGTCCATGTGCCCTAAAATGGTTGTGGTGTTTTATGGTCAATCCCATTCAAACCTTTGCATAATATATAAAGTCATGGCCCCTTATCAGACTGCTACTATAGTACATGTCATGCGCCTCTCACTGTGTAAAAGGCTTTCTTCTGTAGCTCTCTTCTATGTGCTGTGTTATTTGTGAGCAGATTATGGTATATCTATATTTAGGTACATAATATGTACTTTTCTGTAGCTTTTAGATCAGAATATCATTATTATAGGCTGAAGTGGGTTATTTTACATGTTAGCAGACAATCTCACTGAATGTGTATTAGCCTGGTTACTATGCAAATAAATGCACATTGTATCCATGCAGCAGCAGGAAATTTTAGGCTCGGTAGAATATAATGTATTGCAGGCAGGAGATGTACAAATCTAAGGCCCCTGTACCCAGCTGTGGGGAGCAGCTGACTCGGCAGCTCATTACTAGTGCAGTTCATCAGACCATGGCTGCCCGCATGAACGGGGGTGGAGATGTATGTGCCGAGGAGAATCTACATGGCCACAGTGTGCATTATGCAGGAATAATTATAGTTTTCTGCTGCAGAGCTATTATCTCTCACCAAGAAATCACCATCTAAAATATTGCTCCAGTCTTCACTTATGGGGTCTCATCACATTGTTATTTGGGGACTAAAGGAAGAAGCATTTGTCGATCCCTTCAGCATGTAAGAAGTTACAACAAGCCTGCACCTGATGCATACCTCTCTATAAGTAAATTGTCAGGCCTCCTCTGTAATATCTAAATAGACATGGCAGAGCTGCAGCTGGTGCTGTGAATGTGATGACATGAGCCTTCCAGCCAAAAAGTCAAAATTGGCGCGCTCTGAAACATAGGGGGCGCGCTCTGAAACATAGGGGGCGCGCTCTGTAACATAGGGGGTACGCTCTGAAACATAGGGGGCACGCTCTGAAACATAGGGGGCGCGCTCTGTAACATAGGGGGCGCGCTCTTCCAGCACTCTGAATGGAAACGTTTGGGGATGTTCAGCATGTGCCCCGGAGATCGCTGTATTACTGGTTATTCACCTTGAATGTTATGTGAATACTCTGCCAGTCTACAGCATGAATGGTAAATGATGTGGTGATTTCAGCTTTTAAAACAATGTACATCAATTAATACGTAATAAATGATGAGGTCATTTACTGTGATGTTTGTTTTTGGCATTGTAGAAGGAGAAGCAGACGAGGATAGAGAGCATCAAACGGAAGAGTGCTCAGCTTCAGGAACTGCTGTTGCAGGTATACTGCCTGTATACGATCTATATATACCATACTGTATGATGGTAGTACACAAGGGTGATATCACGGTCCGCCCTATCATATTAAAGAAGCCGTGTCCCTTACCATAACCTCTTATCCAGCTGCTATAACTAAAGTAACTTGTGCTTTTTCCCCTTTAAATTTGGCCCCTGGTAGTCAAAGTGCAAATACATATACATAGCAAGCTGCTCAGTGCCGTTTAGTGTCGCTTCTGTCAGATGGGCTCTGTCGGCTCAATGTCTTCTGAAAGCCTCTCCTGTCTTCTGAAAGCTCATCTAAGTTCACTTCTGATCAGAGTTGATCAACTTTGATTTGATCAGAATTGACCTTAGATGATTGATCGTTCAGGAGAGGCTAAAGAGTGAGCTGACCGATCCCGTCTGACTAAACCGTCACTGAACGGCACTGAGCAGCTTGCTATGTATTGGAACACCTGCAAGCTGCAGAAAAGAAGCGCTGACCAATTTTTTTTTATATATAAAAAAAAAACTACAATTGCTAAAATGTTTTTTAGTCTAAAATAGATCAAATGCAATAAAGTGAGTTCATTGTTCTACCAATATCAGTTCTACTAATGCTATGCTATAGCAATATCACATTTCTTAATGAATGTGTGCCATACTGCCGTCCAATGACTTCATAATAGCCTGTTTGTAACCCATACAAGAATGATCCTCCTTATTCCCTGGGCAAGGAGCCTTCTAGCTACAGAGAATGACTTTGTTTATTTTGTTTTTTTTTCTTGCACTCACTTTCTTGAAGTATGCGTCTATCGTATGCTTTTCATCTGCTAGTTTTGTTCCTATTTTGCATTAAAAACAAAAAGATTCCTCTCCCTAGCTGCCATATTTTTACACTGAGGGTCCTGTGTGTGTTTGTTAATTTAAGCGTGCATCATGTGAGCCGCTGGTCACAGGGCCACCCGTACAATTTTTGCTGCAAAGAAACAATGAGGCCTGTGACAATAGGAGTATTTAAGTCTCATCAGATACCAGATTTCCTCATTAATGGTTTGTCCTCCATTTAGCGACTCTAGCCGGTTGAGACAAGTTTATATCTGCTGTGTAAACGCATTGCAAATCAAAGGAACTCCTTTTATCAGGTCTTGACATGAACATGTATGGTGGTTCTCTGAATAATTAGTGTTTGTTCATCTGTAATTGTAATGAAATGTTACAAGGAGTCACATTGATGAACCTATATTAGTATTTAATAGGAAACTGCATTTATGGTTATTCCCAATGACGGACCTACTTCTTTTACCAGTGGGAATATCCCAATAAAAGAGTAGGAAATCCAGACTATTCATATGCCCGCCGCTTCCCTCTCAGCTTATAAGAAGATTCACCACATAGGTGTTATCTGTTGACTTTTTTTTTTCTTTTTACCCTCCTAATACAGCAAATTGCTTTCAAGCACCTTGTTCAGAGAAACCGGCAAAGCGAACAACTGACTGAAACCGCTCCTGCTGTAAACTCCACCATCAAGCTGCCATTTATCATTGTAAACACAAGCAAGAAAACCGTCATAGACTGCAGTATTTCTAGCGACAAGTGAGTATATGTGTATAGTGTATTCAGAAAACAAGGGCCTCCTAGGAAAACTCAGAATGGATCCCACTCCCCAATGAGTACTTTGCCAAATGTACAGTACTAGGCCTTTATCAAAGAGAACCTGTCGCTCGCATTTCACCTATTCCTCCAGCCATAAATAACGGTCTGCAAACATTTTGCGCCTTTTTATGGTAATAATCCGGCAATCTCGTTCGTTCGTTCGTTCGTTCGTTCGTTCGTTCGTTCCTCTTATGCCCCCGCACCACCAAAAACTGGCCCTCCTTGAATGCTGAAATCTCGTCTGAGATGGCGCGCCCGTCGTGTATGGTCCGACGCCCTTCCCTGCTTTGTCCGGGCCTCAAATCTAGTTACTGCGCATGCGCCGATATAGTGTCCCGTTGTGCGCACGCACCAGGACATCGATGCGCGGGATTTAGTGTGTGCTGGGGGGAGGCGAGGAGCTGTCCATCCAAATTAAGGAGGCAGGGTTAATTTGGAAAAGCTTGAGGAATGAAGATATGACTCTTTAATGGTCATTAGCACACGGCACGGGAACACTAAAAAATGGAATACTAAAGGTCCAGAGCCTATTTAGAAGAGAATTGTGGGTTACATAAAAATAATTTTTCACCCACTTCCACCAGGTATTACTGATTTAATAGGTGAAATGCTGGTGACAGGTTCCCTTTAAATCTAAAATCCAGGTGCAAAAATTTGTGCTGATTTAAAAGCTCTTTTTTTTCTGACTTGATGAATTTATATAATTGTAGTCAAATGCAGTCACCACTAGCGGGCGCTAACTGTATAACTAATTATACAACCAGTATTAAACGCAATGAGAGACTTATAAATCTGTATGTTGTGCGCTCCCTGTAGTGAAGGCCGTAGACAGCCACTATGATTGTGTCATGGCAAGCAGAGGAAACCGTTCAGTGCCAGCCCCCCCCCCCCCCCCCCCCCACTGTTCCGTTTAGTGCTGTATGACTTTTAGACAAATGTGTGTTTTTATCTTATTCTAATATCAAAGTATTCCATGAATATACTATCTGTGCCCCACAATTTACAGAGGCCTTTACTCCATTTTAATAACTATCACACTAAGTCATACTCCTTTCATTGTGCATCTTTTTTTGTGATTTTATCCATTTACGTGTGGTGTTTTTTTACAGGTTTGAATATCTCTTCAATTTTGACAATGCTTTTGAGATACACGATGACATTGAGGTTCTGAAGAGGATGGGGATGTCATTTGGGCTGGAATCTGGAAAATGCACATCCGAAAACCTAAAACTTGCCAAATCCTTTGTACCCAGAGCTCTGGAAGGATATGTGACAGGTAAGTGATATGGTTATAAAACTATTTATATTGGTACTCAAATTCTGACGTTTATTATCACACTTTTTGTTATGTCATTACACACTTGCTAACAGCAGGGGGCAGAGTACATATATAAAAATCAGGGTCTTTTGATTTGATTTTATTCTTGTTCGTGTGAATACGTTTGCAGTTAAGTGAAGCAGGAATTTATACATTATATTGCAACCTGCAAGTAAAAGCAGTGACTGTACTTATACTGAATGGGGTGGGATACGAGTATTTCAAAGTAGGGTCTGTCTCAGATAGTGGACCCCTGCTGTTGTGACAGGTGGGGGGAGGGGGGGAAGGGTAGGTACAATTAAACTTCTTTAATCCATAAAATCATATTGTAAGTACAAACAAGAAAAACGTAAAAAACAAAGCTCTGTATTTTTGTTTGTAATTCTCCAAGTGTAAAGGTAATCATAGAAGCCCAATCTCATTTAAAGGGACACTAAACTTAGGCTGGTCATACATTTTAGATAGCTGTTGGCCGAACGCTCGTTTGGCCGACAGCGATTCCTCCCTACACCCCCATACACAGTCACGCTCGGCTCAGCCGATGGTGCATGGTTCTCAGGGAGAAAGCCGCTGCCAGACTTCTCTTTCAGCTGCTTATCTAATAAACAAAACGGGCATGTTGAAATTCATCATGTTCGATCCCTCACTCACCCGACATCTGCTTTTTGGGGAGAGTTGGGACGGTGCCATACATTTTAGATAGTCGACTGGTCCCACTGAAATCGACGGGTTGGGCCAGCTTTAGTCTGTCTCTATTTGCTTGCAGTTGAATATATGCTATTGTTTCCTGTTATCGGCCCAGATAGTATCTCCACTATTGAGAACCTCCAGATACGCTTGTTCAAACTTCTGGCTCCAGGATTAGTGGTCGCTAAACATCATTTAATACTTTTTTCAGGCATCAGGTTTGTGATGGTCTCAGTCGAGCTGGTCCATCGCTTTGCAAATGTAGAAAGAGTTAAATGGACTTGGGCAGGATTTAGGTGCACGGGTGCAGAATACAAAGCCACTAAATGGTGGGGGTTCCTTAGTCTAAGGCATTGTCTGTAGAATGGGGCAGAGCAAGCTGCAGACTTGCTGTGCATATTAACAGGGCCTGGGCTATTCATTTCCTCCTTGGTGCCATCTCTGCTTAATGAAAGGGCTTTTCCTGTTGATCACTAGGAACAGTCTGTTCACTGCGGGGAAATCCCATTCACATTTACTGGACAGAGTACTAATGTATTAACTGCTAAATGTACAGCGCTGCCACGCAATGCCTGATACACCGATATTATTAATATGCATGCCGTCAAAACTCCTATAAAATCAGTGTAATCCTACAGTCAGTTTAGTTCTCCTTATACATTATGTCCCGCTATGCACCTCCCGTGAAAGAGAAATTCATCTATGTTGTAATGTCTTGGTCATGATGTCTACCAATCCAGCTCTGAATGTTCTCATAGTGGGGCTGTGGGAACTTTGGAACAAAATACTAGATAAACCCTTTCAGGACCAAGGGTCATCGATGCCTCAATGAGCAGGCCTAAATTTCAAATTTTGGCATACATTCTTTTACACAGTCGTAACTTTTGAACTACTTTAGATAACTTTAACCATTTTTCTTAGTTTTTTTTTTTTAGCTAACTAACCTACCATTCCTGCCTATATATATATATATATATATACATACATACAGTGACGGAAATAAGTATTTGATCCCTTGCTGATTTTGTAAGTTTGCCCACTGTCAAAGACATGAACAGTCTAGAATTTTTAGGCTAGGTTAATTTGACCAGTGACAGATAGATTATATAAAAAAAAAAAAAAAGAAAATCACATTGTCAAAATTCTATATATTTATTTGCATTGTGCACAGAGAAATAAGTATTTGATCCCCTACCAACCATTAAGAGTTCAGCCTCCTCCAGACCAGTTACACGCTCCAAATCAACTTGGTGCCTGCATTAAAGACAGCTGTCTTACATGGTCACCTGTATAAAAGACTCCTGTCCACAGACTCAATGAATCAGTCTGACTCTAACCTCTACAACATGGGCAAGACCAAAGAGCTTTCTAAGGATGTCAGGGACAAGATCATAGACCTGCACAAGGCTGGAATGGGCTACAAAACCATAAGTAAGACGCTGGGTGAGGAGACAACTGTTGGTGCAATAGTAAGAAAATGGAAGACATACAAAATGACTGTCAATCGACATAGATCTGGGGCTCCATGCAAAATCTCACCTCGTGGGGTATCCTTGATCCTGAGGAAGGTGAGAGCTCAGCCGAAAACTTCACAGGGGGGAACTTGTTAATGATCTCAAGGCAGCTGGGACCACAGTCACCAAGAAAACCATTGGTAACACATTATGCCGTAATGGATTAAAATCCTGCAGTGCCCGCAAGGTCCCCCTGCTCAAGAAGGCACATGTACAGGCCCGTCTGAAGTTTGCAAATGAACATCTGGATGATTCTGAGAGTGATTGGGAGAAGGTGCTGTGGTCAGATGAGACTAAAATTGAGCTCTTTGGCATTAACTCAACTCGCCGTGTTTGGAGGAAGAGAAATGCTGCCTATGACCCAAAGAACACCGTCCCCACTGTCAAGCATGGAGGTGGAAACATTATGTTTTGGGGGTGTTTCTCTGCTAAGGGCACAGGACTACTTCACCGCATCAATGGGAGAATGGATGGAGCCATGTACCGTCAAATCCTGAGTGACAACCTCCTTCCCTCCACCAGGACATTAAAAATGGCTCGTGGCTGGGTCTTCCAGCACGACAATGACCCGAAACATACAGCCAAGGCAACAAAGGAGTGGCTCAATAAGAAGCACATTAAGGTCATGGAGTGGCCTAGCCAGTCTCTAGACCTTAAGCCCATTGAAAACTTATGGAGGGAGCTGAAGATCCGAGTTGCCAAGCGACAGCCTCGAAATCTTAATCATTTACAGATGATCTGCAAAGAGGAGTGGGCCAAAATTCCATCTAACGTGTGCAAACCTCATCACCAACTACAAAAAACGTCTGACTGCTGTGCTTGCCAACAAGGGTTTTGCCACCAAGTATTAAGTCTTGTTTGCCAAAGGGATCAAATACTTATTTCTCTGTGCACAATGCAAATAAATATATATAATTGTGACAATGTTATTTTTTTTAATTTTTTTTATATAATCTATCTCTCACTGGTAAAATTAACCTAGCCTAAAAATTCTAGACTGTTCATGTCTTTGACAGTGGACAAACTTACAAAATCAGCAAGGGATCAAATACTTATTTCCTTCACTGTACATACATACACACACACACACACACCACACACACACATACACACATACACACATACACACATACACACACACACATACACACATACATACATACATACATACATACATACATACATACATACACACACAGACACACACACACACACAGACACACACACACACAGTTTGTCAGTCTGAAACACTGTGACCGAGTGGAGGAGTTTACAAACAAACTTTTCAGAGATCACCATAATTGGTTAATCAGAAGCCGAACCAATTGGTTCAGTGAGCAGGTTGCTGGGGTGCCGGGAACAATGAAAGTGCCGGTGTCAAAGCAGTCTCCTCAGAGCTATGCAGGCACATACACTGGAGTGTAGATTCACGCCCTGGCTGCACGAGGCATATGTGGCTAGGACATGAATTTTACATATTAGAGGCTTGAAGGGGTTAACTATTGAACAAAAATTTGGACTGAACAATATTTAGCACCTGTATTCATAATTGACTTACCATGACAACCCCTTCTGAAAATGAAGCTGGCCACCTCGGGTGATGAGTTAATGGTTAAAACCTCTGGCGATGAGCTGTCACTGGGGGAAGTTGCCGCCAGCCATACATTTCCACTTTAGCGGCCACAGTGATGTATTACATGGCAGCCATTCGTTGGAATGGCCATCATTGTAATACATGAACAGGTCAAGTCTATCTTGAACAGGAGTCTATAATAAGCCAGTACAGAGCGCCGCTGAGTGAGGGGAACCCAAGCGGCGGCATCTGTATGTCATCCATATACCCGAATAGGGCATATGGACAGGGTTATCTTGATGGGACAAGGGATTATAAGAGACCAACAGAAATATGTTACGTCAATAAGAAAGCTTATTATATATGCTTCAAACTTTTTCTCAATTGCTAGCTGTTCGTGTTAATAGAGTTGTGTAAGATCAGAAATAGCGCCACTGCCTGGCCCAAAGAAAAGTTTTATTTAAATTGAAATAAGCGTTTTTTTTTTAAAGGGGTATTCCCACTTCAGACATTTTATGGCATATCCACACCTGTCGGGAGAATGGGGGTCTCCTAGCGCATTTAGCGGTTTCTTTGAAGTCCTATAGTCTTAAGTGAAAACAGCAGTGACTATAAGGCCTTCTATATGCGGCCGCCTTGGTTTGCTGAATGAGAGGGGTCCCAACGGTGGACCCCACCTCAGACATATGAAT
Source organism: Rhinoderma darwinii (assembly GCF_050947455.1). Classification (NCBI taxonomy): domain Eukaryota; kingdom Metazoa; phylum Chordata; class Amphibia; order Anura; family Rhinodermatidae; genus Rhinoderma; species Rhinoderma darwinii. The sequence continues at coordinate 79,256,273 of NC_134690.1, forward strand.
ATGCCATAAATGTCTCAAATTGGACAAGTTAAGCAGCTAAAGAGGTCAATCTAAAAATACTGGCTGAACACTTGTGCTGTGTAGTATAAAGGCTTCCAAGTCAGAGGGTGAGCTAGAGATATTGTAGCAGCATTGAAAGCAACTGGAGCCAAGTGGATGTTATCAGCAGATGTTCAGCATGCACATGGCACAAACAAGGCCACGGCCGGGCACTTCTCACAACAGTTTAACTACATGAGAACTACCAGTTGCCACCTACCGGGATGTGTAGCTGCCATTGTAAGCAGCTCATTCCCGAGGGTCATGACATAGTGTTCTTCACTCCCTTATTCTGAAGGATTTGCTAATCAGATCTTAAATCATTGGTGTCAGGAGGGAATAAATGATCTGTCCTCATGCGCTTTGTATCAATGACATGAGCGAGAACAGCAAAAGTACTTGTGTGATATGGTGCCAATGGCTTACCCAGACATACCAGGCACTACATAATATCAGGGGAGTGTATATTCGATATGACTGTGTATTACAAAGTACTGCTATTAAGTTATTGGGTTGGGTTTAGTTGAACCAGGGATGAATAAGCAATAAATAGATGTGCACCTAATATTCCATTATTTTTGTGGGATCACAAACTGAATAAGGCTGAAATATTGGTATTTTCTATCTGCTAGACATGGCCTCGGGGACTTCTTGGACAGACCAAGGACTTCATTTTAATACATCTCAGACCGCCTCTGCAGCGCACTCTGTGGGCACTACTTACTCCCAATCCAGGTACGACTAGGTCAAGATGATTTGGACTGCTTGGATGTAATCCAAATGGATTTATTCTTTGAGTTACTGAACTTAGACTCTGATATTACTACAGTCTGTAACTTTTATTTTTTGTTATTGTCCCCGCAGTGTGAACCCAGGATTGTTTTTTGACACTGACGTGTCTTTGACTAACAGCAGTCACCACTCCAGCTCTGGAACATCCCACTACACAGAATCTCGAGGAGAAACCCCATGTTCATTCGATGATGACGAAGATGATGAAGACGATTCCTCCTCTCTGGAATAAAACGGCAGTGGACACGTCAGAATGTTTGTGGAAAGAGCATAGTTTAGTCTTCCAACGCAGTTTCGACGGGAGATCACATCGGGATCAACAAAGATTTTTTTTTCCCCTTTTTTCAAAATGAGAACTCGCTGTGGACACTGTCCTATTTCAAGATGGCGTCTTGCCAGCTGAGAGGTGACTAGATTTGCTCCAATAATGCTGTTTGGTTTGGATTGTTGGGCTTTTAGACACTGTGTTTGCAAGGATTATGCACAGGGTATGATAGAGGACCTAGAAGAGTGAACGCTCCTTTACCTGCAGACTGTCGGAGTAGTCACTTCACTGCCTTTGGATAATAATGCATCTTTTGTAAATTCCTATCTTAAGCTTGAAGCCACTTCAGTAACACAGAACACCCAGCTAAGCTAGAAGCGATGCCTGCCAACAATCTGTGGGAAAGATGCTGCTATGTTCTGATTGCTGCAGTTATTGAGAAAATCAGAGGATATTTCTTTCTATAACAGAGCCTGTCTTGTACACAGAGAATTTTTTAGCGCCATCCGTAGAGAAAAAGGGAACACTGATGAAGAATTCTGTCAGAATTTTTTTTTTCTATTACACGTCATGGCCATTTATTTTTTTTTTTTTTTAACGCATAAAATCAGAACAAGACAACAAATCTTTCTTTTTATAACAAATGCAACGTATGATCTAATGCCGCATCCTGGGTGCCCTTCGCTTTTTTTGTGAAATGCACAGAAATTCTTGTTCCTGTACATAGTAACAGGGGCTTTTTTTGTGGGTTTCCCAGGTCAATGGTGAATTGGACTAGTTAATGTTGGTTAAGTCCACAAATGTGGCCACCTCCACTGTATGTGGGAAAGGACTAGAATCCTGCGTGGACTTCAGATTCTGACCTATTACCAAATAATACACATCTCAAGAGTTAAAATGTAACCCACAATGTTCAGTCTTCTCTACCAATTTAAATTCGTACTCATAACCGAAAATGGTCTCACCCTATAAAAGACTGTTAAAGTGGTAGTATAATTTTTTGGGAAAAAAATACATTGTTGTATTTCCCAATACATTGTTGTATTTCCGGAGGCTGTATGCTTAAGATGGCACTGGATTCTAGTTACGTTTGTTATATGGTGTACAATTTTTCACCCATGACTGCTGCTTATCTTTTTCATGAACTCCAGTGCCTGTGAGATTTTTGTCAATCATCTCGAATGAAGCATCCTCAAGGATCGGAGCTGAATTCTTAATGAAAATAGCCGCTTTATAGCATATATATTTATTCCTAAAATATCCTCTACTACCCTCTTAAGTGTCCATTCTGGTTGCCCAGTTGATCTTCTGTCATGTCATTGCAACACCGCTCTTCTTTGGAAGTGTCATTATTTGCATTGGTGTCTTAACACAGATGCCTAATAAGATTGGAATGACTCTGGCTCTTCCAAAAACGTGCTTTGTTGGAGGTTCCAAGCTTAGATGGCAATGCACCTTAGATTTGCGTCGGCCGAACCCACCGGGACCATCTAATGTGCATTAGATGTTTGGCCGATGTTTGTTCGGCAGATGATGGGAAAATTAAGGATTGGGTATGTTGAATTTCAATATGGCCGTTCCTTTGTTCTCAAGGGAGATAAGCTGCCATCAGAGCTGTCTGGCAGCGGTTTAGTCCCCTTTCCCCAATGAGAAAACATGCATTCTCAGCCGAGACGAGCATTCATGTGTATGGGGAGGTCGGGAGTAATAGTTGTCAGCCAAACAAGCATTCGGCCGATAGCTATTGAAGGTGTATGACCACCTTTACTGAAGTCTCTGACCATTTGGATGCACTACAAACCACTTTGGTCCCTCGCTTCAGCTCTCGGACCCCCATCCATGCTCATCTCTGAGATGTCACAGTGACTTGTCTGCAGATAACCAAACATGCATACATTTGTATTTATTTTTTTTCATGAGGATTTTTTTTTTTGTAAAGGAAAATGGAATGCTGCTATTAAGGCTGGGTTCACATTAGCGCTCTTGTTAATGTTATCTTAACATGTATTCTGTCGGAAATGGTGATGGATCCCATTTATTTCTATGGGAAGGATAATGCTAAAATGCATGTTTTATTCTTCACCATTTTTAATAAAAGGATCCAATGATCACAGCATGTAATGTCTATAATACAAATTGACATTTTATGGATCAGTTGGACAAATAGAAAAAGGAATGAAATGCTAGCGTGAACCCAGCCTAACTCTCCTTCATTCATTATTCCATGTCATTTCTTTCACGTATTTTGTATTTTCATATATGGCCAAAGTTAAGACGAACTGATAGAGAATCTGTCTGTAGACTTTAGTGTTGAGAGCCCAAGTGGATGCCTGGTCATAAAGTCATGTGTGGTGCTTCTACAATGTATCGTTCAATTATCTGCCATCATAGATACAATGAGGAAGATTTTTGAAGATTAGGCAGCAAAAAAAATATAGGAGTTGCCCATTACTGTTAGCTACTGTCATTTCTCAGCATTTTTTGCTGTTATTACTTGCCTCGTGCCTCTATGATGTCATCATGCCTCTGTGATGTCATTATGCTGCAATAATGTGGCTGGCCTCTAGTCAGGTGATTACTATAAACTATTATTCAGCTGGCATAATGGCTCCATCTCCTTGTACAGATGGTGGGCGGAATGTTGATGCCCTTTTTCTCAGTATGTTTAACATTAAAAAAAGAAAAGAAAAGTAAAGACAAATGCAGAGTTAAAAGAACACATGAAAATCTACTGTAAAAGCAGAGTCCTGTTGAGGTCTTTACTACTAACTTGTCTTGATTGTGCATGGAAACCCACTGTTTATACTGCATTTTGCACCAAAATGGAGGTAGTGATGGCAATTCTCGGCTTTGTCATATAGATAAGAGTATTCCGTGGTAACCCAATAGGATCATGTCAATAAATGTCACAGAAATTTTTGCAAGTTTTTATTCGATTTTACAGTACAAAGAAAATCTGCTGTTCCGCTTTGAGGTATAGAAAGGTAATCGATTTTAAAGGAGTTATGTCACCATACGATGCTGCCTTTAAGGGCACCATAGAATGGAGACCGGTCCGCTCTACTATTAGCCAAAATGGCACAAAAATAAATATATATATTGTGCTCTTTGGTTAATAGCAGCAAGCAAAGAATGAGGGGTACTCCTAGTAAGGAGTCTGCTTGTATTCCTCTGCGGAGCGCTCCCTGCACCCCTCTCTTCTGTGTTGGCTGCCGTGTATACAGCCAGATTCATGGCAGTTCGTCAATTAATGGGGGAAGAATACAGCGGACTCCTAACTTTGAGTCCCCCTCATTCTTCGCTAGCCGCTATTCGCTAAAGGGCACAATATATATATATATATATATATATATATATATATATATAAAAAAAAATGTTGTGCCATTTGGGCTAATAGTAGAGCGAACCTGTGCCCATACTATACTGCCCTTAAACAGAACAGTATAGTATGATGACAAATCCACTTTAAAACATTTTCTTGCCATCTCTGTTGTATGTTTTCCTACAATACGAATGTCCCCATCATAAGTACTAAAAGGAGTGATACTTTTCTAACATCTCCATTACATTGGTGGGAGTTTGGAAACAGGGACCCCCAATCCCCCACTGTCATTGAGAATAAACCTGAATCCGCACAGTCCTCTAAATTCACCTATAGGGCCCTTATACTCTTGACATAGGTGACAGTCTTAGCTCCTGGTCCCTAACTGATGTGATCCACATGATTTGCCTAACGTGTTAGAAAAATTGTCAGTAAAAATGGCTGCCTATAGCACTGTGTATTGCTGACATGGTGCCACACTTTTGTCTCAAGAATTGCATACTTGTTTTTTCCCCCCAATAATATAATTCCATAAATCATAGCGTGCTACCTTTTTTACATTTAAAGGGATTCTCTCATGAAGACAACCTCTTCTCTAAAAACAGTCGCCGTTGAACAGCTGATCTGGTTTAGCAATCAGCATTTTTTTTGTAGGTTCCTATTAAATGACTGCAAACAGAGATCTTGAAAACTGTGAGGAATTTATACAAAAAGTATATTAAAAAATTGTGTAAGTTTTCATTCTACAAAGGATTACATTTTATTTGCTAAAAACTGAAATACCCCTTTGAGCTATATGTATTGATGGTAAAAAAAAACATTTTAATTGTTCAAACTATCCTTTCGAAATTCACAACCGGTTATATGAGACAGGACAGTTTACTAAGCTGCTGTAAGATCTCTTTCAGTGGGTTGTCCTGGGTTCGACAAGATAATCTAAAATGTAATATCCAAATCTAAAAGTAAGCACAATTTGGAGGGCTCTCTGCTGTGCTATGGCGCTGGAGCGATAACGCCAACCCAAAAAGTTTAGCCATTTGTACAGTGTTAGTTTAAGTAATGTAAATAATAGTTTCCTCGAACCAACACAACCACAGGAAGCAATAGAAATGTCTCCACTTGTAATATGCCCACCAGCTGATGAGCGAGGATGTTTGAGCTGAAATGTCACTCTGTGCTATTGGCGCAATCATCGCCACTCTTGCTCATGGGCACTGTCTGGGATTGCAGCTCGTTCCAATTTAAGTAAATAGGGCTGAAAGGAGGGAAAGAAGTGGCGCTGTTTCTGGAAAAATAGCAAATCCTTTTTTCTAATCCTGGACAACCCCTTTAAGGCTGCCCGTATACTATATCGGAGTGTTGCAGGTCTTCTACTCCTGTATCCTCCAGCTGCCAGGATGCCATATTTTATCCCTCCCCGGTGAACGTAACGTTAGATCTGTGCTGGACCATGCAAGCTATAATATGGATCATACAAAGTTCTGCTTGTTTGATATATTTATCTCGGCGCCAGTGTGATGTTTTCGCTAGTTTTTATATGGCCAGTGTGTGACAGAATGATGCCATTATGCCTTTTCTGCCAGGCATACGCAAGGAGTTGCCAATGTCCTATAGGTGACCTGTTTGTTAATTGTATTTAATGCTGTAAATGCTCATTTATCTTTCCAAGAAATTGTGTAACATACTAAATGTTTATCTCTCAGTAAACCTATTTTTGTTTTCATGGCTGAAATTCTTTATTTGTTTAAATGACCCTAAAAATTGTACATTGTAAAGAATTACATCACCTTCATACCACATAGAAACTAACAATAAACTTGTATGCCAAGTGAAACATTGGGTAAGCGCAGTCAAAGTGGTTAGACAGCTGACCATGACTTAAGGTGATTTTACATGGGCAGATATTGCCCGTGTTTACCACCTTTAAAACAAGCGCTGATTGACAATACAGCTTTTGATCGGTGCTCGTTGCTCCCATCAAATGGAGGAATTATCGTTCAGTATGGCAACAAATGACTTTACTATGATCATTCATCCCCATGCATTTACATCATGTCGACCGCACGTTCTCCCTGTTTACACATAGAGGTGTGCTACCGACTGGCGACCATTTTTTTTGCGGCATAATAGATGCGATTAGCCGATGAACGAGCGTTTTTATACAGGACAATGATCGGGACGAGCGTTTGTATAGACAATTGTTTATCCAATCATTGGCCCGTGTAGAAGGGCCTTTAGATCCTTCTTAAAGAGGCTCTCTACCATGGACAATCTCTACTTGACAATAAGCTGATCAGTGTCTCCCTCAGCGATCAGCTGTAATCTGTGGGAAAACCTGGCCTGAGAGTTCCATTTTCCTGCAGCGCCACCACTGGGGAAATAAGGCATTGCTCATTCATCTAAATGGTTTGTCTGTAATACAGGAGAGGTCCTCCAGTGCAGACCCCCTGTACTGGAGGGCCTCTCCTGCTCTTTGTAACCGCTCTCCACTCTGGCCAAGAGATGAACACTTAAAAAGGGTGTATAGACACGGGTTTTCTAAACTAGAAAACCCCTTTCATTTATTTTATATTGTTACAGAAAATAATAGTCAAGCTTTCATTAATGGCCCCATTGGCTAATGGCAAATGCTGTTATGTAGGCTCTGTTCACACTTGTGTCATGGCTAACATTCATAACGGAGCCATGACTGCTGTGATGGATCCATTTTCCAACAGATCCAAATGCACACTGATGGACTCCATTGACTTTTATAGGGTCCAGCAGGGTTCTGGTATATTTTGAAGGTAAGAATATTGCCAAAAAAATACAAAACAGCTTGACAGAACCCCCAAACAGTAGTGTGACCAAAGCCTTAGCCTCTTAGGAAGCTGAGATATGAAGAGAAGTTTGGGGTCCCCATACTTGCCTGTTACATGGAGGCAGGTGATTTTCTTTTCCAAAGGGAATAATGGTTTGTGGTTGGTTATTTTTTTTTTAGCGTTTTTCTACCCTCCGAGCCACTATTTTGTTACCCCGTTAAAAAAAACAAAAAAAAACTGACTACATTGTTTCCTCCGTTACAGCTAGAAACTGCTCTACATTATGGGGATCCCAACAAACAACCCCTCGTATCTCAGCTGCCTGGACCCTTGTGTGTGTGACAAGTAGCAAGTGAAACCTTTATTTTAGGCTTTCAGTGGAGTTTGGCTTTAAAGCTATTTTATATACATTGACTTCCATTCTGTCATTATACAAATAGGAACAAAAATTGCAAGTTATGTGCTGTGTCATTTCAGTCTGAAAATAGTGCGCGCTAAACAGGCCTGTGTAGCATGACCAGGTAGTGTATAGCGGAGAGAACTTCAGATTACCTTTTCTAGACATTGTCGCTGCAGAATTTACATTGTCCATTAACGTTGGACATTATCTGCATTTGTCTATGAGCTCCAAATTAATGAATGCTCTCTCACTGGTGGATCTGAGAGAGGCCGGCCGGCTGGAGAGAGACCATGACACGCAGCGTCAGTGTTCAAACAGTCTCTGCCATGGGGGGGCAGATGCATCTTTATTTATAATGAAGAGAGAGAAGGTGTTACCCTCATGCTTACACATATACATACCACATATGGTAAAACATAGAGTTCCAAGCTTATCTTAACATATATATTTAGTTTAAATGGATTGCAAGTGTTTTTGGGTTTTGTCATGTCAGCCCTTGTATCAGCTGATTACAAGGTCATTAGGTCATGTGGCCGAAGCCTTAGAATAGAATACTCATCCCCCCTGTAGGCTGTTGTTAGCAGATCTTTGAGCTTTAGTGACAACTCAACTGTCCATTTAAAGCACTTTATGTTCACACATATAAAGATAATTAAAATATCTTTGACAATTCCCTTCTTTTGAACATAAAATTGCTTAGCCATGTATTCGAATATTCGTCCGAGATTACGTTCTGGCTAGATCCCCTAGACCAGGGCATTTTTTTAATGCCATTCACCGCGAGACGAATACTCAGGATACGTGTCTAGCAATAGGTGAGTGCACAGCGTTACATACTGTACACACCTGAAGATTTAGGGAATTACAGGTTTCACAATTCGGGCAAACCCATCTATCTTGGTGGTTTTCTACGACTTGACAGATCACTTTATCAGGTGTAGAAGCATTTAGTGTCACATAAACAGGTGGCTCTGAATGTTTCCTCCCACCTCGGTTCTTAGGGTGGTGGGTGGTCTGGACCACATGAATTTTAATATCCTGTGTTGTTTTCTTAACTGCTGATACTTTTGCGATCAAACATGTTACATAATATATCTCTATCTAAGTAGCTGGTTGTAGTCTAGCTAAGGTACATACTCCTGGTCTCCTGGGTGGCAACCACTTATATGCCTCGTACCCACATATATGACATACATGTTGGGTTGAAGCACATCCCTGGAGTGATTTAACACTCCTGCAATCCAGGAGAACAAGATCATGTCCCGTCCGGTGGCATTCATCGATGCCATCCCCTTTATTAGTTAGATTACCTCGTGTTACACCCTCTAGACCCTGCGTCATCCATTTTCTAGCTGTCTCTGAGCACTGGGAGCTGCCAGTTGCTCTTATCCCCAGACTATACATATTCTGTGTCTCTTCCCTCACAGCCGGTGAGGTTTACAGCATCAAACAACATGTCATTTTTATTAACCTGACCCATGTTTACACATCACACACTGTCATTGGGGTAACATCTAATCATGGACGGCCGTATTCCTGGCCTGAGATCTGTTTTCCGCAGCGCTTCCCTCTTTCAATACCTTACACGGTGTAAACAGACAGGGGACCAATACCCCCGCTGCTATTACAAGAGGACAACTCCAGGAGAGTAAGGGTTAAGCACTAGGGAAAAGAGATGGGACCGCAAGGCCAAGCAATAACCTCATCTATCTTCAGATATGGCATCGTTTTTGAATGGAGACATATACAACAGTCCAGCAATGTAGTCAATACTGATATCGCTTGATGTTTGATAAACGTGTCATTAAACTCTTCTTCTAGCTCATCATTTAGACAATAGGTAAAGTAGAGATGACAGAGA